>NC_054606.1:12289375-12646250 GCF_004785595.1 Juglans microcarpa x Juglans regia
TTGAGCAGGTTTATGTACCTGGTTTTGCTGCTTGAGAATATGGTGGTCCGATCCTCTTTTTTAATGATTTGGTAAGATTTCTTAACATGTGTTGCTTCTTCTGTAGGCATCAGCGGCAACTACTGATGCAAGTTGCGACTCTGTGGTTACCACTCCTCAGCATTCTCTGAGAGATGCTAACAACCCTGCTGGGTAATCTCAAATACGAATGGTGAACTTGTTTCTGGCAATACAGTTCTTTATTTTTGGTGCTGTTCTGATTGAGATTTTTAATTATTTTTTGGCAGACTTCTCTCCATTGCAGAGGAGACCTTGGCAGAGTTCCTTTCCAAGGCTACAGGAACTGCTGTTGATTGGGTCCAGATGCCTGGGATGAAGGTTTTTTATTTCCTTAAATGAAAATGCATGATGTTTTTGGGGCAGTACAATCTAGATTTGGTGCCTTCATTTTTTAGTTTTAATTTTACAAAAAATAATTCTGCATTTTTTGTTGTCAAAGTGGAGGGCGACACCCCATTATAATTTTACTATTAAAAACCCCCCTCATTCGTGGTAGAGAAATACAATAAAAAAGTACTGCATGTTTCTCCCATCATGAGGCTGTATTACCTGAGCCAGTTGTTTATTTTATGTCAGCCTGGTCCGGATTCGGTTGGGATCTTTGCCATTTCACAAAGTTGCAGTGGAGTGGCAGCTCGAGCCTGTGGTCTTGTGAGTTTAGAACCGACAAAGGTAAGTTCAGAGCCTGTGGTCTAGTATCAGTGAAATAAGCTGTTTTCCTAATTGTATAGGTTTGCTAGTTTGAGTTTGATGTGTTAATTTCTGAAATTCTCAACAGATCTCAGAGATCCTTAAAGATCGTCCATCTTGGTTCCGGGACTGTCGGAGCCTTGAAGTTTTCACTATGTTTCCTGCTGGAAATGGAGGGACAATCGAACTAGTTTACACACAGGTGAACCTGACTATAAATTGTAGATTTCATCTGCTGTTATCTGTAAGTGAATCTTCTTGATCAGAGGAATAACCTCACAATTATTTCAGACATATGCTCCAACCACACTGGCTCCTGCACGGGATTTTTGGACTTTAAGATACACTACAAGTTTAGAAAATGGCAGTCTTGTGGTACGCATGTCTCTTACCATCAAGCACATTATGTGCTTGCACATTACCTGATTATGACGTGTGCAAGTTGGCACATTATGTAAACAACGTAATCCCTCCTTAGAAGCGGGGATACCTGATGTATTATGCTCTTTATGTGTTTGTTTTTGGTTTCTGTTGATATCTCAAGGTTTGCGAGAGATCTCTGTCTGGATCTGGTGCTGGCCCAAATGCAGCTGCTGCTGCTCAGTTTGTGAGAGCTGAAATGCTTCCTAGTGGCTATCTGATTCGGCCATGCGAGGGTGGAGGGTCAATAATCCATATTGTTGACCACCTGAATCTTGAGGTTTGTCTTTTGATGATTAGTTTCTTGAAAGTCTCTAATCTGGCAGAAAAAATAAAAAATAAAACTAATTCCTTCAATCCTTTTCCAGGCATGGAATGTGCCAGAAGTGCTTCGACCACTTTATGAATCATCAAAAGTGGTGGCCCAAAAAATGACTATTGCGGTGAGTAGATTCTGTTTCGGTTAACAAGTAGGTCTTTCTTCTGCATGTGGACTTCAATTCCCTCACCTCAGCAAAAAGAAAAAGGCTGGAAGGTACTGATAGGTGTTTTCTGTGAAGGCACTGCGTTATATCAGGCAAATAGCTCAGGAGACAAGTGGTGAGGTCGTATATGGTTTAGGCCGGCAGCCTGCTGTTCTGCGAACTTTTAGCCAACGATTGAGCAGGTAGCTGTTTGACTGTCTTTGTTTCCTGATTTCTCTGCAGCATTTGAGCAGATTGTTCTGAAAGATATGGGGGATGATTTGAGGGTATTTGGCTGATAGTTGTGTGTATTAATGTGTATATTGGGTTCTCTATATGCTTTTGTTGTTGCCAGAGGCTTCAATGATGCTGTAAATGGATTCAATGATGATGGCTGGTCGTTGATGAACTGTGATGGTGCTGAAGATGTGATTATTGCAGTTAATTCAACCAAGAACTTGAGCACCACTTCTAATCCTGCTAACTCCCTCACTTTGGTTGGAGGAATTCTCTGTGCAAAGGCTTCCATGCTACTCCAAGTAAGTATAGAAACTGCCTCTGATGGTTATTAAGTGGTGGTAGACTTTTTCCTTGGTATTGCTGCATGCAACTCTTCTTGACTAAATGCTGTCAGATCTCTTGCAAGCTGCTGAGCAAGGAGATGCGTATGATTGTACCAGATTGCTAGAACTTGACTGTATTTGTTGGAATCAGAACCTGCCTAAATTTGTTTGATTTTAAACTCTGACCTGTGAACTTGAGTGAAGCCTATTGTCCAAGATACTGATGTAATCTTTTATTACTTTGGACATTTTGGTGGTGAAACTTAATCTTGTACTCGGTGATGATCATTTGATAGGTTAAATGTTTTGCACAATGTTCATCATGAATCTAGATTTTTTTTTTACAAGTGAATCTGGGAAAAACATTAATTTGTGAATCTTTGAAGGATGTTTGTATTGCTGAACTAGCACGCTAAGACGACGCTCTTGTATATGTCCCGTATACTTGGGCTTTTGCCTATTCTTATGATCAATAAAATTTTGTTGAC
Source organism: Juglans microcarpa x Juglans regia (assembly GCF_004785595.1). Classification (NCBI taxonomy): domain Eukaryota; kingdom Viridiplantae; phylum Streptophyta; class Magnoliopsida; order Fagales; family Juglandaceae; genus Juglans; species Juglans microcarpa x Juglans regia. The sequence continues at coordinate 12,292,061 of NC_054606.1, forward strand.
CAATAAAAAAAAAAAATTAATGTGGCTGTGTATATTCTCCCTATTTTCTGTTCAGAATGTTCCTCCTGCAGTGCTGGTTCGTTTCTTGAGGGAGCACCGTTCAGAGTGGGCTGACTTCAATGTTGATGCCTATTCTGCTGCATCACTAAAAGCAGGCCCATATACTTACCCAGGGATGAGGCCGACGAGATTTACTGGGAGCCAAATTATCATGCCTCTCGGCCACACAATTGAACACGAAGAGGTCTGTGTTCTAATGACTGTTGTTATTTCCCCACCCCCTTCTTGTAATGAATAGGTTTTATTTCATTTGGTCCACATTTAACCAGTTGGATTCGATAAATTATTTATCCCATTTGGAGTAAGCACAGAATGCTATTGTCTTTGCTGGGAGATTTTTTTTTTTGTTGCCAGATTGTGTTAGAATGCGTAGTACAGACGTGACATGTTGCTAACTCTTGGTTTGCATTCCAGGTTCTTGAGGTTATTCGACTTGAAGGCCATTTACTTCCTCAAGAAGATGCTTTTGCATCAAGGGACATTCATCTCTTGCAGGTGCTTTCTGAGCCTTTTGCTTATTTTAAAGCTCTACCATTTATCGTTTATATTGCTAATCCCCGGTATAATGTAAGATTAACACGTTCCCATTAAATGATACGAAGAATGGAAAAACTGTTTGTTTCTTTCTATTAGGATTAGCACTAATGTGAGAAATTCTGATATGGTTCTTTATCACTGTCTTGATATCATGAACTGATTCCAAGTCGAGTTGTCAGTGGTGCGGGTTCAGATTTGTTTCAAGGCCACCGAATGTGATCTTTTGATCTTCGAATAGATGTGAAATATGTTTACGATATTTGTTTGGGTTGATGGAGTTTAGTTTCTGATCCAATTGAACTGGGTTATAAATGGATTGAGTTCAAAGTACTAATAAGTTGGCTATTTTCTAAAGTCAGCCTACATTGAATTGTCTGCGAATGAATGTCTATGTTGGTGTGGATGGGTGGGGGTGGAGTTAGGCAAATTGTTGGGATTGGAAATTAGGTCACATTCTGCATTCCTTGGATTAGGCATACCTAATTTCGTTTTATTATTTTCTCTTTTCATTTCCAGAACATCCTCAAACCTTTTTTTATCCCATCTTCCGGTTTGTCCTCCTTGTGGGGATTCTAATCTGCTTTTTGCCTGTGATCATACTTAAATTCCTTTATTGTTTTGCCAGATATGTAGTGGAGTTGATGAGCATGCTGTGGGAGCCTGTTCTGAACTCGTATTTGCTCCAATTGATGAGATGTTTCCGGATGATGCTCCTTTGCTGCCCTCTGGTTTCCGTATCATCCCATTGGATTCAAAAACAGTTGAGTTTATCTGTGCCATGCTATGCATGAAAAATCCTTTCTTTTTCTTTCACATCTGTTAGAACTGATACTTGAATCATTTTGCGCATGCTTATGCACGAAGCCTGAGTTGGTTTATATGAAGGGTGGTAATTAGTGCATCAAATTCAAGATGTTAGCCTTTGTGTGTTGTTAGAGTTCATATTTATGTAGAACTTTTCCCCTTTTTAATGACTGATATCATTGTACAGTGTGATGCAAAGGATTCATTGACAACACATCGCACGCTAGATTTGACATCCAGTCTTGAAGTGGGTCCTGCAATAAACCATGCTGCAGGAGATGCACCGTTGGCTCATAACACTCGATCAGTGTTGACTATTGCTTTCCAGTTTCCATTTGATAGTACTCTACAGGATAATGTTGCAAACATGGCACGCCAATATGTCCGAAGTGTTATTTCCTCTGTGCAGAGGGTTGCTATGGCAATATCACCTGCAGGATTGACCCCATCTATGGGACCAAAGCTTTCTCCTGGCTCTCCAGAGGCTCTTACACTAGCGCACTGGATCTGCCAGAGCTATAGGTACATTCTACTTATGGGATATATGACACGTGGTTGTTTGGCATGAACATTGAATACTTTAGAGCCAAAGTTAATAGAAGTTGCGATGAACTTATCTTCTACAAAGCATTTATGATGTGCTTTTATATGGATCGTTCCTACTTATGAATATATGGATCATTCCAGCATTTGCAGTAAAAGCTAGGTTTTTTTTTTGTTTTTTTTTTTGTTTTTTTTTTGTTTAGGTGCAATACGAGCTAGTTAATTATAATCTTGTATTTCTGACATTAAATGGAATTTGTTTCTCTTCTCTCTTTCTCAGTTTCCATTTACGGGCAGAATTGCTGCGATCTGATTCTTTGGGTGGTGATTCGGTGTTGAAACATATATGGCATCACCAGGATGCCATTTTGTGCTGTTCATTAAAGGTACAGCTTTATTCTAGGCGAGAATATGCCTATTTTCTACCATGTACTGGAAATAATGTGAAATTGTGTGCATGGAGTTGCATTGATACTGCAATTCAGCTTATCATTTAAACTACTAATGTACATATGTTGGAGAAATTCTCACTAAATCCATATTATATTGGCCTTGCAGTCATTGCCAGTTTTCATATTCGCAAATCAGGCAGGCCTTGACATGTTGGAAACAACTCTAGTGGCTCTACAAGACATCACACTGGATAAAATTTTCGATGAGTCTGGGCGCAAGTCATTATGCGCTGACTTTGCCAAGTTAATGCAACAGGTAACTTGTAAATGAAATTTTTATGTATTCCATTTTGCTGTTTGAAATGCTTGAAATACTTACTGTTCATCTGATGGGTCCCATTTGCTGTAGCTATTTATCTAAGCTATTATCTAAGTTTAGCTTCATGATCTTTTAGCCAGTGTATTTTCGACTCTTTATTAGTACAAACAAATCAATAAAGAACCAACCCCAACACCCTCCCCCCTCCCCGGCGGGCGTGTGTAATTGCAGAATTTGTTGTCAGTTGTTTGTTTTCTGGTTTCTTCCACTTGTTAATTGTAATTCCCAAGTGCCTGATTCTTTTTGCTTATTTTGATATCAGGGTTTCACTTACTTGCCTGCTGGAATCTGCATGTCAACTATGGGGCGCCATGTTTCATATGAACAAGCAGTTGCGTGGAAAGTCCTTGCGGCAGACGAGAGCACTGTTCACTGCCTTGCATTTTCTTTTGTAAATTGGTCTTTTGTATGAAGATTTTAGCTCATATATCCATCACACTCCTTTCCCCCCTTGTGTAAGGAATCTGAAAAAGGAAAAAGAATATGGGAGATACTTGAACAAGACGGGGAAAGGAAAATGGAAGTTTTATACAATCTAAATCCCAGCCTCAGGTTTGCATTACATTTATTTAATTCAATTTTTTTAATGCACCCATATTTATGTAGTTGTCCATGTAAACTTTTGGTAGTGAAGCTTTCCCATTAACTATTGGTATTGCAACTTGAAAAGGCAAATGGGGGGGCACAAGCACGTTTCCATCCAGTCTTAAAACAAGGCTTCTGTAACTCATTTGTCTGATGCATTGCCTAGTGTTTCTGCTCGTGTTACTTTTTACAGAGATCATGTGTCACCGTCCACCACAAAAAAAAAAATATACATATTTTCATGTACATAAATTGGGACATGAATATATTTGCACAGCCACTCTACAAGTTGATATGAACCTGCGAGAATGGAATCTTTTGAACTCACAATCAATTTGAAACACCTTGGTTCCCATCACAAGTGCTTTAATTTTAAGTCTTAACGGTTATCCACCAAAGCACAAAATGTTTTGGTTATTTCAAAACACCCAATATTTTGAAAACAATGAAAAATGGTGTTTGTTTCCAAAAAAATGTGTAAAAAGTCCCTTCATAGATTTTGGAACATTTATAGAAATGTGATGTTTTTGAAATCTGGATTGCTGGGAATGTGACTAAACTCATGGTTGAAAAGGATTGAGAATATGATAGGGTTCATAGCTAGACTTGAAAAATGGATCTAAATCAACCGCTTCAATTAAGCTAAGTTAATGTTAAAGATTTTTTAAACAATACCAAAAACTTTGAAGATCAAGTGGCTTAGGTGTTGTCAATTCTAAAGGATTTTGAATGGATCTAGCATGAGAACATGCCACAATATTGGAACATTTAAAGAAAAAATTCAATTGCAATTACTATAGAAAACAAATAAGCGATATATTTTATTAAAGCAACTTATAGCTAAGTGCAAGGAAATGTTGCAGCATGTAAAAAATTTCTAGAAGACGCGCATGCCTAAAGATGAAAGAAAATCTAATGAGTTTTTCTTTGGAATAACAAAATTTTATCACTAGAATTTTTCAAAACATCTTTAGGATTAAGATTAGTTTTCAGTACTCTATAATAAATATGAGAAACAATAGCAAGGAGTTTGCTCCCTTTATCCATATCGTAATTAGATGTTAAAATATTCAAGTTAAAACTTTAAGAATGTTAAGATCATCTAAGACAAGAGTTAAATCAGGAAAATAATCAAAATGTTAGGGACGTGTTTGACTGATAGCCAGAACCCTCTACCTACAACTAGCAAAGATATTGGCTTGGTGTGCTTGATGCACCCCTGATGCCTAAGTCAGTGATATGTGGAACGAGATACCACCAAGATAGTGTCAAGGATTATGTTACCTGCACATGATGTCGGCTTACTGTATATATAGACGTAGGTAGTTAATGATAGATACTAAGGATGATCATCCTATTGGGTCTTATCTTAATGTTCTCTTGATTTGATGCTCATCTCGAGAATGTTGGATTCACCCCAACTTCCTAAATTAGTTATCCATTCTAACTCATCTGGTGATTACGAGATGGAATCATGTAGGTCGTTAAGACTCCAACAACCCGATCCTCACCACTCTCTAGGTTGGGCCCACCTCTCCCAAAGGGCAACTTGAGTCCCTCCAGTTACTTTGCTAATTCCCTTGCGTGGGTGCAAGGGAATTAAATTGATGACGATGCTACCCTGCTGGTCGATTGACCTTCCCCAATGCGAGCTATAACGGCTAAATCTGGACAAACGTGTTGATCATTTAGTAGGCACCTGATTGACACCCTCTATGGGTGGGAGTCTAGTAAACACCCGCTTGGCAATTCAATTTCTCGGGCCTTGGACATTTCAAATGCCAGTGACTTTTCGTGACATATGTAATACTTGGGCCCCAGCCCAAGCCCAAACATAGGTTTAGGCCCATAAGAAGACCACTAACAGAGGGCCAAAACGCACTGTGTGGTAAGTTTCGAGCAGAGGTGTCTAACCTCCGTAGCTAGCTCATGCTGGCAAGGGAAGTCAATGTCCAGAAAAGCTTCAAGCAAACGCTTATGAGGGTGGAGAGGGATTCCTCCCAAGAATAGTTGGCGGCTGCTAAGCAGCGCTAAATCGAGCTTTCAGAGGTAGAGGTGAACGCTGAAGAATGCTGGCGTGTGCTAGACTTAAGCTCTCTGAAGTGCAGGGGGCTTTGAAGAAGCTTTCCCAGAGGCATGCCGCCATGAAGAAGGACTGAGATTGGGTGGATGTGAATTAGCAGAAGCTGGCTTACTCCTTGTTGCACGTCAACGAGAAGGTTAAGAGGCGGGACTAGCAAATATTGGAGATGAAATCGGCGCTAGCAGCTTCTAAGGAAGAACTTGTACTCCTGCCACCGCAGATTTGGGTGACCAGGTCTGTCCGTGACCGTACCTTTGGCTATGGCTATGGGGTTGGCATGGCGAGGCTCAAATCTTTACTACTGGCAAACCCTGGTGCCTAGGTCTGCAAATGAACAGAGCAGCTTCTGTACAACTCGAACTTAGCTCGTGTATACTTGGTTCAAACTCAGTTCATTTAATAAATGAAATATTTGTAAACACTAATATAGTTTCGAATATTAAACGAGCAAAACTCGTATAAACTTAGTTTGACTTGATTAAGACTCGTGAACAAAACTCATATAAGCTCGATGTGACTCGTTTGAGCTCATTTTGAAGCTCGTAATATGTTATATATATATATATATATAAGTGTGTTATATATATTACATGTTAGTTATATTTTATATACTTAATAATATATTATAAATTAATTTATAGTTTACCTTATTTAATATATATATGTTATGTTCCCAAAATGTGTATAGGACAATTTGTATAGTAATATATCATACAACTACAACTATTGATTTATTATATTATCTTTTTTTTTTTTTTACATCAAAAGCAACATTTGCATTAATCAAAGAATATGGCCTTCAGCCATTACATTTGTTTTTATACAATCAGCTACACAATCAACATCAATTAATTCATGCTCCATATTACAGCTTGCTGTGCCAATTGGTGAGCTGCACCATTGAGTTCCCTCTTGACATGTCAAATCTGCCATGTAGTGTTAGCCATTAGTTGCTGCATATCTGAAACAAAACAATGAAGCTTGTCTGCAGTTTGTTCTCCTAGGTCAGTCATTGCTTGCACCACTCGAAGTGAGTCCCCTTCGAAAAGTACAAAATTCAAACCCAGCTCTTTACAGAAATTGGCAGTAGTTATTAGTCCCTTAGCCTCTGCAATAGATGGATCAACACAATAAAACTTTGGTTGCATTAAACTGGCAAGAATAGAATTTTGTAGAGGATAACACCAATGCCAATCTTATTACAATCATTTCTAATTCCCACATCCCAATTAATCTTAATCCAATGTGGTGGAGGAGATTCCCAATGAGCTGCTGTCTGTTGAGGGAGAATTCTAGTCACTAGTTGATGCTGCATTGCAGTTTGAAAGTTCTCATAAGCCATGACAACTTGCTGATAAACCTTAGCTGGTGCCTGGAAAGAACCATCATGTATGAGAGTATTTCTTCTGAACCAAATGAACTGGCCAAGACAGCAAAGAACACCAACTCCTCTCTTGATAGTTGATTAGATAGTTGCTAAAAAATAGTAAAGAAGTCAGTTGTTGTAATTGAGGCCTTTTGTATTGATTTGGAACCTAACAACCACACATCCCTTGCTGAAGGGCATGTCCATATGATATGACCTGGTGTCTCATCTTCATTTAAACAGACAGGGTAAATAGATTCAGAGATGACTTTTCTCTTCTGTAAGTATACTCTAGTAGGCAAAACATCAATGCATGCACGCCACATGAACATCCTCACACTATTCGAAGTTTGCAGAGACCACAACCTCTTCCAGATCTTCTCATGTACCCCTTGATTAGAAGATGCACCAACTGACCATGTTAAGAGTTTCCTATGCAGATGGTAAGCACTCTTAATAGAAAAATGCCCGAATTGAGTCCCCCTCCATATCAATTTATCTGCAATTGGCATGCTCCCAATGGGTATCTTCAATATTTATTTAATATCATTCTTATAAAAAATAGTATGAACTAGTTCCAAGTTCCACCACCCTCTGTTAGAATCAATTAATTCAGCAACCATAGAATCCTCATTGAGTACAGATACAGGAGACTAAATTTTGCAAGAGAAGTCCCTATTAATCCATCTATCTCTCCAAATTCTAATTTGTGATCCATCCCCAACTTTCCACATAATACCTTCACTCAACAAAGGAATAGACTAGAAGATGCTCCTCCAAATGTATGAGGGCCTGAGGCCTATGTCAGCTTGAAATAGATTCTGATGTGGGAAATATTTGGCTTTAAAAATCCTACTAGATAAGGAATCAGAATATATAATGAATCTCCATGCTTGCTTGGCCAGAAGAGCAAGATTAAAGCTGTTTAATTCATGAAATCCTATTCCCCCATTCCTTTTACTGATACTCAGTGACTTCCACTTCCTCCAATGAATTCTGGATTGATTGTCATGATGCCCCCACCAGAATTTTGCAAAAAGGGATTGAAGTTGTTTACACAGGAACTTTGGTAGCATAAAAACACTCATACTATAAGTTGGCATTGCTTGCAAAACAGCTTTGATAAGAATCTATTTTCCAGCTTGAGATAAAAACTTGTTTCTCCCATTTCCAATCCTTCTTCCCACTCTTTCCTTGATTCCTCTTAAAGCATTTGTTCTAGATTTTCCAATAAGTGATGGCAGACCTAGGTACTTATCCAGATTAGAAGAAGTTTGTAAGCCTGTCACCTCCATTAGAAATTCCTTAGTTGCTGCCCTTGTATTTCTACTAAAACACAAAGAGGTCTTGTCTCTGTTGAGTTGCTGTCCAGAAGCAACTTCATAAATGCCAAGGATTTCATTCAAACTTGCCCATTCTTGCATGTTTGCTTTACAAAAAAGGAGGCTATCATCAGCAAAGAAAAGGTGGCTCATTGTGATTCTTCCTCTAGCAATTGGTACCCCAGTTAGGATCTTTTTCTATTCTGCTGCATGTAATTGGGAACTTAGAGCTTCAACGCAAATAATAAAGAGATATGGTGACAGTGGATAGCCCTGCCTCAAACCCCTTTGTGGCTTGAATTTTTGTTGAGGAGATCCATTAACCAAAACAGAAAGAGTACTAGTAGTGATACAGTTCGTAATCAATTCAACCCATTTTGATGCAAACCCCATCTTGGTCAGCACAACCCTTATAAATGACCATTCCAGCCTGTAATAGACTTTGCTCATGTCCAACTTTAGAGACATATAACCTTGCCTACCATGAAGTTGGATATGCATGGTTTGGAGTCTCATAACCAGCCAAAATATTATCTGTAATGACTCTACCAGGCACAAAATCACATTGATTTTGTGATATAAGTTTAGACAAGATGAGTTTGAATCTGTTAGTGATCATCTTTATAATGATTTTGTATAAAACATTACAAAGACTAATTGGTCTATATTCTGAAACATACTTTGGGTTATCTGACTTTGAAATAAGAAGCAAATAAGTGAAATTAATAGAATAAATACTAGCATTGGCATTCAAGAAGGATAAAATAGCATGACAAACCTCACTACCAACTATTGACCAATGATTTTGATAAAAACATTCTCCATATCCATCCGGACCAAGAGCTTTATAAGGTCCCATCTGGAAAACAGCAATTCTGACTTCCTCCTCAGTGAATTGTTGCAACAAAGCTACATTCATTTCTGGAGTCACCCTTTGGCTCAAATCTTGTAAACAAACATCAATTTGGTTAGGTTGTGTCGACTGAAAGAGGGACTGATAAAACTGTGTAAAGGCACTGCCTATCTCAAAAGAGGTATTATGCAATAGTCCATGTTCATCTTCCACCTGCAGAATCTTGTTTCTCTTTTTTCTTTGACTTGCACATAGGTGGAAAAACTTTGTGTTTCTATGACCATGTTGTAACCAATGGACTTTAGCCCTCTGTTTCCACTTCAGATGAAGGCTCTCCTAAATCTTGCTTATGTCCCTTTGTAGTTTTTGTACCTCCTCAACAGATGCTGCTATCAAATTATTCTTCAGAACCAGTAATCTTTGAGTCTTCTCTTGCAGTGCTTTGTCAGATACTGGACCTTTGCCTTGTGCCCATCTTTTTAAGGATCTCATACATGAGCCAAGCTTCTATGAAAGGGAGTTAAGACACCCATAAGAGTCCCCTGCTTGCCTTCAAGAATTTGCAACAACCTCACCACAATCCTTATAAGAAGACTAACTAGCTTTAAATCTGCTCAACTTCTTGTTAGGGGCTGAGTGACTATGCTGGGCTACCACAGATAGTAAAATAGGACAGTGATCAGAAGCAATAGCAGGCATGACCCTTATATCCCCCTCTCCAAACTCATCACACTAGTTGGTAGAGGCTACTGCTCTGTCAAGCCTTTCTCTAGTAAAGTAAGCATCTGTCCTATTATTAGACCAAGTAAAGTTCCCATAAGAGAAACCCAAATCATGAAGGCCACAATCCTTTAAAACATCACTGAACAAATTAATCTGCCTATCATTCCTTCAAGCACCACCCTCCTTTTCACTATTGAATAATATTTCATTAAAATCACCAATGCAAAGCCACTTTCCAGGTTGTAAGGAATGAAGATGTCTAATGATACTATAGCCTTCCATTCTTCTTTCAGTAACAGGATGGCCATAAAAACAAGTGAGCATCCAATGAGGGTTGGGATTATCAACAATCCAGCAATTGATGTGTTTATGTGAGAAGCTATGAACTTCTAACTCTATTTCATCCTTCCATAAAATAGCAAGACCACCCCTACCCCCACGACCAAGGCCATCCACAGTAAATAAGTTATGAAATTTCAAACCATACTTCAATTTTCCCAACTTTGTTTTATGAATTCTAGTCTCCATAAGAAATAAAATACTAGGCTTATAATCCTTAACCATAAGGTTAAGATCTTGAACTGTTCGAGAGTTGCTAAGCCCTCAACAAATCCAACTTAAAATCCTCATTTCTTCCGGCAGGGCTGTCTTCCAGCCTCCGCCGATAAAATCAAAGATTTCTGTTGCCTAGTGAACTTCATCTTGTGATTACTAGTCGGTTTTCCCATAAGCAAGAACTTCCTTTTTCGAGTGGCAGTATTAAAATTAGAAGGGGTGTTTCTCATTAAGTTCAACAGACACACTAACCTTATTCTTCATCTTCTTCAGGGAAAGAGATCCAGCATGTTTACCTTTATCCACTGAGGTCTTCAACAAGTCACCTGCCATCCCACCATCAATAATGGGATTAGAAACAATAGGAGGATCATTTGCTAGAACAGATGGAATATGAGGGTTCATTACAATTTTAGACACGTTAGTTACTTCCTTTGCAGTTGGAGTAGTTATGGTCTCAAATGAATAGCTAATTCCAGGCACTGGTTCGGAAATAAACTGCTGCCACGTCACTTTCTCCTTGTCAACTGCCACATAACTGTCTTTACAGTTCCCTGAAAACTTGGAAGAAGATAACTGCTGTTCATGTTGCCCACTAGGAGACTGTCTTGACCTTCCAGGTATGAATTTTCCCACTCCACCACGAGAAATATTGGCCCTCAGCCATGATCCATATTGTTTATTTGGTGATGGAAAAAGATGAAGATGACATAGATGGTGCCATACACCCAGAAGCCCCATGCATGATGATTCCACATGTGAAACAAAACCGTAGCAATCTTTCATATTGGAAGGACACAAAAACTTGATGCGTCTTCAAGAAAACCATAGTCCCAAGTGCTCGTGGTTTACATAAATCAATCTCCACAAGAATACGTAAAAACTTCCCCCAGCCATGTCCACTATCATCCACATCCACATGAATCACATTGCCTATTGTCTTGCCAACCTGAGCACCAACAACATAGTTCATACAGCCAAGGGGCATGTTGTGTAATTGCACCCATAAAAATGCATGACTAAATACCAGATCAGTAGGAGTAGTGAAACCATCAAAGTGTTGCAAGTAGATTAATTGTTGATCAAAGAGCCAAGGTTAGCCTTCCCATACATGTAGCAATTCATGTTTAGAACTGAATTCAAAGAGAGATAAATTAGCCCCCACTTCAAATATCTTAATGTCTTGTGCAAATTTCCAGACTTTAAGCATAGTCACTTTGAAAGTCTCTTTGTTAATCCTTTTTTCCACCATAATCTTCCCCACGAAACAGAATCTTCCTTTAGAAAGTGTATCCTTAACATCATCTTCAGCCACTATAACACCACCCTTCTCCGCATCAGTAAGACAAAGATCCTTCCACATCTTTGTGATTTCATCCACCATTTTGTATTCCAAACAATACAAATAGAAAACAGAATAGTTCAACTATCAAACTACAACAAACCTTCCACCCAAAAGTGAAGGCACAAGCTTCCACCTCAAAGAACTCATATAGAGAATTGAGACGATTTATTATATTATCTACATGAATTAAAAAGTTTAGTTTATTACTTTTATCTTGTATTATTCTTTTAATTTATAACTATAAGTTATTTTTATAAAAAAGTTATACCATAAGCATTTTGAATCAAAATTATTTGGTTGAATAGTCAAAAGGTTTGAGTTTTTTTTGTAAAATTTAAAAATTTTTTATTAATCAAAAGGTAAAATTCAGAAATTTCAAAATAAAAAATCGAGTTTGAGCTCGAGCTACTTGAGCTCGAGTCGTTTGTTTATTTTTAGTCGAACTCGAGTCAAATTTGAACAACATTAATGGTTAATGAATCGAGTTCAAACAAGGATATTTGAGTTTTATTCGAATTCGAGTTAAGCTCGAATGAGCAAACATGTTAATCGAGCTCGAGTACCCTTCTTCGAATTTGACTTGACTCGATTTGTTTGCAGCCCTATCGGTGCCTATCTAAAGAAGCTGAGTCTTGAGTCATTCAAGCCTTATCTAGTTTCTTGCCAGTTCGTTGATACTCTAGGGCATGACACCATGCCTTACGCCTTCCCGACAACCCCTCCAAAGATGCCGAGTCTGCTGCTCCCCCTCATTCTTAAAGGATTTTTGTGTCTATTATCTTTTGTCTTACCTGGACTGTGTACCAGACAATGTATGAATGTTTTTGTTATTTGCATTTGGGTGTATTTGAGACAATGTATGAATGCTATTGTGATTTGCGTTTGCATTTCTTTGTGTCTTGCTCAGTTTGTTGGGTGATTACTACCCGTGCTTTTTATTCACCCTTGTGGAGTTTGGAGACGGGCCGCGAGGTTTCGTTCCCTGTGTGCCCCTTTTTCAACGTGAGCCTTTGGGCTTGCTTAAGGTCTTTAGAGGAGTCTCGAGGTTGTCTACCCTCCACGCCTTTTGGGGCACCGTGAGTTTTTACGCCCACATATGGTGTTTAGGCTGGGTCTTTTGACCTCCATGCCCTTTGGGCACTGCGAATCCTTGTGCTTGCATATGGTGTTTGTAGGGGTCATAGGGTCATCTAACCTTAGTGCACTTTGGGGCACCATGAATTTTTGCTCTTGCATATGGTGTTTGGAGGGGTCGCGGGGTCGTCTGACCTCCGCGCCCTTTGGGGCACCGCGAGTTCTTGTGTTCACATATGGTGTTTGTCGGGGTCGCGGGGCTGTCTAACCTCAACTCCCTTTGGGGCACCGCGAGTCTTTGCTTACATGTGGTGTTTGGAGGGGTCGCAGGGTCGTCTGACCTCTGTACCCTTTGAGGCACCGTGAGACTTAGTGCTTGCATATGGTGTTTGGAGGGGCAGTGGGGTCGTCTGACCTCCCCTCCCTTTGAAGCATCGCGAGACTTAGTGCTGGCATATGGAGTTTGTAGGGGTCGAGGGGTCGTCTAACCTCTGTGCCCTTCAATTCTTAATGCACTTGTGAGGATGGAGACAATAACCTTTATTCATTATTCTTCAAAAGCAAAAACGAATCCAACAAACTACATAATCAAGGGGTAAGACTTCTTCAGATACTTTGTGTTCCAGGGATGTTGCAACAACTTCCCTCGGTTGTCCTTTAGGCGACATGATCCTAGCCACTGGTTGGGGAAGCTTTCCCTCATTCTTTGTCGTTACCTTGGTTTCTCTCAGCACTAGGTCGCCTGTCTTGAAGGTCCTGGGCCTAACCCTTTTATTGAGAAATAACGCTCTGTCTTTCTTTTGTTCAAAATTGTCTGGACTTCTGCTTCTTCCCTTTCTTCATCCAAGAGGTCGAGGTGCTTTTCTAGTGCCTTGTCATTCGGTGGGGGTTTGAAGTGGTAGGTGCGATAGGTGGGCAACCCAATCTCTACTGAGGACTCTGCCTCGCTTCCGTATGCTAGGACGATAGGGGTTTCTCTAGTTGAGGTCTTAACTATAGTTATGTAGGTCCATAATATCACAGGAAGTTCTTCCACCCATTCTCCTTTTTTTTTTTTTTTTTTTTTTTTTCCTTTCTTTGAGCTTCTTCTTCAATATTTCTAGTAGAGCTTTGTTCATGGCCTTCGCCTATCCTTTAGCTTGAGGATGTCCTGGGAACAAATACTTTACTTGAATCCTCAACTTTGCACACCAGTCTTGATAGTGCTCCAAGTCAAATTGCCTTCCATTGTTCGAGATGATGCTTTGGGGTATTCCAAACCAGCAGATAATATTTTTCCACAGAAATCTAGTGACGCCTCTCGTGGTAATGGTCGCCAGGAGCTCCACCTCCGCCTATTTTGTGAAGTAGTCCATGGCGACCACTAAGAATCTAACTCCTCCCTCCCTGGTGGGAAGGGCCCCATCAGTTCGCTTCCCTACTGGGCGGATGGCCACAGGGTGGGGATGGAGGTCAGCTCCTCTGGAGGGTAATGTGGCATTGGAGCAAACAACTGGCACTTAACACATTTTTTTACAAACTCCTTGGCGTCCCTGAGGATATTAGGCGTAGTATTAGCCAGCCTTTAAGACTTTTCTAGCTAAGGCCTTTCCTTCGGAATGGTTCCGACACACTTTTTTGTGTATTTCTACTAGGACTTGTTGGGCTTCCTGAGGTGAGAGGCATTTTAGTAGTTAGGTGGTAAATCCCCGCTTGTAGAGTATCCCATCCACCTTACTGAACTGCATCTTTCCCCTTATGATTTTCTTTACCTCTTCTTTGTCGACTAGGAGCTCACTAGTATCCAGGTACTTTTCTATCTCCTTAGCCCAGTCGGGCTCTCTGAGCTCCACTCCATTAACTTCCATGTTGACCGATGGGATCTCAATCACTTTCTTCTCCACTTCCAAAGGTAGGCCGCAGGATGGTCTCGTCCATTCCTGAGGCCGCCTTTGCCAATCTGTCCTTTACAACATTGTTTTCCCTAGGTACTTGCATAATATTGAAGTACGAGAATCTGTCGCAACTCTCCTAGACTTGGTTAACACACTTCTTCAAATTTTCACCTTTGGCTGTGTAAGTTCCCACAACCTGATTGATGACTACTTGGGAGTCTGCCTTTACTTCAACTTTGGTAACACTTAGCGCCCTTGCAAGGGAAAGTCCTGTTATCAGCGCCTCGTACTCAACTTTATTGTTGGTCGTTTTGAATATGAGTTTTGCCATGTAGTGATACTCCCGTAATCCTTCGTCTATTTTGTGGACTCTTATTCTCCCTTTGGTGCGGCAAGTAGAGCCATCAACGAAGATCTGCCATGATTTTTTGACAGGGTCGGCAGCCACCTCCTAGGGAAAACAGCTGAATTCGACGATGAAGTCTGTGAAAGCCTGCCCTTTCATCGTGCCTCTCGGCATGTAATCGATATAGAACTTGTTGATCTTGATCGACCAATTGACCAGTCTGCTTAAACTATTTGGTCTCTGCAGTATCCTCTGAGGGGTGTTCTGTGAGTACTTTAATGGGATAGGCTTGGAAGTATGAGCATAGCCTCTTGGAGACTACCAAGGCAAATTCTAGCATCTCCATTTGTGGATATAGAGCCTTCGTGCCTCGTAGTGCGCGAATGGTATAATATACTGGCGCCTGGGCTGCTCCCTCCTCTTTGACCAGGGTTGTAGACACGACATGGGGCATCACTCTAGATACACAAATAGGATGTCCCCTAGCTCGGGTTGCTTTAATGGACAGAGCCAACTTTAACTCTTGTAAGGCATGGTCACACTTATCATTCCATGGGTGCACCTTTTGCAGGACCCTGAAGAAGGGGAGACATTTATCCGTGGATCGAGACACAAATTTGTTCAGAGCTGCTACCCTTCCCACTAGTCATTGAGTCTCGCTTATATTTTGTAGCGTTTCATGTTGATGGCATCTATCTTTTCAACATTGGCTTCAATCCCTCTCTCCAACACGATGAAACTTATAAACTTCCCCGAGTCCACGCCGAATGCACATTTCACTGGATTCAACTTCATTTGATACTGGCAGAGCACTGTGAAAGATTCTCTTAGGTCTGTTAGCTGTTGGGCGGTTTCTTTGCTCTTTAGTAGCAAGTCGTCGACTTATACCTCCATAGACCGCCCAATCTGCTTCTTGAACATCTGGTTTACCAGCCTTTGGTAGGTTGCCCTAGAGTTCTTTAAACCAAAAGGCATGACCTGGTAGCCTGAGTAGGCCTCCATGAATGACGTATTCTCCTCGTCTGCTGGGTTCATGCGAATCTGGTTGTACTTTGAGTAGGCATCCATGAAGCTGAGCATGCGGTGTCTTACCGTAGAGTCGACAATAACATTGACATGTGGCAACGAAAAACTATGCTCCACTTCTTTATTTTCCACTCGCTTTCTCCACAAGACCTTGAACTCCACACACATTCTCCACTTACCACTCACTTTCTTGACTAAGACGACATTGGACAACCATTTAGGGTAATGGGCTTCCTAAAACCCGTGGCAAGGAGACGATCTACTTCTTCAACTATGGCTGTGTACTTCTCTGCACTAAATGACCTCCTCTTTGTCGAACTTTCTTGCATGCGGAGTCGATGCACAATCTATGCTCGATGACTGCGTTGTCGATTCCGGACATGTCTTCGTGACTCCATGAAAACACATCCCTGTGCTCGATTAGTAGTTGCTTCAATGCCCCTCAAATATCTAGGGCTAGGCGCATTCCCATCAGCGTTGTTGTGCCTCGTCGCTCTGGATATAATGTTACTAATTCCAATGGCTCATTTGCTTCTGTCAGCTGTAGTTTTCGCCCCATTTAAGTAGAATTGGGGGTGGGGGTGGCAATTTACTTTGAGCTTGGTCCTCGATAGTTTGAACATCGGATCCCCCTAACTTTAACTCTTGTACGTAGCACTCTCGGGCTAAGGCTTGGTCACCTCATACTTCCCTTACTCCTGTTTTTGTCGAAAACTTAATGTTGAGGTGGTGGGTTGGCCGCCACAATATGACATTGTAAGATGATGGGGCCTTGACTACCAAGAAGTTAGTCATCATGGTGGTTGTGCATTCACCACTTCTCGCTGTGACAGGCAGGGTTATGGCGCCTACTGGCTAGATCGTGTGATCAGAGAATCCCTTTAAAGGGGTGGGTGAGTGTCGTAGCTTGCCAACATCTATGCCCATTTTAGAAAAAGCCTCCCAGAATAAAATGTCTTCGGAGCTTTCGTTATCTACTAGAATATGCCCGGTGGTGTAGTTGGCCACTAGGAGGGTCACTACTAACGCATCTTCATGCGGATATAAAACTCCCTCGTAATCTTCGTCCCTGAAGGAAATCATCATTGCGTGAGTAAGTCAGAGATGTTTGGGTGGCCTGTCCGCCACGTAGATCTCCTCGTACCTTACCATTTGGGCATGTGCCCTTCTGCTAGTGATAGAGGCATGTCACTACAAGTGTTATCTCGATGATCATGCCCATTTTCTCTTGCCGGTCGTCGCGTTTTCTGGCTGTTACTCTGTTGGGGATTGCATCCCTATTCCAGCTGCCATTTCAACTTTTCTCACTTGGCGATGATCTGTTCGAGTTCTCCCATGCCTGCCAATTCACCAACCCTCCTTTTCATTGTGGTGCAATCCTCCATCCAGTGGGTGTCTGTCTGATGATACTTGCAAAAGCGCTGCCCTATTCTAGTTTGGGTTGGTGCCCTTTTTGAAGAATTTTTTTTTCTTCTCATGTACGTTCAAGTTGTTATGGATCAATTGGGTACCCTGGTCGCGTGGGGCACTGGTTTTTCATGCTTTTTCTCTTGGTGGCTTGAACCAATATTTCCATCCCCCACCCTGTTCTCATCGTTTGACTTTATCTCTCATATCTTGGCTCGATGAGGGCCTGTAGGGTGTCCTCCATGTTGACAAAGTCATTAGTCCTGTCCATGAATTCTCTCAAGGTCGATGGGGTCCTCCTTTCCAATTCAGCCATGAATGGACTCCTGGGCCATTCACCTCCCAAAAGGACCGCCAATGTGATCTTCTCGTCTTGGTCATTTGTAGTCAAGTGCTCTTTGTTGAATCGGGTGAGATGCATATTTATGATCTCATTCTATTTCTGCTTGATGGTCAAGAGATACGCTGTGGGTCTTCACCGCCTCCTGCTTGCCATGAACTGGGTTAGGAATTACTTGGCCAATACCTCAAAATTGTTGATTGATCCCGACCACAGCGCTCCAAACCAGCCTCTTGCCACACCCTTTAACTTTAACGGGAAAGCTCTGCAAGCTATCTCTCTGGGAAATCCATGGAGAGTCATGTGCGCTTTGAAGTTTTCCAGATGGTCAACTGGATCTTGGGACCTGTTGTACATCTCGATTTGCAACACCTTGAATTTTGGTGGGAGTGGGGCAGTCATCACCTCTGCATTATCAGGCAAGTCCGTACGGTTTAGCAGTTGTTCGACTGAGGAAGATCCTCCCATCTTCTTCACCATTTCTTCTTATTTGTCTACTAAGCTACGTAGTTTGTCATGCAGTTTTTCTTCTCTAATTCCTCGGTGTTTGTCCCTCCATTGTTGTGTGCTTTTCCTCCCCCTACTCGTTATGACTTGGTAGTGTTGCGTCGCTAAGTTCGATGTTGTGGTGTTTTAGCTCTTCATTCTCCCGCCTTAAGCTCTCCATCGTTTCCATAACCTTCCGTAGCTTCTCCTCAGATTTCACGAGCCAAGTCTCCATGTCTGCGGTCGTCGTTTGAGAGCATGTAATGGTTGGCATGTGGAAATTAAGTTGGTGTCCGACGAGAAACTGAACAATACTTTTCAGATACCATAGACGACACCACTATTAAAGACGTGTTCCACTTCCAGCCAAAACCCACTACCTGCAACTAGCAAAGATGGTGGCCCAGTGTGCCTGATGCACCTCTGATGCCTAAGTAAGTGATATGTGGAATGGGATACCACTAATATAGTGATCAAGAAGGATTTTGCTGCCTGCACATGATGTTGGCTTACTACATAGATAGACATAGGTAGTTAATGATAGATACTAAAGATGACCATCCCGTTGGGTCTTATCTCCATGTTCTCTTGATTTGATGCTCATCCCGGGAATGTTGGATTCACCCCAACTTCCTAGATCAAATATCCATTCTAAGTCCTTTGGTGATTACGAGATGGAGTAGTGTAGGTCATTAAGACTCCAATGACCCGATCCTCACCACTCTCTGGGTTTGGCCTTTGTGTTGGGCCCACCTTTCCCAAAGGGCA
This sequence comes from Juglans microcarpa x Juglans regia, assembly GCF_004785595.1. NCBI lineage: Eukaryota > Viridiplantae > Streptophyta > Magnoliopsida > Fagales > Juglandaceae > Juglans > Juglans microcarpa x Juglans regia. Next base: position 12,310,929 of record NC_054606.1, read on the forward strand.
ACTTGAGTCCCTTCACAAAACGTAAGGACTATTAAACAAAAATCTTTTAATCATACCAATTATGCTAGTTTCAGATATCACTTTTCTTGTTGAATGGTTATTGGAACATGAATCCCAGCCTCCTAAGTTTGTTTATGATGAAATTAATGTTGATTATATCCAACAATATATAGATGGTACTACTAATGCCTCCCAACTGAGCATATCTTATTATATTACTGAATAAGAAGAAGAAGAAGAAAGAGGCGATTCCAATGCAGCTGAGGATTGGATTCAGGACATCGAAGAGATATTCAGTGTTTTGGAGTGCACCGATCAACAGAAAGTTTGATTTGCAGCTTTTAAATTGATAAGAGAAGTGAAGAGATGGTGGAACTCTGAGAAAGCCATCAGGGAAGCTGATGGAACTGGAGTAGTGAGCTGACCTCACTTTAAGCAAAACTTCTTCGATTGCTTCTTTCTGAAAGCAGACTGAGAAGCTAGAGCCCCGAGGGTTTACTAACTTGGTGCAAGGGACTATGACAGTACGCTAGTATGCTGCAAAATTTGCAGAGTTATCGCGCTTCGCCCCATATTTTATTCTTGATGATGAGAAGAAGAAGAAGAAGAAGAAGAAGAAGAAGAAGAAGAAGAAACCTCTTCCGTGTCATCTACTGCTTCTAATTTTGCTGCTCTTATTATTCGCAACCAGTTAAAATATAGTTTTTGAAAATGGAAAAAATATATGCATGATTTACAAAAACATATCTTGTTTTTTGACTTTCTTGAAAACTACTATGCTTCTAATACTATTTCAAAAAATAGTTTGAATATTGTAAAAGAAATCAAATTTTGTTACAGAAAATAAATCTATTGTCTAGTCAAGCTATCCACCTCTTGAGATGGTTATTATTAACCATCAAGAATATGAAGTTAAGGCTTCTCCTTTTAAAATTCCAATTGTTGATCCCAATGTTTATAATTATGCTAAAAAAGAAGATTATTGAACAAAACAATTTTCTCAATAACTCTTTATATGTTGTGGTCTACCCTGTTTATTATGTTAATATTGAAAAATCCTTGATTAATTTACTTGAGACAAGGCAAAGGTCTAAGTTTAAAAACTAACCAAGCCAAAACTATTGAAAAAAAAAAAATCAAATAATTTATACTTTACAAAAAGTAAAATCTGAAAATAACAAAGCTTCTAATAGTGGTACTGCATACGATATCACTAGTAAAAGAAAAGATGTAATCTTTGACAAAGATTCAAAGACTGTAACTTCTGATTTGTCTATTGATCATGATGTTACTTTGCTTGAAAACATTTTTGAAAAAATTGATCCAGTCAAACTTAGGATAAAAGGATTTTCTTGAAAACCTAATCCCATGAGTTTTACAAAAAATTGGTATTCAAAACCTACTCCTACGGATTTACAATCTGAACAAAGGTTTTTTCAAACACAATTTTCTGTTTTTGTTGATAAGCTTTATATGTGGAATATAGATGAATTATTTAAATAAAAAATCCTTAATAAAATGAATCATATGTATATGGTTGCGAATGCTGTTACCAACTATAATCTTAGTCATATTGAAATTGTTGACTTACTATTGGATTTTCTGGTACTCTTCGACATTGATGAGATAAACATATTATTGATAATTCTAGAGATACTAATAAAAATGCTTTTAAACATGATGATTATGGAATGCCTATTTTTTATACTACAATTGGTCGAGTTATTCATGATGGAGTTAATACTTTAATTTATACTATTAGTAAACATTTTATTGGTACTCCTAATATTATTACCCGCATTAGTGATTATGATCCATATGCTCATGTCATTATTAAAAACAATCAACATATTCAACCTTTTGCTCTGGATAAGCATATTCCCCCAATAACTGATTATGTTGAAAAACCATATTGTCAAAACCTACTTTATATTGAACACAACTGGTCAATATATACTGATTCCCTTAAAAGTGCATTTGATTATTTTTCTCCTGGTTTCCATTGGGTCCCTGAACATATCTAGAAATTACTCTGCCATCCTTACCTATCATAGTCCATCTTGATTAAACTCATTTTTGATAAAACCAATAAAACCAAATAGATCTATCACAATGTTTAGATATTAAACCTTATTATTGAAGAAAAATGGAGAACCCATCTTTATGTTACCAAAAAGATCCTTGATTCTGATGTTACTTATTGTAATTATTATTGCATTGAAGCTTAGTTCAAATTCATGTTGTTTCAAGATGTTGTGATGTTGGTCATCTGAATCCAAGGCATCCTCTAAAACCTCTGTTTATGTTAGTAATCCCTATGAGGATGATGTATTCAAACATTTTCCATAAACCATCCCAAGGTTGTCTAGAGATTGATCTGAGCACTCCATGATTCTTGCTACTTTAACCCTGCTATTGGTAAATTATTGTCAGTGAAAAATATTATTGCTGCACTCTGTGATTCTTGCTACTTTTACCCCTGCTTTTGGTGAATTATTGTTGTTGATGTGATTCCTACTTGAAAACTATTATTACTGCTTCCCGTGATTCCTGCTACATTTACCCCTGCATTCGGTGAATTATTGTTTCTGGAGACTATTATTGTTGTATTCCTCACGGTGAATTATTGAAGTCAAAATTATTATTCACCATTGTACTTCTACGTTTTGCCTATAAAAGGCTTGCTTTGTTTCATCAGGAGGTAGAACTTTTAAGCAAAAGATTTTAGGAACTCTTTCCTAGTTCTCCCTACTACCCTTGTAAAACTCTCTTGATGTCATTGTATCATTGCTTATCTACTTTGAAGTGCAACTTCAACTGTTTCACTTAATAAACCATAAGTTTGCTTGCTTATTTACATTTGACTGGTTTTATTGCCTGCTTATTTTCTACACTTTCCTACTTATCTTTCTTATTTACACTTGGTTGGTTTTTACCGCTTGTATTGTTATTTTCCTACATACTTCTTTATATTCCTGCATCTGTCCTCTAGTAACAAGAATATTGATACTGATAACTATTTGAATACTATAATCCGTACTAAGACCAAACATTTTAATTCCCTTAAATAGGAAATCAAATATAAAAAGGTTGCTAAGCTGTTATTTGATAAGTTGCTACAATAAAAATTGCTAATTTCAACACAAAACTCATTGATGATATTTGTTCTGACCTTCCAAATGCTTTTTGGCATAGGAAAACACATTGTTAACAAAATTATTCTATGTTAAAGATTTTTTTGAAAAATATCTCTGCTAAAGCCAAACCTATTATGATGAATAGTGAGATTTTAGAATTTTATAAAAATGATATACATGATTTGCTTTCTAAGAAGAGTATTAGGAAGAAGTTATCTTGGTCATGTGCTGATTTTTATGTTCAGAAAAATGCAGAAATCGAGAGAGGAACCCTTAGTTATCAACTACAAATCTTTGAATAAGGTATTAGAATGGATTAGGTACCTTATCCTAAATAAAAATGATTTGATCCATAAAATAAGTGATGTTATAGTTTTCTCCAAGTTTGATATGAAGTTTGGTTTCTGGCAAGTCCATATTAGTGAAAATGATAGATACAAAACTCTTTCACCACACCTTTGGGATATTATGAGTGGAATGTTATGTTCTTTGATCTTAAGAATGCTCCTAGTGAATTCCAAATTATCGTGAATCATATTTTTAATTCATTTAGTCACTTTACCATTGTTTATATTGATGATGTTCTCATTTACTGCAAATCTATTGAAGAACATTAGAAACATTTGTATTCGTTTCTCGATATCGTCATACAGAATGGTCTTGTTCTTTTTGTTAAAATGATCAAACTATTCCAAACGAAAATTTGTTTCCTTGGTTATGATATTTCTGAAAGACAAATTCACTCTATAGATAGAGCTATCCAATTTCCTGATAAATTTCCTGTTGTAATCACTGATTAAACACAGTTACAAAGATTTCTTGGTTCTTTGAACTATATTGTTGAATTCTACAGAGACATGACAAAACACTGTAAACCATTGTTTAAAAGGTCACAAACTAGTCTACTGCCTTGGTCTGACATTCATACTTCTCTTGTTAAAAAAATTATAATTCATGTCAAGACTCTGCCTTGAATTAGTATTCCTACTATTAATTCTTTTAAAATAGTTAAAATTGATGCCTCTGACATTGGTTATAGTGATTTTCTGAAATAGATTGTTTCACCAGGATCATCTGAGAAATTGTTTGTTTCCATTTTGGAGTTTGGAATAGTGCACAAACAAATTATTGTAATATTATGAAAGAAATTTTATCTATATTGATATGTATTTCTAAATTTCAAAGTGATTTATTAAATCAAGTATTTCTATTACGTATTGATTGCAAGAGTGCTAAATATATATTAGAAAAATATGTTGAAAACATTACTTCAAAATATAATTTTGCCTAATGACAAGTTATTTTAAGTGTTTTTATTTTTTTTAATTTTGATACTGAATATATTAAATTCCCAAAACACTAATCATGATTTTCTTACTTATGAATTCCTGTAGCGCCCCAATGGCAAGTAGGAAACCCAGTAAATAAAAACAAATTCCTCCTTATGTTGCTATCCTTGACAAACATATAGTAAAACATGAACTTGTTTCCCCTATTGAGATCACCAACCAATTTACTACCCTAGGTAGTATTGCTGTTGCAAAGCCTAGTTTCTCTTCTGGTTTGGCCTTCCCTAATGATCTCTATGTTCTTGTCATTGTTAAAACCAATCAACATATTCAACCTTTTACTTCGGATAAGCATATTGCCCCAAGAACTGATTATGTTGAAAAACCATATTGTCAAAACTTATTTTATATTGAATCCAACAAGTCAATATACATTGTTCCCCTAAAAATTGCCTTTGATTATTTTCCTCCTGGTTTCCAATGGGCCCTCGAGCATATCCAAAAAACCCTACAGTATTACTCCTCCATCCTTACCCAAACACAATTCATCTTGATTAAACCCATTTTTTTTTAATAAAACCAACAAAACCAAACTGATATATCACAATGTTTACATATTAAACCTTATTACTAATCTTTATGTTACCAAAAAGATCCCCGATTCTGATGTCACTTATTTTTATTATGATTACATTGATGATTGGTTCAAATTCATGTTGTTTCAAGATGATGCGATGTCCCATTCCTAGTTCATCAATTTTGATAAGAAATTTAATTCCCAATTTCCTATTTGGTTTTTGATATGGTGGTCACAATTCGGTCCCATTGCAAAAATCTTTCCTAATAAACTCAATGATACTATCAAATATTTTTTTACTATTTATAAGACTGATTGGCATGGTTAGAAATTCCCAGTTTCCCTCCACTTCTACAAAAGTATAAGGGTCATTGGATCCTAGAGCAGTGTTATGTTAAAAAAGATGATATTCTTGTTCACAACTGGTACGTCAAATGGTGGGATAGATTTCTCCACACTTAGGATGTTATTGAGAATGTTACTAGGAATTTCCCTCTTCTCCAAATATATAAAGCATTGAAAAGTTCCCTTCTGATAATAATACTATGATTCAAACGCTTGTATATCCTATTGCCCAGGTAATAAATCAACCTGCTTCTTTTGATAAATCTAGTAAATCTTCTAGGTCCAAAAAGAAGTTTGTTTTCCAAGGATTTAAAAAGAAATATTTGGTTTACTTATTAAAGCAATCAGGTATACTGTGGATAATCCCAACTTCTTGCTCATTAAAAATCTAATATATCAGACTTCGATTCCATGAGCCAGTATGCTCATCCAATAATTGATTCACAGTGGCTTCTTCCATGAACCCCTCCATCTGTGACTCAGGTCTAACATTCCCCCCCCCCCCCCATACTTTTCATCATGAGATAGAATCTCATTGAAATCACCTAAGACATACCAACACTGAGTTTGGTCAGGTTTAATTAGATTCAACAGTCTCCAAGAATACCACCTCCTACTAGTTTCAGGAACCCATAAAAACCAGTAAGAACCCATTCAGAACCTGATTGCTTCACCCTAACAGTTGCATGAATATGGTGATTTGAGTAATTGGCAAAACTAACTATGTCCTTATACTTCCACAACAAAGCTAAACCACCCTTCCTTCCAATAGAGTCAACTGTAAAATAGCTCTGAAAAACCAGTCGACTTTTCACAAACTCTATCTCATTCGATCTCAATTTTGTTTCCATTAGAAAAATTATTTTAGGGAGCTTATCTCTGACCATTTGACAAAGGGCTTGAACTTTGTGGGGGTTTTCAAGCCCCCAACAGTTTCAGCTTAGTATTTTCATAATGATTGGCGGGGCTGGAGTCCAGCCACTGCCAATTGAGAGTAATTTGAAACCTCAAAATTTGAAGGTGTAAATCTACCCTTCTTCCCCACTCCTTGTTCAATCTCAACTTTAGAAACTTCACACTTTTTCCTTGTTTTTGCACTAAAATATTTAGAAGACACAGTACCTAACTTCTTTGCAAGTCTCTTCCAGCTTCTTAGCACCCTTTTTTCTTCACCCAGCATTTGTACTGCTGCTGTTCCTCCATCCACCACTACATTCAATGGGCTGGGCTTTGTAACTGATAAGTGGGCTCCCTGTGCATGAAAATCTTCCACTAGAACCCCCAAACTGTTATCTTTTTCTTTTGTAACGTTTGACAGTTTAATGGTATCATAATGAGCACTAAGGCTGTCTTCTTCCTCTGGCAATGGACTCTAGTTACCATGATTTACTTCAGCAGCCATTGGACTTGGAACTTGAGGTTTATCACTCTTATAACCAGACTTGGAACTTCAGCAAATAGTGGTCGACGTCTTAAGGCTTGATCAACCTTGAGCCATGTTCCAAACTGGTCCATTTTTCCAGCCTTTGAGGTACCAACTTCCATCCAGCCTTGAGCACCATGAATAATTCTGCAGCATTTGAAACACAATCTAGGAAGCTTTTCATACTTAATAGGAATTCAGACTTTCTTCCCCAGTAGGTTAATGGACTTGCATCTTGAAATAGGCTTGTGAAGCTCGAGTTCTATTTGTATTCTTAAGAACTTTCCCAACCCGAGCCCTCAGCAAGAATATCAATATGCTTAACCAACCCAATAGTCTCCACAATCTTTTGGCCTATTCCATCATTTATATAAGCAAATGGCAGATTGTACAACTGAATCCAAAAAACCTCAAATAAAAATAGAATCTTACTTGGTGGTGTTAAACCATCAAATGGCTTAATCACAAATGGACTAGCATCAAAGAGCCAAGGCCTCCCATACATAACTTTCTCCATATCTGGATTTTCTTCAAACAAAAGTACAAAAAGATTGCCATTGATCTCTATTAACAAAACATAACTTCTTAACTTCCATATTTTTGCCATAGTTGTGCGCAAAATATCTTTGTTGATGACACGTTCCAAATATAGTTTGCCAACCAGACTGCATGCTCATTTCTTGGTTTCTTCTAGTAAAAATGCTTCATCAATAAGAATCGCAGTATCCTCCACCTCGGTTAATTGTAATTGTTTCCATTTATGTTCTATGAATTCCATCACTACACTCTCAATTCGTGAAATGAACTAGAGAAAGACCCCACCCTTATTAAAATAAGATGAGAGAAGAACTTCGTTTGCTTATTGCTAAAGCAATCGCCTTTTTTCGCCCAGAGCACCGCCTTAGCAACAATAACCGTTTATTTTTTAAGTGGTTTTTTTGCAAATGTCTGAATTGCATATACATGATTGTTCCAACTTGAACATGGGAATATTGAATATGGAAGAATAGAACTTTTTAATAAATATGACCACAAATAAAATTGAGTATTCAAGACAATTAATGTTCAAGTACTGTTAGGAAAACATATATATAAAGACAACTCTTTTTTAAAAGAAGAAACCAAGGGATTCGATCAAAGAAAGAAAGAGAAAGGTTAACGGGCAGGTATACAAGAAAGATCGACCTTTCTTTCACTGGAATTATCAAGATATAGTTTCTGGTATAGGCTTTCCTACATGATGAGATTGATTGTTGATTTAGGAATTGTCAGACTTAAAGGCCTTTTTCATTGTTGGGAAACATTTTTTTCAAACATAGATAATAATCCTTAATTTTGATTTCATAAACAAAAAATACTTATTCGTACGTAAGTAATCCTAGTCAAATCTAGAAGGTTTATGGAGGTTATACAGAAGTAACTCTATGAATTCCCGATCGCAGTCCTCACTTGGGTGAGGTTTTTTCTTTCGGCTTAGAGGAGAGTCTCTCATGTTGGGCTTCCTTGCCTGAAGAGTTGGTGATGGCTGAACAATTGAAAAAGTAATGGGAAGGTTTTAGCCTTACTGAGCAGGAGAGTTCAGAAGTCAAGTTGGAGTCATCCACCCTTCACAAGGCAAAGGAAAGAAGCAGGTCCTGTTTGTTAGCCATGGTCATTGCAAACAAAGTTGTCAACTGAGAAGCATTCAAGATGACCATGTCAAAGATATGAAACACGTTAGGCTGGATAGAATTCTTTGACGTGGGGGAAAACAAATTTTTGTTAAAGTTTCAAAAGGAAGAGGACAGACAGAAGATCATCCAAGGAAGGCCTTGGTCTTTTGATAGATAGTTGGTGTGCCTCCAAGATTTTGAGGGTGACTTATCTTTGAATGCCATTCCTTTTCAGAAGGAATTTTTTTGGATGCAAGTTCATAACATGCCTCTTGCTTGTATGACAAAAGAGGTTGGAATGAAGGTTGGGGAATGCGCAAGGAAAGTGGTGGATATTATTGATGATCAATGAGGGATTGGATGAGGGTCATTCATGAGACTCAAAGTGGAAGTGAACATCTCCAAAGCTTTGGCGAGTGGTACTTTTTTAAATTATGATGGTCACCAAATATGGCTGCCATTCAAGTATGAAAGACTACCAACTTTTTGCTTTAAGTGTGAAGTTATCAAGCATATTAATAAGTTATGTCAAAAAATGTTTACTGTTAGAATGAGGATGTTGATAGTCACCAATATGGACCCTGGCTGCATGCTGCTGCCACTCCTTTTAATAAATTTAGTCAAATGAGGTATGGAGGGGGAGGTGATAGGGCTAAACAGACCACTGGAAAACCATGGCAGAATGGGCAGTGTGGAGAGGATGATGCTCCAAAAGGAAAGGATCCTATGCAGGAGGATTTTTAGGAAGTCAATAAGGAAAATAGTATTCATAAGGAAAGTGTTATTATCTTGTCAGAGGAGAATCGTGTGCAGGGGGAGAGGTAGCTAAGGGAGAAATAAAGGAGAGAATGGGAGGGCTCGGAAAGGAAACTTTATTCAAAATTGAGGAGTTACCTATTAATAATGGGGTCAGACTTCCTAAATCAGAATGAGTCACAGAAAAAGGAAGAGGCTAAAATTAAGGCTCTAGTTTCTAATCGAGATCAGCAAGAGACCAAAGCTGGTGCCACATTAGCAGACTCCACTGTGGCATCACACATTAATGATCTAGACCAATTTTTCACTGAGCAGACTCAAATTTTGGAAAACACAAAGAAACGAGTTAGTTGAAAAAGAAGAGCTAGAGACAAATTTTATGATGAACATGTTACTGAGAGGAAGGAGCAGATGCAAAATTGTGATGAGAGGAAAAGGAGGATGGGAAATGCAGAGGCTGAGGCTTCTGAGCTTTTTGGGATTAAGAAACAAAAGACTGATCAAGTGGTAGTAATGAAGACTTATGTTAAAGATTTGGTGGAGGCTAGTTTTCAGCCCCACCAACAGCAATGAGTTGCCTAAGTTGGAACTGCCGAGGGCTTGGGAACCCTCGGACAGTTAGAGAACTTCACTTTTTGGTGAAGAATAAGATCCCAAATTTTTTTTCCCTAATGGAAACAAAATATAGAAGATCCAAGGTAGAGAAAATCAAGAGGCTTCTGACTATGGAAAATAGTTTTGTTGTGGATTGTAAAGGTTTGAGTGGAGGTTTGGCATTCTTATGGAAGGAGGATGTGGATGCAGTTCTGGAGTCATACACTCAGCAGCATATTTCCTTAAAAGTTAAGGATTCAATGGAAGGGAAGACATGGATCTTAATTGGCTTTTATGGAAACCCTGTTACGGCTAAAAGGAAAGGTAGTTAGTTGGCAGTTGCTTAGAAAGTTAAAGCCAGCAAATGATTTGGATTGGCTATGTGTTGGGGATTTTAATGAAATAGTCAACACTAATGAAAAGTTTGGAGGGCCTCTGAGACCCTATGGTCAGATGGAATGCTTTAGAGAGGCACTGGAGGATTGTGACCTCAGTGATATGGGGTATGTGGGGAACAAGTATACCTGGTCTAACAATCGTGGTGGGGCTGAATTCACTAAAGAGAGGCTAGACAGAGCCTTATGCAATCCTCAATGGGCTACTTGGAACACTAGAGCAGTGACCCTCTCATTAACTGCACTTAGTTCTGACCATTGTCCAATTTTCATCGACAAGGAAAATCCTCAGCAGGGTGCAGGCAGTCATACCAAAATTTTCAGATATGAGATTAGTTGGGGCCAAAGAGAAGAGTGTAACAAGTTAATTGCTAATGTGTGGAAGGGGCCTAGTTTAGCTTCTAATAAGCTGAGCTATACTACTGAAGGATTGAAGAGATGTCAAGTTAAACTACAGCAGTGGAGCAAACAGGCTGTGAGTAATACCAAGAAGGAAATACAACAAAAGATGAATTAAATCAACATACTATAGCAGTGCAATCAGGGAGACAAGCATGACAACATAAAAGGTTTGAAAGTTGAAATTGAAAAACTGTTGGATGAGGAGAATCTAAAATGGAAACAAAGAGCAAAATAGAAATGGTTTAACGAAGGAGACATGAATACTAAGTACTTCCAATGTGCTTCTCAAAGAAGGAAAGTCAATAGGATCAGCAAGCTTATTGATGACAGATGTCAGGAAGTTTCCAATGCAACTGCAATATGTCAGCAATTCCAAGCTTTCTTCCTGGAGCTTTTCACGATTGCTAGCCCCCAAAACATTGATGGATGTTTGGCAGCCACCAGACCCAAGGTCACAAATGAAATGAACCAAGCATTGTTGAGGCCCTACATTGCTCAGGAGATTGAAGAAGCTTTGTTCCAAATGGATGGCTTGAGCTCACCTGGACCTGATGGTTATCCAGCAACCTTCTATCAACAAAATTGGGAAGTGGTGGGGAGGCAGGTCAGTGAATCAGTTCTGTATGTGCTTAATTCAAAAGGCAACATGGATGTCATTAATAATACTTGTATTGCTTTAATTCCGAAAAAGAAGAACTGTATTAAAGTTTCTGATTTCAGGCCAATATCTCTTTCTAATGTATTATATAAGATTATCTCCAAAGTCATAGCAAACAGGCTCAAGAAGATACTTCCTAGCATCATTTCTCAGAACCAATCAACTTTCATTCCTAGAAGACTTATCTCGGATAATGTAATAGTTGCTTTTAAGGCTTTGCATTCAATAAACTGTAAAATGGCAAGAAGGGAAGGGTATATGGCAATGAAGCTTGACATGAGCAAAACATATGATTGGGTAGAGTGGTCTTTTCTCAGAGTTGCTCTCTGTAAAATGGGGTTTGATGTTGCTTGGGTAGAGTTGGTGATGAGGTGTGTGGAATCAGTGTCTTACTCCATTCTAGTCAATGGTGTCCCTCAAAGTGAATTCAGACCTTCAAGGGGCATTAGACAAGGTGATCCATTATCACCTTATCTCTTCATAATGTGTGCTGAATCTTTGAACTCTTTGATCAATAAAGGGGTATAGGAGGGAGTCATTACAAGAATGCCTTTCGCAAAGGGCAGAATCAGAATTTCCCACCTGTTTTTTGATGATGATAGTTTATTATTTTGCAAGGCAAATGCATTAGAATGGGGTAAAATGCATAATATCCTGAAAACTTATGAGGAAGCCTCAGGTCAAAGATTGAATCTTGAAAAAACTTCAATCCAGTTTAGTAGAAATACTGCTAAGGCAACACAGGATTTCATCCTTAGTATTGCAGGAGTGAGGTCCTCAATGGCTTATGAGAAGTATCTTGGTTTACCAACTGTTGTTGGCAAAGCAAGAGAGAAATCTTTCAGAGATATCCTGGATAGAGTCAGAATGAGAGTCAACAATGAAAGGGTAAAAATTTTTATCTCAAGCAGGGAAGGAAATATTCATCAAGGCTGTTGTGCAAGCTCTCCCAACATATAACATGTCTATTTTTATGCTCCCTGCCAAACCCCTTCGAAATTTAAACAGCATTATGCACAACTTTTTGGTGGGGGCAATATGAGGCAGAAAGAAAGATTCATTGGGTGGCTTGGAGCAAGATGGGAAGATCTAAGGCTGATGGAGGGATGGGTTTTTGAGACTTAGAAGGCTTTAACCTTGCATTACTAGCAAAACAAGGATGGAGAGTGATTCATAACCCCTCTTCTCTAGTTTCACAGGTTCTAAAAGCCAAGTATTTCCAAGAGACTTCTTTTCTGAATTCAATATTGCATCAGAAACCATCATATATATGAAGGAGTATGCTTAAAGCAAGGAAACTGATTGAACCTGGCTTTTATTGGAGAATTGGCACTGGTGAAGAGGTCAGAATTTGGGGAGATAAATTGTTACCAAAGACCATACCATCAGTTTACAGCCTAGTTTCTCAACTTGATGGCAATGCTAAAGTTCAGGAACTGATAAAGCTAGGGGAAAAGTGATGGAATATGGAGCTTGTGGAGCACATTTTTAACAAAGAAGATGCAGATATCATTGCTCAAATCCCAATCAGCTCATCTACTAGTCCTGACCAATTGATATGGAAAGGCACCTCTTCAGGATTTTTCACAGTCAAAAGTGCATATCATATGCATCATGAGATGAACCAAGCACTTAAAGGGCAACCCTCGAGCAGTCATAATTTCAAGGAGATTTGGAAAATTCTATGGCATCTACAAGTCACATCGGGAGAAAAAGTTTTTTTGTGGCGAGCCTGCTTAAATGCACTTCCAACTCAGTCAAATCTTTTTAAGTGGAAGATTGTTGATCATCCAAAGTGCCCAATATGTGAGATAGAGGAAGAGACAGTAACACATACTTTATGGGAATGTGAGTCAGCAAGAGATGTTTGGAGCCAATGTCCCAAGAGCATTCAGAAAGGCCATTTCTCACATATGGAATTTTTGGAGATTTTTGAAGCTATTGCAGAAAGTATGAGTTCTGAGTGCATTCAAGAATTTGTTATGGTAGCATAGCAGATTTGGTGGAGGAGAAATGAGTTCATTTTTAGCCAAGGTTTTAGACATCCTAATCAAGTTGTCATGGCTACTAATCAGAACATGAGAATGATGAAAGAATTGGAAATGCAAAAAAATGGCTCGTCAGCACATAGTAACAGCAACATTATTGTTTGGCAGCCACCTCATATGCATTTTTACAAGCTTAATTGGGATGCGGCAGTGGACAAAACTAGAGCTAAAGTTGGAATTGGTATAATAGTCAGAGATTGTAAAGGGAAAATAATAGCAACAATGAGAAGAAATCAAAGCCTTCTTCCTCTTCCTTCTTTGGCTGAAGCATATGGGGCATTGCTAGCAGTGGACTTTGCACTGGACCTGGGGTTAACAAAGACTATATTTGAAGGGGATTCTCTACAAATAGTCCAAGCTTTGAAGAAAGAGGAGGATCAACTGTCTAGCTTTGGCATGTATGTCTCTGAAGCCAAGATGAAACTTAGAAATTTTGTTACTTGGAATGTCACTCATGTCAAGAGAAGTGGCAAGGTGATGGCTCATGTATTGGCACAAGATGCCTTAGTCATTTATGATGTAATGATTACTATGGAGGATATTCCCCCATGTATTTCAAATCTGATTTAATGGAACAAGCTTTAACGCTTCCTTTAAAAAAAAAAAGAAAAAAAGAAAGAACTTTTTTTTTTTTTTTGCACGAATCTTAAGAACGTTTCATTCAACTTAAGATCAGTTTCTCAAAACCTCATCATGTTAACTGTCAAAAATATTGTTTTCTAAACTCATATTAATGGCGCTTCCCCCAACCTTTATTAAGTTATTCAAATGGAAAATGCTACTCTTACCGCTCCTTTCTACTGCTCTATTCTACCGCTGTGATTTTTTATTTTTATTTTTATTATTTTTACTTAGTGATTAAGGAGGTGTTTTTTTAATAATATTGTATTTTTTATTTTTAAAAAAAATATTTAAAAGTGTTAAAAAATAAATGTAAAAAAAGTGAAAAAAAAATACAATTTGCCTAACGGTAGCTCCCAGCGAGAGCTGGGAGCGGTGGACGTAGCACGTCCCTATTCAAATATCTTTCCTTACTCCCCTTAGCTATTTATCTTTAAATTCATGTATATATTGATAATTTTCTTCTTCAATTAATATAATATTTTTTTGTACTACTATATAGTAAAGTTAAGGTTATGCAAAAATTAATAATGTTAAAACAATGGAAAATGATAGGTGATTTGTACAACTCATGCTTCTTTTTTTAAGATTTGTGTTTGTTTATTTTTAGCTAGGTTTAATTTGTTTTGTATTTTTTTACTTTAAAAAAATGCTTTAAAAAAAGAGAAAAAATTACATTGTCAATTCCGAATTCGATTGGTACCTTCTATCGACGGCTCTAGCACCACCCTAAAATATTTAAGGCGGCTGCCATGGTCCCAAATTAAGATGGATTGATCTTGGTTTTGCAACTTGTACTTGCACACACAAATAGAGATCTAGATCAGTGACTAATTATACTTAATAGTATTATCTTGACTTTCATGACAAACAAATTAACCTAAACAACTTTATTTTATTCTTAATAGCTCCACATCAATATTTTTAAACCGCCAATAATTAAAATGTCTAAAAAATCTTCTTCATCTAAACATATTTTTAATGTGTCAAACTATTTTCATAAAACCCCATGATATAAAAACCAATATCTAACAATTTCATTCAAAACTTTTGTCAATGTTAAAAACAATATCCCAACATCCAAGCTATATATATATATATATATATATATATCTACTCTATTATAATAAGTGGCTATCTAATTGTAAATAGTAATTTTTATTTTTTTTTCGTTAAGTCTTGTTTTACCAAAAGACCCTTAAAACCCTTGACCATTTGACGTGTAATTCTTTTGTAGAATTTAATGAAGGATCATGTTTTACCAAAAGGTCTTTAGACCTTTGACTATTTGACGTGTAGCTCATTTGTAGAATTTAATGAATGATCATATTTTACCAAAAAGCTCTTAATAGTCTCGCGGTTAGATACTTTGCTGAAGTTTAGATTTTTTTTAATCTTTATTTTTTGTCTTTCTTTAACCTGATATTTTTTTTCTCAGACAAATAACCTATTGACTTTTTCATTTAAATCATTATGTTAGATGCACCCCGGGGCTAGGCCTGTGCATGAAGCCCAATGGGCCACTCAACCTGTGCGACCTGACTGGGCACACCCAACAAAAGTCGGGTTCATCGGGTTAAAACTTAAAAAGGGGTTTATAAAGTCGGATCCGTCGAAACCGATTTTGGACAGTCTCTTCTCCCATTGTGAAACCCTAGCCTTCGTCGTGTTCTTCACCGCGTTCTCCCCTCTGCTGCTACTTTCCTGGCCCAGGTTACTAGTCTCTTTTACTTTCCCTCTTTTGCTCGTCTACTAGAAGGGGTTCTCTTCTTCCATGGGTTGGGAACTGGGTGTGTGTGGTCAGGCGTGAACTAGGAAGGAGACTTCGCTATTCCTCGTCTAGACTTTATCTGTTTCCTCTTTTCCTCAACCGCCCTCAAATGCCAAAAGCCATTTCTGTACCGTACATACGTCTGTATCTCCAGCAACAACTACACCTTCTCCAACTACTCTGCTGCCATCAAGTTCCTAATGAATCTTACCCAAGTCGAGCTTAACAATCTGTCGGTGGCCAAGGATGTGGGCAAGGCTTTTGGGCTTCTCTCGAGCAGAGCATGGTACTGCAAGAGGTTGGACATGTCGGTGAATTTGAGAAGATTGGCGGGGGTTTTGGCCAAGAGGAGATTCTGATTGGTTGAGAGGGTCTGGTTTTGGACATGGATTATTAGCTGGGATTGGATTAGGGTTTTGAGTTGGGACCTCAGATTTGCCAACTCTCAACTCTCACGTAGTTCGTCATTCGTGGTTCAAGCAAGCCATCAAAATTCGTGGTTTTGGAGGATGAACTTGGGCGTAAGAAAGAGATGACAGTGCTGAAGAGTTTCTACGAAGAAGCAGAATGAAAATTTTCCCTCTCCCATGTTTTCCTTCCAGCCAAACACTATTAACTTTAACGACTGTCATTTAATTGGGCTCTTTTTAGTTCTTTCTCCTGAGAATATCAAACCCTAGCTTCAATCCCTCTGCCGATGAAGAAGAAAGAGGGAGTATTTTTAGTGTTTTTTTTTTTTTTTAAGTCTATCAATCGGGTCATACGAGTTTGACCCGCTTTTATTTTGGAAGGGTCGGTTCGGGTCGGGTTGGCGCCTTGGATGGGTCTGTTTGGGTCAGATCAGGCACAGACCCGGTACTTTGGGCTCGGGTTGCAGGCCTACCCAGGGCCGTTCTCTAATATATATATATATATATATATATATATATATACACACATACACATACACAGACACACACACACACCTTTAATTAGTTTCTTATCATGGTGCATGCATGTAACGTACGTCTCGTTCCCACATTTGGAATATGAATAGCCCAAACAGATCGTTGTATAAGTTATAATGGTTTTAATTGTGGTGTGAAGTGCCACATTAATTGTCTATATATATAGTACTTGTTTGGTGAAACTAAGCTTTAAAAATGACTTTATATTTAAAATATCAAATTATTGACCAGTTGAGATACCACTTCATGAGCTTTAGTTTTTTATGTTCATGTTATCATATTGTATATATGTAGTTAATTGCTTGAGTTTACCCCTTACTCATGAAATGTTCTAAGTACGCCATGCGTGCATATGCATGCTAGAGAAGATCATATACATATACATACATACATTATATATATACATATACATACATACATACATATATATATATATAGTATGGAATGCATGCATTAATCTGATGGGTCGACGGACATTAACAATATATATAATTAGATATTTAAATCGAGCTAGTAATTAAAGAATTCAAGAATCTCGACATAATTTCCTTCAAACAATAGCTAACGGTTGATTAGAAAAGTCCAAAACTAGCATACGAAATAGAGATCATAATTACCAAAGTGCCAATTGGGACTTGGTAGTCCAATTCAAACTTGCAATATTTCACGAAAGATATATATTATATAATTAATATATATATATATATATATATATGTATTGACTACAAAGTAAAAGTCGAAATTGGCCGTGAAGATATCTATCCACTTCAGAGAAGATAGTCTTGTTCAAAATATTCCACTATTCTAGATCTCTTGAAATTGATATTTGATACTAGGGCTCCTCACTGAATTCTTGAATAAATGACGTTTCGATGTTGAAAAAACTTAGGGTATGTTTTTTGGGTTCTTTCTACATATATAGTTGCAAACCGGTATAGATCAAGATACATTTTCTCTTCACACCACTGACGTACCAAAATTTGATTTACAAAACAAGTTTAAAATTAATTTATTCCAAATTAAATTCGATCGGTTATGTTAGTGACATAAAGAATGTGTTGATCTTTATATACTAGCTTGCAGATGTAATTTTTCATATATAATTTTATGCTTCCAAATGAAACACTAGAATTGAGGGTAAAACAATTTAAATTTCGTATGTTAATATGTGCTGTTTAATTTCTAATTTACATGATGTGATATTCACATTTAAATTTCTGTCATTTTTTAAGAATTTTTTCCTTTTTTGTTGACAAAACATTTATAAAATTCAGTCTTTTTATAAGGAATATTACTTTTTTTTTTTTGTTGAAAAAACAGCAATTAAATATTATATTCTAAGAAATTAAAGAAGAAGTGAAAATATTTACAAATGTGAAGAAACAGAATATTAATGTAAAAATAAATAAATAAATAAAAAGCAACAACGTTTTTGTGATAAATTAATGAAACATCAAATGAGCAAATAGATGGACAAACAGGAAAAAACAGAAACATCTCTGTAAGAGATGAAAAGAAAAATAGCAAATATTAAATGAAAAAAACATGCATACATAGGTGCAAATAAATAAATAAATAAACCGCCAATACTAAGGGATCACATATATGAAACAAAAAGCAAATGTTGACTTAGAAAAAAAAAAAAAAAAAACAAATTTGTTGTCTTTTGCAAGAACATTTTTAAATGTTCCTCCTATTTGCTTGTAATAGTTTCAACCTTATGTATTTAATTCTCATATATGAATTTTATATGGCAGAGACTATAGCTATATATAGGTTCAAAGAGGGATCGAATTTTCTATGCATGGTGACATAAATACCCTTTAATTCCGAGAGTGGGATTCTATTGTGGATGGGAAAGTTGATACTTATTCTAATGGAATACTAGTTATGTTTTGCTATATTTGGCCCTTCTAATGCTGTATTACCAACATTTGGTGCTTACTCTCAGCAGCTTTAATCCATTTCTATTTTACTCTAATCACATGTGTCTATTTTACTCTAATTGCACATCATGTTATAGAAGTGATCATTCGATTTGCAAACAAATTGGTTCAATTTTTCAAAAGATAAGGAAAACAGTTAGGTCTTTATACACTACAAGAGATTGGGTTTTTTGAGACAAATCATTTTTTCTCAAAAACTACCCAATTTTTGTCCCAAAATATTTTTGGAGACGAAAAAATTTCATCTCTATTTTGTTTCGAAAAGCCTGTTTCAAAAGGTTTTTTGTCTCAAAAAATAATTTTTAAGGACGAAATTAGGTAGAACAAGTCAAAATTGTTCGAATGGGCTTTTGTTTTTTAGACGAACCATTTTTGTCTCAAAAAACCGTTCGAATGGAATATTATCAGTTCGAACGACATGTATCGTTCGAACTATAAGAGATTTTGATTCGAACTAATGATCATATTTGATCATATTTGAACGGACGGAGTGTTCGAATAGATTTTATACGTTCGACCTAATAAATTTTTCAAATGACTTCTGTTCGAACATAAATTCTGCTCGTTCAAACATACTTTTTATTTTTAGAAATTATGTCCGTTTGAACGGGATTTTGCATATTAATATTGTTCTAACAAATATTTTATTGTTCGAATGACTGTACGAACTATATTTCTCGGTTGTAGTTCGAATGTGTTAGTTTTTGTTCGAATTGGTCTTTTTTTGTTCGAATGGATTTATAAATGTTAATTTACCGCTCGAACTAGTTATTTACCGTTCGAAAGGTATTAATAATACAGAACATAATATAATTAAAAATATCATACTAATATTACATAAATTGTAATTCAAACATCAAAATTGTTCAAATATTTTGGAACATCATAATAGAAAGACAATTAAAAAAATAAATTTTAAGATTGCGGTGGTGGCTTAGAGTTTTAAGACATCATTGACTACTACTGTTCAAATAATTTTTGGTTATTCAACTCTAACCTCTTCTGCATGTTCTCTTCTAATCTCGTCTCCAAATCTGTTGCTTGATCTAATTGGATAAGCAACTCTTTTTCCTTGGACCTCAATCGTTCAATCTCAAGTATTGCTTCCTATAATTATTTAGTTTTGTCGTCATTTAATTTGGCTTTAGAAGAGGATAATGACGTTGAGGATGGCTTCACGCAACGTTCTAAACCTATCAAATATCCAGAACGTGATCTAAAAACTTGAGAAAGGATCTGAGCATCGTTGACAGATGATTCATCATATGGATCTGCAACAGTTTTCTTAAAAGATATCATCTTGTCCTACAAAAAAATATTAAAGTTAGTATAAGTAACAAAAATATTATTAGACAATAAAATTAAAAAAATTTAAACTTACATAATTTACTTTTGCTTCAGGATTGGTCCAAGCACATCACGATTTTTATGTGCTTTAGCATATAATTGAGTCAGATCATAATCAACAGAACTTTCTTCTTCCTGCAAAAAGAAAATCAATATTATAATTTAAATCAGAAAACTATATTATATGTTAATATTTAACGGGGATTAAACAAACTTACTATTTTTTTTAGAAAAAATGATAAAAAGATCGAGAACCCGCATGATGGTCTATCGTTAAATTTGAACTATTTGATTTGTTCACAGTAATCTATTGCTAAAAAAATGTTATGTCTATATGTTTAATATATCTATCATATACTATTAAAAAAAGATAGCAGCGAAATTACCTGATAAGCAAGATCTTCAAATATATCACAAATCTTCTCTCATTTGTTTGATGGCATTGACTGGAATGGATTTTGGCACGCTTCTGTTGTAGTACTGAACTTCTGATAGTGTCATGACATTAACCTTTGTACTTTTGGAATGCATTAACATCAATTCTTCAGCCATTAGTCGAACAGATTTTTTGCCATTCGAACGGTTTTAACTTTTTGAGATGACATAATTCATCACAGATCTAGTTCAAATGAATATTTATCTATTCGAATGGGTTTATAAAGTCATCCATGTTTTTAGATCAAATTTAAATTTTATTTTCAATAATTACTTTTAGGAATTAAAAATTTTTATACCTAACACTAAAATTTGTTGTAGTGCACGTGTCACAACATATGAGAAGATATGATTTAATAGATAAAAAATATTCACTCCAGATGGGACCTTGGGGTGGCTGAGTGAGATGGGTCCCATTGATCTTTTTTAGTCTTTTTAATTTTAAAACGTATTTCTTAGTTTTTTTAATTTTTAATTTTTATTTATTGTGACGTATGGTGAATTTTTATTGGTGGTGGTGACGTAGCTTATAAGCCATATGGGATTTCATTAGTGGATCTAATGGATCTATAATCGAAGGATCAAAATATCGTTATTGAGAATTGAAAAATGAAAAAGTTCATT
Organism: Juglans microcarpa x Juglans regia; assembly: GCF_004785595.1. NCBI lineage: Eukaryota > Viridiplantae > Streptophyta > Magnoliopsida > Fagales > Juglandaceae > Juglans > Juglans microcarpa x Juglans regia. The sequence continues at coordinate 12,331,896 of NC_054606.1, forward strand.
TTTAAAAGTTAACGAATAATCTCTAAAGGCTAAACAACATAGAGTATTTTAATATTGAACCTAAGATATTTCAAAAAAAAAAAAAAAAACGAAGATAAAGAGGGGTATTAACAATGCATCTAACGAAAACTCTTAGGAGAACGAATAAATTTGCCTATACAAATTGATCCAAGAGCTTGAGAGAAATATGACTGTTCATTTGGGCAGAACTTTTTTCGACCCGATTTAGAACTAAGAAAATTGGATTCCAGTTCCAAATTTTCCAGGCCGGAACTCGAGTTGCAAAACTCGAATACACTTTTTTTTGTATTTTGTAATTTGAATGTTTTGAGGTAGAAAATATTATGATAATATAATTAATCTATTGCTAGCCATCTGCAACGCCAAGGAGCGATACATGCTTAAAACAAGCAGCACACATTTTCAGCAAATATTCCATGACAACTTTGTATTGCCCAAAACATGGATTCCCACGCTATGTAAAGTTAGGCAAGAATGCATTCAGACAGGGCACTGATATAGTAACAAGATTATGTAGTTATAGTAATATTTTCTACATCAAAACATTCGAACTGAAAAAAAAATAATAATAAATGGTTTCGGGTTTAAAATTCAGATTTATTCAGATTCTGGCCTGGATTTGACCCGGATAACCCGGTCCGGGTATAACCGGGTTCCCAGACCGAAATCCTGATGAACAATCCTAGAGAGAAATCATGCACACTATAGGCTGATTTTTTTTTGGTTGTTGCATACTCCATATTTTAAGAGTAAGATAGGTGAGACAAGAAAGTATAGGCATCATGAGGGACTAAAAATGCCTATAAGCAAAGAAATTGTTGGGATAGTCCTAACCAAGGGGATCAAAAGAATAGCAAAGTCTTTTGGAGGAATTGAGAGCATTTTCGAATATGACTGGATGCACTGATCTTATGGCAGATGATTAGAAAGATGGACGCAATAGAATTTTCAATTTTAAAAAATAATATCCAAGGAGATTTATTTTGTTAGATTCATTGATGCCTATATTATCTCAAAAACCAATGCATATCTATTTAAACTATTCGATGTAGTTATAGAAGATACACTCCTCCTATGAATTTGGTGGTAATCAAGTCATTTTTCTATATATGTTCGATGCCTAGGTTTGTGAATATTCTTGTGAATGTTCACCCTAAGGCCTCAAATATATATATATATATATATATGAGCATATACTGTGATCAACTGCTCATTTTCTTTTCAATTGGTCATTAGTCTTGCCTATAGGTTTTAAATCCCGAATCCTTATTTTGTAAATTTAGTGAATGATTTTTAAATTGATCAGCCAAGTGTTTTAAAATCTTCTAAATATTTTTATGAGTCCAAAATTATTTTAATGGAATATTTTAGTGTTATTAAGCTAAACCTAACTTTTAAAATAAGCATCTTAAATTTTGAAGCCAAGGAAATAAAATAGATTTTTAGTAACTCATTTTATTTAAATGGTTTTATTTCCTTTGAAATATTTATTAAAGTTCATTATTTGAATTATGTTAAAAACTCTATTTAATTGGATCAAGAATAAAAGCTTGGTTTTTACATTTAGTCTAACTCCCTTCCCATTTATTTTTCTACTCTTCATTTTCTATTAGCTCCCTTTTAATTTTCTATGATTAATCTCAATCATTGGATTACAAACCAAGCCCCTGCGTGTTGCTATCTAAGCTTTTCTCTTCATCTCTTCATCTCCTACTTAATTTCCTTATTTCAGACCACAAAACAGCTCTCTCTCTCTCTCTCTCTCTCTCTCTCTCCCCTTGTTCTTCTTCTTCAAGGCAGCAAGCAACATCTCTTGCATCTAAATTAGATGGAAATAGTTAAAGTAGATGGTAGAAACTGGAACAAGTGGTGGTGGTAGTATCAAGTTTTTAGCTGCAAAAACAGTTAATGAAGAAAAGTAGATTTACTGTTTCCTCCACTTTGTAGTATATACATTCCAGCTCCTTCCTATGGTTTCCCTTCGCATATTTCACGTCCTCTTCAAGTCTAGGAAGAACTTACCATCAAATTGTAATTGAAGCAGATAAACAGCATCAGAAAACTGTAACAGACAGCAGTAGAAACTACAAGAAAATTACTTATTTACGACCAGTTAATTCCAACGAAATGATTATTTACAATTAAAATTAGTTGCAAATAATCTTTTGGTTGCAATAAATTAGTCATAAAAGTCCCTTTATTTGTAGAATTAATTAATTAACGGTTTCTCATTTCGTCTTTCCTCTCCTTCTCATATGTAATCTCTTCTCACTTCAAGGCCCCTCGTCTGTGCAATATATACTAGTTTAGTGGATGAGTAATCGAGCTCAAAATGAAGCAAAACAGAAAACAAAAACAACCTATATTGAGCAGCAGTTTTCATATTTGAACCCCTCATTTTTAATCTAATTTGTAATACTTTTTACTTCTTAGTTCCTCTTAACTCAAGCCTCCTCACTTATATCTTTATTTGGTTGTCCAGTGGAAGGTATGGAGGTGGAAATGATGATTTGGAGCAAGAAAACTTCTAAGTTAGTTGCTGCACATGCAAGAAACTAACCCTTCTATTTTAGTTTCTGTTTTGGTGTCTTGTGTCGCAAATCGTTTCATCTCTCTCCTTTCGTCAATGATTATCTTTAACCTAATTAGTCCTCTATATTTGCTTATTAAACCACTAGAAGATGTGAAGTGTAGTATGTGAGCCTCAACCTTATACACAATCAGTTTATCTAGATCTTTTAGCAAACTGCTATGCATATGGATCTTAGATAGAATTTTGTTTAGGCAAATGTTTCACTTTCTTTTCCTTCATGCCTTGTTTCCATGAATCATGTAGATAAGTGCTATATGTAGGGATGGAACTTCTTATCAAATGAAAAGACCTCAAACCACTAGCTTTCCTAGTAAGAAAATATTCCTAAGCTGAACTATTTTTCTGGTCTAGTTTCCTTGCTGGAGAATTTCTGCAATAGTTGCCTTCCTAGTAGTTTTTATTGGGTCGACTTTTTAGGGTGTTTATATCCATCTTTATCAATTACAAAATCTTTGCTTGTGTAATTAGGAATATATTAGAATGAGGGAAGTTCTGAAAAGAAGAAAATACACAAGCTGTTGGATGTCTTACTAGTGCAGAAAAATAAGCAACTTTACCTCTCAATTCCTCTTATGTTTCAGCCCTTTAGTTTGCTTTTATTTCATCTCTTCAATTCAGTCTCAATATGTGACTCTATAAGTACCATGACCTTAAAATCTCAGGCAAAAACTGGCTATCAGCCGCTGCAATCAAGGTGGATAGCAACACATAGTAGAAGCAAAACAGCAGCAAGTTGGTTCTTTCCTCAAGCTCTTATTTTTATTTTTTCAAGCAACCACTATTACACAATGAAAATGAAGCCAAAGCTCAAGCAGCAGGTCGTCTGTCTTCTACAGTAACTACAAGTTCGTTTAGTAGAGGCTCCACATGCAAAGCTGAAATGTGGAAAAGGATGATTCTCTCTAGCTATTTTGTCTTTACTTGTATTTTTCAATTTATTATTCTTTTATTCTTGATCAATATTCTGTTGATTAGGTGGATGCTATTTTTAGTATAGGAATTCTGTTAGTGAGGCCCTCTCCCGTGTCTTTTTAACAATTCAATTCCAGTGGAATATACATTTTCTCTTCTTCCATGCATCATGTTCTCTGTACCCTTGTACAATTTTCCTTAATTTCTACAACCTTACATGGTACCAGAGCCTGAGAGCGACTATTCATGGAGGACTCACTGGAAAATTCTGATGACTCTTCTTCTACCCACACCAAAAAATCATATTCTCATACAAACCTAAATAGAAACACTCCTCATGCAAACACTGTGTCCCGATACTTGAAACTCGGTGATCCTGGAAACCCTTTCTGCCTAGACAACGGTGACAACTGTGCTGTTATTTTGGTCACTGATTTACTCACCACCGACAATTATGCAACCTATCTCGTGCTATGCGACGAGTACTCCGTGCTAAAAACAAGCTGGGTTTCATCAATAGACCATCCTGCAGCCTACCGACTCAGAGGATCCGCTCCTTGAGCTCTAGGAACGTTGCAACGACATGGTGGTGTTGTGAATCCAAACTTCCATTAGCCCCTCCATCAAATCCAGCATCGTCTTTGTTGATGATGCCCATGAGATTTGGCTCGATCTTCAGGATCAGTTTTCTCAACAAAATGGACCTCGAATTTTCCAGCTTAAGAAAACCCTAGCCAGCCTTCTTCAAGAACACGATTCAGTAAGTGTTTACTATAGCAACCTGAAAACACTTTGGGATGAGATTTCAGTTTATGATCCAATTCCTGTTTGCAATTGTGGAACTATGAAAACCCTGTTAGATCGTTACCAACATGATTGTGTGTTTCACTTTCTCATGGATTTGCATGATTCCTATTCTAATGTTTGCGACCAGATTATGCTTTTAGATCCTTTACCCTCTGTCACTACTAAGGTGTTCTCTTTAATACAACCACAAGAACGACAACACCAAATGATATCCAACATTCCATCCCTTGAATCCATGGCCTTAGCCATTAAGAAACCCTTTTCCACTTTCAAAATCTCTACCCAGTCCAGGCCTACTCCAAAGAAGAAATGACACTATTGTAGCCACTGCAAAATACCAGGACATTCACTTGACAATTGTTTCAAACCTGCTAATGCTGAGGCACCTGTGTGCTCTCACTGTCATTTGTCCAGTCACATGGTTAAAAATGCTACAAGTTGCATGGCTATGCACAGGGTCATAAACTTTTTAGGAAACCTCAAAGCCTTGGCGTTTTTGCTAATCAAACCAGTTTTTCCCCTGCTTCTGAACCTGAGGATATTAGAGATGAAGGAGTGGGTTTGACTATGTCTCAGTATCAGCAACTAATGGCCTTACTTTAGCCAAGGGAGTCTCTAGCTGCTACTCAACACTCTGCTAATCAGATTCAATCCAATTTCAAACCTCGTTCGACTTCTAAGTTATCTGGTATTCCCCTTTGTTTATCTACCCACACACACAAACCACTAAAATCAAGTGACACCCTTGGATTATAAATACAAGGGCAACAAACCATATGATCTGTTGCACTTCTTTTCTCACAACCATCACAGAACAAGATTCTTATTCTATAAAATTGCCAAATGGGAACGAAGTTCTTGTCACACACACTGGTACTGTCCACCTAACAAGTCAATCTCCCTCAAAGAGGTTCTATGTGTTCCATCCTTCACTTTTAATCTTCTTTCAACCAAGAAAATTGTTGCCTCACTCACTTGTTGTCTAGTTTTCTTTTCTGATTGTTGTTTTATTCAAGACCTTTTATCTTGGATAACAATTGGGAAGGGTGAAATGAGGAATGACATATACCACTTGCTAAGCACTGAAGTCTCACCCTAAACTCTAGCCACTACTCTTTCGCATATTTTACATACTAATATTCTTGTTTTAGCTTCTGTTATGAACAATGTTGTTGTTTCTGACCTTTGGCAACAGTCACCTTTCATTTCCTCATTTAAGTTTAATTACTGATCCTATTATAAAGAACAATATTTCTTCTACTAATGGAAAACCTTGTTGCTTTTGTCCACTGGCTAAACTCCATCGTCTCCTTTTTCCTGACAGCCACTATAAAACTTCTAGACCTTTTGAAATGATACGCTGTGACCTCTGGAGACCCTGCTCAATTACTGCATATGATGGTACCAAATATTTTCTAACTATAGTTGATGACTTCACTCAGAGCACATGGTTATATTTACTTTAAAATAAATCAAACACCAGAAAATGCATAGAGTCCTTTTATAATCTGATTGAGACATAATTTGAACTTAAAATCTAGATTCTAAGTAATCTAGTTGAGACATAATTTGAACTTAAAATCTAGATTCTAAGAAGTGACACTAGGTGTGAATTTCAAATGATAGATTTTTTTAACAAAAAGGGAATTATTCACCAAAGAAGATGTGTTGCTACCCCTAACAAAACGACATTGTGGAAAGAAAACATCAACATTTGCTTAATGTGGCTCGGGCTTTAAACTTTAAAGCTGGTCTTCCCCTTGAATACTGGAATGATTGTGTTTTAACAGCCACTTACCTTATTAATAGGACTCTTAGTCCTCTTCTTAATAACAAAACCCTATACGAGCTTCTTTTCAAGTCTACACCCACTTATACTCATATGCGAATTTTTGGATCACTATACTTTGCTACTATCCTTCTCCATGGTAGGAAGAAGTTTGATCCTCGAGATCGCACATGCATTTTTCTTAGCTATCCCTTTGGAATTTAAGGGTATAAGCTTCTTGATCTTAAAACAAAAATCACTTTTATTTCTCAGAATGTTGTGTTCCTTGAATCCATATTTCCCTTCCACTCAGCCTCTTTTCACACTACCACTAACTTTGACAATACTAACTTTGTTTTTACTTAACCTTTACCTAATCTTCATGACTTTCCCTCTTTTGTCTCTCATTCTGACCCTATACCTCCCACAGATTCTATTTCACCTTCTACAACCCCTTCTCCCACCTTTGTTACCCTTGTTTCCCCTCCATTTCAATTCCTTCTCCTCCCATCACTACAACTCCTAGCCAACCGTCTATTCCTCCCCTTCGCAGGTCCACTAGAATAAATAGAGCACCTCAATACTTGCATGACTTCCACTGCCAATAGGCCTCACTCCTGCACTAACCCAATCTTTGGCCAAGTCTTCCTCTTAAGCTGCAGGTAACCCATGTTCTCTAAACAATTTCCTAACATATCAGAATTTTACTCCTTTCCGTGTATTTTCTTCCTCTGTTTCCACCTCTTTTGAGCCAAATACATATAAGAAAACAGTAAGAGACCCTGGATGGCGTTAGGCAATGGAAACTGAACTGTAAGCCTTAGAACAGAACAATACTTGGATTATCGTTGATCTTCCTTGAGGTAAGGAAGCCATTGACTACAAGTATGTGTACAAGATAAAATTTAACTCTGATGGGTCTTGAGAGGTTGAAAGCCAGGGTTGTAACAAAGGGATTTACATAGCAAGAAGGCATAGACTACACAGAAACCTTTTCTCCAGTTGCCAATATGGTGACAGTTCAAGTTTTACTAACTGTGATAGCAATACAAGAGTGGTATCTTCATCAATTTGATGTCAACAATGCATTTTTCCATGGAGATTTAGAAAAGGTTTACATGCGCAAATCCCTTGGATACAACAAAGGAGGACCTCATCAAGTTTGCAAATTATTTAAGAGCCTTTATGGCCTTAAGCAGGCCTCTAGACAATGATATTCAAAATTCTCTTCATCTCTCATTGAATTTGGTTTTGAACAATCCAAAGCCGACTATAGCCTTTTCACTAAACTAGATTGTATTTCCTTTATTGCCCTACTAGTCTATGTTGATGATATTATCGTGGCTAGTAACTGTCAAAATTCCATTGACTCTCTTAAAGCTTTTCTGAATCACAAATTTAAGATCAAAGACCTTGGTTGTTTAAGATATTTTCTTGGCTTGAAAGTTGGTAGATCTTCTCAATAGATCCACCTATGCAAAGAAAGCAGCTTTTTATATGAGAATTTAATGCACTTTCAACCATACTCTTAAAATTTTTAAAACAAGATAACATTTCACTTTTTCGATACAATGGACATCTTAGCTAGCTCGGGAACACTCGGCAGCAAGCCCATCAAACTACCCTTAGATCAAAATTTTAAACTCAGCAAGGATTCTGGTGATCCTCTTCCAAATCCAAGTATTTATTGCAGGCTGATTGGGCATTTGTTGTACCTAACTATAACCAGACCCAATATATGCTATGCTATCAAGCTTTTGAGTCAATTTATAGATCGTCCTACTACTACTCATTTAGCTACTACCCACAAGGTTCTCAGATATATTAAAGCAGCTCCTGGACAAGGCATTCTATTGTCTTCTACATCTTAGCTACAACTCAAGGCCTATTGTGATTCTAACTAGGCCTCTTGTCCCGATACCCGTCGACCTATTACAGGATTTTGCATTTTTCTTGGCAACTCCCTTGTTTCTTAAAAAACCAAGAAACAATTTGTGGTCTCCCGTTTCTCAGCTAAAGTTGAGTATAGATCCATGGTAGCCACTTACTCTAAGCTTACCTAGCTTCGATACTTACTCACTGCTCTAAGAATATCACACCCCCAAGCTGCCTTCCTCTATTGTGATAACTAGGCAGCTCTTCACATTGTTGCCAACCTCATTTTCCAGGAACGCAGCAAGCACATTGAGCTGGATTGTCACCTGATCAAAGACAAGATTCAAAAGGATAGCATTACCGTAGCTCATGTTGCTTCCCAATCTCAACTGGCAGTTATTTTTACCAAAGCTCTACCTTCTTATCTCCTCCACTCCCATTTATCCAAGATGGGAATAGTGAATCTCTATTCTCCATATTGCGGGGGGCTATTACATAATGAAAATGAAGCCAAAGCTCAAGTTGTAGGTCGTTTGTCTTCTACAGCAGCTACAAGTCGTTTAGCAGAGGCTCTACATGCAAAATTGAAATGTGGAAAATGATGATTCTCTCTATTTTGTCTTTACTTGTACATTCCAATTTATTATTCTTTCATTCTTGGTAAATATTCTCTTGATTAGCTGGATGCTATTTTTAGAATAGGAATTTTGTTAGTTTTTAGGGTGGCAGAGAGTATATGACACCCTCTCTCACGTCTTCTTAACAATTCAATTCCAGTGGAATATACATTTTCTCTTCTTCCATGCATCATGCTCTCTATACCCTTGTACGATTTTCCTTAATTTCTGCAACCTTACAACTACGCCTAACCTTAAATCTCCATCTTCTTAGCCTTCTTGAGCATCTAAACAAGCTTCTTGACTTCTTATTGAAGCACCAAAGCCAGGAAAAATTAGAAGCAACATAATAGATACTGTTACTATATATACTAGCGAGATTAGCAAACCAATCTAGTGCAAACTCCTCCACTCCTACCTCCATTCCTTCTCCAACTCCAGAACAATTTAGTGGACCTCTATTATGTCTTGCGCATTCTCTTCCTCTACAGAAACCAGACCTTAAGTTAATTCCCATGACCATTCCAAACTTTAATTTTTACACCATTGAACAACCACTATTAGGTGGTAATGCTCCATCAAAGCCACCACCTCTCTTCAACCACCAACCCACGTTAGTTTCATCTCCTATATAATCTTTGTTCCTATCCCAAGCTCTCACCAAAATTGTTGTCTTGGCATGGTACTTGGAGAACCTACCTCAAATTGAAAAGGAGCTAATGCTTGTACTCCATCACTCTCCAGCTATGCAACACTTAATAAACTTTTAGAAAACTCTATCTTCAATACCAAATTGTCTATTCAATATCTTTGAGTTGTTTCATTAATATTTGTGATCTATGGGTATAAAGTACATGATTTGCATAGAGTATGTAGTGGGGAATGAATGAGATACTATGAAATACTTAGAAGTGTAGGTTTGAACAATTAGCAATGTTACGAGAAAGTATGCAAGTAGATAGTTAAAGTAGGTTTAAGTAAAGAATCAACTGAAAGTTAAGACCATGGAGAAGAAAAGGCACTAAGGGTTGAGAGTACTCTTACCATGCAAATTCTAAGTTTAAGTTGCATATGTAAATGAAAAGGAAATGACGTAAAGTTATAAATGCAGGTAGGTTGTCATCTGACACACACATGAATGGGCTACATAAAATGAAAATGGCATGAGGTTCAGGTAAGTATTATATTCATACTCTTCTAGAGTTTTCTAATGATATAAAAATGAAGAAGTTTTATGAATTTTTTTTTTGTTTTCATGAAATGAAGGAAAATGAAATGATGTTAATAAAAGTATGTTATAGTATTAATGTTTTAAGATATAACTATGTAACGGCCTTCCCCCCTATGCACCTCAATAATAGTTGTATACATGTGAAATGGATGTTATATATTGTAGTACTATTGTCTTTATGTTTCATAAAATGAAATGATGATGTTTATGATCGAGGCTATGAGGTGATGTTTAAATGAGACTATAAAATGATGTTTAAATGAGGCAATCAAATGATGTTTAGATGAGGCTATGAAATGAGGTTTAAATGATACTATGAAATGATGTTAAAATGATGCTATGAAATGGTGTTTACGCTTATGCTATGAAATGAAATAAACTGATGAATGATATGAATGAAAAGGAAATGAAAGGAAATGAATGAAAAGAATGTTTTAATATATGAAACTACGTAATAACCATGAAGAAATGAATGATGGTACTAAGAGGAAAGGGGCAGATTGCAATGCCAGATCGGTTTCACTAGTAGTGTAACTAGTGGTTCCATCCTAAAGGAAAGGAATTCCTAACCTGTGGCCACGGGTAAAGTCTAGGTCCAAAAGACCGCTAACCCTAACACACGAGGCGTAATAGTTTGTAACTGCCAAAGGAAAGTAATAAGAGTTAATTGAATGTTTGAAATATTTTATTTTTTTATGAAGAAATGTACAATGTGTGGGAAATATTTTAAGAGAAATGAAAACTTTTTAAAGAAAAACCCCCCACCTTATAATGTTTTCAAAAGAAAATAAATGTTCTAAGTAAAGTATGTAGATGAATGATAATTACATGAATGAAAACCTATATTAGTATATTTTTACGATATGAATTAATGCTTACTGAGTATTCAACTCATTTTATTTTTATATGTCTCTCCCTCTCCCAAGAACAAAATGAGGTCGAAGCATCAGAACAAAAATGGCCCAAGGAAAAGTTAACAGAAGCCTAGATACATTTTATGTAATGTATGAAAGCATATTTTGTAAAAGTACTTTGTAATTTAATTTAATGATTTCCGCCAAAAATCTCTTTGAAAGCATGTTTTAATTTTAAATATGGAATTTTTTATATCCTAATAAGGAAATGAATGTGTCTTAAAAAGTTCAATAATTCCCATTTTATTTTCTAAATCTATTTATTAAAGTCATACCACAAAAACAGACGTTACATAGACAATGCACAACAAGCCATATCTAAATAATGCAATTGGCTTTTTCTTTTCTCTTTCCATCCTTTTTCACGACATCTTCAAAAGATCTATATGTCAAAACTTCACAGCTATATATCATGCTCTCAAAATTCTATAAACATTTTACACAACACTAATAACACAACACTATCATTATATCCAAATTTGCAGAGGGGAAAAACTCATCATACCAAGAAATATTATTTCATATATAGTGACTATGATCATTCTTCCAGCCAAATAAGCGACATGCAATTGTCTATATATATATATATATATGCTAGATACTGATAGTAGTGAAAGATCATGTCTTTTGTAGACATCCAAGTCACATGATAATAACTTCCAGCTGGCATTTCTTTCATCCCCATGATCATATTCTAGACAAAGTATGAATTTATAATCTCCGAGTACCCAAAATCAAGGATCCATGTCATGATGGACAAGACAAAACAGTGAAAACAAAAGATAAAAACAATATAATAAGATTAATAAAAAAATAAAAATAAAAAGAGTTTTATACATGCATGATTAATCAAAGCTGTCTATGTCCACAGGCAGTGATGATCATAGAGTATTTATCTTGATCATATATATATATATATATATATATACACACACATTCTTAAGCTAGCGTATCTAATTAGTTGAAGCATCCTATTTTAAACGTACATTTGACTTTGTAGCTCTTTTTGTATCAGAAATGTGCACATGAATAATATTCTTTTGTACTAGCTAGATAAAGACTTATATTTGTCCATCGATATTTGAGGAATGAACGCTAATTCACATATCTACCATTTAATTATCCCATTTGATCACTTGCAAAATATTAAGGTTTATGTCAAGATGAGCACTAAATACTCTAAAATAAAGATAGTTATTGAAATTGAAATCTCTTGCAAACACAACACCTTGAGGAACCTGTTAATTTATATTTTATAGACCAAGAACCCTTAATTAGGACTTTTGTCAGAAGAGTAATGATATACGCACAACCTTTAATTTATATAATCATGTTTTAAATGAGGGTATTTATGTAAACTCATTATATTATTTTTATAGATTATTTAAAAAAAATGCTAATTTAAAACATATATAGTTGTATAAAAGATTGTAGAAATGGTTGTATGTCTATCATTTTCCTTTACATGACTAATATCTTAAACCAAAATGTACCAAGCCAAAATGAGTGCATGACATTATTATGGAAGCAATGTAACTACAAGATCATTTAGAGCTTTTGGAGATCTCACTCTTCCATTTTAAAGCACTTATATCTCTATATCCTTCAATGTATATATGCCAATGAGCTTTTCTTTTTCTCTTTGAAAATTTTACAGCAATTTTTCTTGAAACCCATTAGATATAGAAACTAGAAACCCATTCCACATCACCTCTCTTTTGTTAAATTTAATTTTTATTTGTTTTATTTTTCTTGAGTTTAATTTTTTTTGGTTTTATTGATGAATCTAAACAGAAGATTCTGAGTACATAAACTCGATATGCAGTTATATTTCTTTTTCATAATATCTTCTTACATAAACAATGATCGATCCGAGAAATAGAAAAATGATTGGACCACCTTTAGTAGTGTTTGCATGCCAATTAACTTAAACAAATGTCAAAACACTAAGCATTCCCATGTAAGGTTGGGTGCAGCTAATATATATATAATTATTGTGCTTGGTAGCTTTCTCAAATATGACAAAGGATTTGTTAGTTTTTAAAAGGGTGATACATTGGTCGGCTCATGATCACCTTATTATATTTGAGATTTGTTGTGTTTGGTAGTTTTCATCAGTCAAGTGAGTTTTAGATCTTTATTAATGCTCGTTTGAATACTTAGAATATCTTAAAATTTTATGAATAGTAGTGAAATGATTTGGGTTAAGATATTTTATTAAATTTTAGGAAATGAGAGAGAAAAAAGTTGAATAAAAATATTATAAAATTTAAAAATTGTTTAAATATAATTGTTTGAATATTATTTTTGTTTTGAAATTTGAAAAACCTGTATTTTTTTGTGTCTTGTTTGTAAATTTGGAAAATTTGTATTGGTTTTTGAAAAATGAAAGAGAAAAAAATTGAATAAAAATATTATAAAGTTAAAATATTTTTTTTAATATAATTGTTTAAATATTATTTTTATTTTAAAATTTGAAAATTTGTATTGTTCTTTGTGTTTTGTTTGAAAATTTGTAAAAATTGCATTGGGTTTTGTGTTTGGATAATAATTAGACGAAAAAATTAAAAATTTGAAATTGAAAAGTATTTTGTATTTGACTATTTTTTGGAAAGAAATTATGAGAAGTTTTGAGAATATTTCATTACCCAAACAAGACCTAGTGTTATTGACAATCTTAGCCTCTTCTTTTCTTTTTTATTAGAATAGATCAATACGGCAATACCCTAATCCTTGTTTAGTTACACTTGTATTTTAAATCTTGTCCTCTAATCATACTTGCCGATGTGATATATTTTAAGTGACTTAAAAATATATCATATAGCATGTATGAGTAGGTATAACAAAATTTAAGATGAACAATAACAGTTTTCATTGAACAAGTTCTTTGATAAAGGTGTATTTTCTGAGGTCAATGCATATTGCATGAAACATTGTTTAACCCTCCACGATCCATCTCATGTGTTTTGATGAAGCTATATATAATCTTCCATTCTACCTCCTCAACGAGGAGAAAGAGGGATGAGGATGACAAAGTTCTTATTGTGCTTCTTCTCTATCATTTGTGAGTTTAGTTATTATGTTCAATAAGTCTATCATGTGATATGCCCATGATAAAATAACTATGCATGAAAATTTTATTTGCAAACTTGTTTATTGACGTAACAAAACACATTTGTGATGTGAAGGCCTGCCACATCAATTATTAACTAAGATTTTATTCTTATAAATGTAGGTAATGACCCAAAAATAATGTTGTGAAATGCACACACATCAACAATGGAAAATAAAGTTAAAGTAATCACGATCAAGCACACGACACAAAATATACGTGGTTTGGCAAATTGCCTACGTCCAAAGAGTTGCAGAAATTTTATTAATTAGATGAGATTACAATCACTCAATCTCAACTCACACTCTCTAGGGCTTTTTGTCTCTCACACAATATGCACTCACTTGACAATTGTTCTCTCTAAAAAATATGCTAAAAGTCATATAAAGCTAGTCAAATATGGCATATATATAGTAAACAACGCTAAAAACCCTAATTTGGCAAAATCTGCATTTCTCGCTTCAGTGGCATGTCGAGTGCGTATCGAGCGAACGACCAAAACAACATTGGCTCAAATAGAGTGTCAAGCATGGCTCAAGCAAACATTAGGGTTTGTGTCTCGCTCTAACTCACTATCACGCGGGACTCGAGGGAACTCACGGATTGAGCTACGCTCATGCCCACTATTAAGCGCACGTCAAGCAAACACTCTGTAGAAAACAGTTGATTTGTGATCGTATTGAATTCATTTAAGTGTTGGGTTATAGATTACATTCTAACATCTTCAAATTGAATAATTTCTTCATCAAGTGCACTTTACTGTTTGCCAACAGCTTTTCATACATACCTGACAAAGTCACCACGAGATCCACCATGGTTCTCCCCTTACTGACATTGTGTACCACTATTCTGGATAAGGTCAACCGAACAATCCCCATAATTTGTCGATCTAACAGGGTCCACTCAGCATCATCCATGTTCTCCGGCTTCTTTTCCAACATTGAAAGTTGGAGTCTCTTCCCATAGAGATAATCCTCGATCAGCATATTTGAGTACCCAAAATCAGTGTCGTTGAACTTCTCGATCCCGAGTGCTTTCACTTGATCTCCAACTATCATTCTCCTTTAGATCTGACATTGGCTCTTGATACTAGTTGTTGTGAAATGTACACACACCAACGATGTCAAATAAAGTAAAAGCAATCACGATCAACCACACAACACAAAATATATATGGTTTGGCAAATTGTCACGTCTACAGAGCTGCAGAAATCTTATTAATTAGAGGAGATTATAATCACTCAATCTCAACTCACACTCTTTAGGGCTTTTTGTCTCTCACACAATTTGCACTCACTTGACAATTGTTTTCTCTAAAAAATAGGCTAAAAGTCGTACAAAACAAGTCAAATATAACATATATATATTAAACGGTGCTGAAAACCCTAATATGTCAAAATCTGTGTTCTTCGCTTAAGCGACGTGTCGAGCGCACATCGAGCGAACAGTCAAACAACATTGCTCGAGCAGAATGTGCAGAATGTCGAGCGAGACTCGAGCGGAGTGTCGAGCGAGGCTCAAGTGAACTCTAGGGACTAGTTTTCATATACACCCCAACAAATAAGTGATGTGTTTAGACACATACTTCTAAGTAACATATTATATTTAATCATATATTTATATTTAGATATGTATAACCATAATCATAAGGGCAAGTCAATTGAATTATGAGCTACAAGAACTAGAATGAGAAAGTCCATGCATCAAGCACATCCATGTTCCAAGCATGTGTGCTGCAGTTCCATGTATATTTCTCGGCAGTTCTTAAGTTGTGGCCGCATGAAATGTTCAGCGCCCGCGCACTGAACTCCACTCAAATATTCAGCAAACACAACGTTTATATAGGACCAATTCCCAACCTTTTTATGCAAAACCTACCGTACAAGAAGATTATCAACGTCTTTTCTGCTTTGGCATGGGGAGGGGGTTTGATTGAGCTAGAACTTGATCAGTAATTAATGTGCCGGTGGACCCAAAAGATTTCTACATTTCAAATGATGTATTTTTTTTTTTTCTCTAAAACAAAGAGCTTTTGAGTTTAAGAAAAAATATTATTCTTTAAGGTTAGGGGCTAATCTTTAAGTTTTGCCAAAAGCCTATTTACATTAATTTGTTTTTTTATTTTAAGCATACTAAAAATAACCTCTACCAATATATATGGAGAAGTGCTCGATCTACGTACAAAATCTTACAAAATCAAATTTATACAATGCAATGATTTGATGTAATCTATTAGCACATATACTTTACGGTTAAAAATATTTTACGATCTAACTTATCACATCAAAATATATCTGTATAAAAAAATTCTTTTCATCAGTAACTATTTATTACTCTACACTTCACATCTTATGAAAAATATTCACATACTTTATAAAAAAAATATAGGTGTGGAGTGTGATCAGAATAAATAGTAGTTGATGCATAATAAATTTATTCAATATATGAACTTATTTATATAATATCTCTGCATCAATTAATTAGCATTTCTTACCATGTATGTAACCAGGAAGATACACATTTTTTGTCTGAGGGGCTCATAGAATTGTTGAGAACTGAATAATATATTTTCTATGAAGGGGCCTATGGAGTTTTAACTTTTTGGCCTCAAAGACAAATCCTTCTCAAACAAAAATTAAAGTTTAAATTATATGTAAAATGCTAAGCAAGTCCGTACGGATATCCCAAAAAGTTCTTAGAGCTGACGTATGTTCGTGTCAATCAAGCGTGCAACTCAGGAAAAATATTCTGAACGATTATATTATTAAGAGTGGGGCTCCTATGCCGACCACTCTTACCGTTAGATGGGACGCATGGTTCAGTAGTTTTTTTTTTAATATATTTAAATATTTAAAAAATATATATATATATATTAATATATTTAAAATCATTTTTTAATTATTAAGTAAAAAATTTTTTTTTATCAACAGTTAAATGAAATGGTCAAAATAAGGAGACATAATGGTTTTATTTTATTATTAAAGAGATAGTGCGATATTTATGCATTACTAGACTGTAAATATTATTTTTTATTACTTAAATACGTTAATCCTCCGTGCAAAACCTCGTTGTTCTTTCTATCAGCACAAATAAAAAAATAATTCCGAATGTTATATTATTTAAGAAAAATTATTCTCATCAATTATTATTTATTATCTCACACTTCACACCTCACACACCATACACTTTATAAAAAATATTCTTATATCTTATAAAAAATATTTCCACATGATTCTATGAAAAAGTTATAAGTGTAAAGTGTGAGAATGAATAGTAATTGATATATAGTAAATTTTAATATGTTATTTCTCATGCAAAACTCACTGTAAGAAAAACGAGTATTTGTAATATATTATTTGCGACAAAAATATCTATTTACGATAAAAATAAACTCATTTTAATAAAAAATAATCATCTTTATTAAAAATAACTATTACAAATAAATAATTTTCTTCTAACCGCCTCTTTTGTTCTGTCTATACGAGCACAAACAATACTCAATCACGAGGTACAGATGCCAACTACCAGTACTAATATTAGGATTTATTATCCTCTGAAAATGCACCTTTTTTCCCCTTTTCTTCTAGATCTGAACTAATACTAGTAACTAGCCCAATCTAAATTGTGTTTTAATAAAATATTGATTAATACAAGTTGCATGCATCATAGATAATATGCACTTCATGAATAGGTATACGTCATGCCACGGTACATGTCCCATATTTATCATATTAGGTATGGAAATAAATAACTATGCATGGGAGCTTATACGAGTGAATGGCTTTGACATTTATGATAAATTAAGTATTAAGAATATAATATAAATAACACCCGTGAATACCAAAATTAGCTCAGTTGATCAAAATCTTTTCACTTCAATGCATGACTAAGATTGCAACCATTAGCTAGGGTTTTCATTTTCGTGACGCACGAGTGATTTATCTAAGTACTCTCATGGTACTCATTGGTCATATTAACCTCTTAAAGATGAAGAGTAATGTTACTCATCATCTTATGATGTGGCATTAGATGATTGATTCACAAGTAAAATAAATAATATGTAATTATCTAATGTCACATCATGAAATGATGAGAAAGAGGATAATTAATAGATTTGTTGAAAGGTGAAAGTTTGATTTCTAACTAGGTTAATTTATCTTCCTTAGAAAATTACCGCCCCTTGAACGATGATAAACACTTTATCCATTGATATTTTCCTTTTATCTTTGGATTTGTGACTAAATTAAACTTGTTTTGGATTTTTTTTCTAAGCAAGTCTTTCATTAACATAAAATAACCAAGATATATAAGAAGGGGGTGAGGTTTCCAACAAATATTCATTGTAACAAGTACAATACAAAATAATAATAATAATAATAATAAACAAATAAAATAATTAGATTATAGGATCAAAAGATTGGTCCCATCCGTTTTAGGGCGGTTTTTTACAATCCATTAGGTGAATTATAGTGCCATCTTTAGAAGCGATGGTTGGTTGTAGCGTGCTACAATTCCTTATTTTGAAATGTTTGAAGAAAAAACCAATGTACTTGTCCTTAATATTTTCGATTAGAAAAAGCGATGACAAAAATGGATAGGCACATTGACTAGCCCATATCATCAGTGATCGAAAAACATTAAATGGGGTTATGCCGGTGTATGGGAGTCACACGCCGGTGGTTTTGAAGTGGAGTGTGTCAAATATAAAAGATTTGAGGAAGCCAAATCTATTGGCACAATGGGTGTAGCCGTCTGAAACGTTAATGAGAAGTGGCGCATGGTGGTCATGTGTAACCTAAGCCTTGTATGAGTCTCAGACGACTTTGTACCATCAGATCGACATTTAGGGAGTGGCGTGGTGGGACACTTATGAACGTTTTGGTCGTCATAATGTAGTAAATCAAGTCTAAACTGAGTTGAGAAAATGATATCAGAGATGAAAATTAAATAAAATATTATTAAAATATTATTTTTATTTTGAGATTTAAAAAATTTGAATTGTTTATTATATTTTATGTAAATTTTTGAAAAAATTATAATAAATATTAGATGAAATAGTTTGTGTAACTAAATGAGACTTAAAAATTCAGAGACCTTTATACATACACAAAAACGGAAAAAAAAAAAAAAAAAAAAACTTTTCACCCTTCAACTAAAATTTTATATTTTGTAACCAAATTTACCAAAATCGATACACTGCATTTTTCTTCAACCAGAAAGTATGGTATGCATTATCCAAAAGGGACGAAAATCGGATAAAAAGGACTGTTTTAAATCAAAACGAATGGCCAAATATTCAAAAGCTACCTTGAAATGAAGTGATTCCATTCCCTAGAAAAGAGTGCAAAACTTCGCAAGTTCGCAACCAAATGATTAATCAACCTTAAAATTCAAAATGAAGGTAACGACAAAAAAAAAAAAAAAAAAAAAGAAGGAACTTTTCTCTATATGTGATTGGATGATTAAGTTGAAATATAAAACTATATAAAAAAGAAATAAAATAAAAGACAGAGGAGAAATAATGAATCTAAAATGAAAACAAAAAGGCTCTCTCGTTTGAATCTGTCATGAGAGGCTGAATTATTGCTAACTTTACCCCTTTTATTTTGTTTTTTTTTAGTGGGTTTTATTATATAAATATTATAACCTTTTAAAATTCAAAAGGCTAAATTGAGACGCAACACGTGACCTTCAAAAACTGTCTTTTTTCGTACGGGCAAAGGCATTTCATGATATTCTTAAGGGTACCATCGGAAGCCGAAAAATGTGTAGCTCTCATCTGAGGAGTTACACGAATGGCCAACCTCACATGAGATTCTTTTAGGCCTAATTTGTTTTTGTAAAATAAAAATTTTATTTTAATAATATTTTATTTAACTTTTAACTTTCATCTTATCTCATTTATATAAATTAACGAGACCTTAAGCAATCAATAAGATTGTATCATCACGATTGATTTTAGTAGAAAGAATAAATTAAAACTAGTTGATTCTTGATATCAAATAAATTATTAGGTTTAATGATATTTAATTGTTGGACTTTTCATAATAATTATGATTATTGCTAGAAAAAGGCAGCACATCCTTTATTTTGACATTTCTTTACTTATTCATCTCAAACTGTTAGATTAAGTTATGTTTGGTTATGTTTGAAACACAAACTCACCTTAATTCATTCCAAACTAATCATTGATGAGACTTACTATTTTTTTAAATTTTCATAAAAAAAGTTAAACTCCTACTTCATATATTTAAATCAGTAATGCTACTCATCATCCTCTTATTATCTCATGATATGTTATTTGATGATTGTAGACTATTTATTATGTTTTATTTGTGAACTTATCATTTAATATCATATCATAAGATAATGAGAGGATAATGAGAAAAATGATAATGAGTATAATTTTTCTATTTAAATACATATCTCAACCTATTTGCATTCAAACACATTTCAATACAATCTATAAAATATTACTGTTCTTCATAGATCGTGGTGTTCAGTATTTATAAGAACTAGGTTGTCAATATGTTATTAGCTTAGTATACCAGATCTCATTATTGAAACGGACTGTATGACTGTTTATCAGTTGGTTTACATCTAACTCTCAACCACCATTGATATTTGCTAACTTGTGGGATGGCATTCTAGAGTTCTATTATTTCATTGTTATTGATTTTACTAATGTATATGGAGGAGGCAATCAAATTTAGATAAGTTGGGATTATCCATCTTTAGATAATAATAATCTTATATTTGTTTCTTAGGTTGTTAATAGTTATGCTTATTTATAGTTTCTATACAAGTTTGGTTTTACTTGTAAAAATGTTTTTTTTGTTAAAAGAAAAATAATTATATAAAATTAAATAATTTTAATTAAAATTTTTATACTATACATCATTTACGTGATATAATTTATTTAAAAAATTAAAAAAATTATATATTTTTCTTAGAAAGAAAATGGTATAAGAAAAAAGCAAAAAAATAAAGAAATTGGTTGGATGTGAATATAGGGAGTATTTAATTTAAAGGAAGTGTATGCAAAGTCTTTGTAAACATAATAAGATGAATGTTGTGGGAATTTCGGACTACCAAACTGATGTACTTTTGCGACCCTCAGCAATTAGCTCCTGTTTAGCTGCGATTTTTTCGTCCTCTCTCTCTCTTTCTCTCTCTCTCTCTCTCGATCTTCACGGCCCAGGCCTCTTTTCCATCTCCCTCTCTCGCAAAAAAATAGGGTTTCCAGCTTCAAGCATCTCTCTCTGTCTACCTGTCTGTCTGTATGTGTCTCAGCTCACTCGAATCTCGAGCTCTACGCGTCTTTTCCTGACCTAGATTTCCTCGTGTGTCCAGGGTTTTTACAGATCTGCGCAGCTCCTGCTTCGAGCTCAGCTGAATCTCTTTCTTCGACATGTTTTGGAAGATCACATCGCTCTCTGCCTCCTCACCCGTAAGTGATTTTAAACCCCAATTGTATTTGACTCTTAATAATGCTAATTCGCTGGCTTTGTATTTATATGAAATAGACTGCCATGTTTAGATTTTCATTCTTTATTTTTTCCCATGTTTTCTGCTGTATATTTCTTCTTTTGTTCTTGGAAATGGAAAGCTAGTTTCGTTTTGGTTCTATTAATTGTTGTTTCAACTTGATGGTATGTTTCATTCCAATTTGCTTTGGACTAATTTACCTGAGGTGTACTAGTTTTGGTTGATGAATATGTTTACTTTTTGCCGCAACGTTTTTATTTATATTATGCATTTCTTCTAGTGGCTTACTTCTTGTGGTTTTCCTTAATCTAGAGATTTGAAGGGTTCATTCTCTGGGTTTTTCGTTTGCGCATCAGTATAGCCTAAATTAATCTGCATGTAGTTAAAGTTGTAGAATCCCTGTTTTTCTTTACAAAATTCCATTTCACCTTCTTTTGGCTGCTGGGAATATGGAATGAACCTTGTCTATTTGAAGCTTTTGGTCTTGTGAATTTGAGTCCAGAACCATATCTAGGAATTTGAATGGTTTTTCTAGGAATTAGTGGTTGCTTTAGAGTGAACTGATAGAGGCGTTTTACTGGTTAAGGGGTACTTGTCACGAGAAATTCTAGTGTAGGAACCTATTAATGCCTGGCTTTGACTGCTGGCATTGCTCTTTCACTCCAACTTCATCAAGCTTTTGTGTTTTTCTTGTATACAGGTGGAGTCACTATTGGACAAGGAGAATTTTACTTTGGAAGAGCTTTTGGATGAAGAAGAAATAATTCAAGAATGCAAAGCATTAAACAGTCGGCTCATTAACTTGTAGCATTTCTTCCCCATTCTCTTGAAACGTGTTTTTATCAACTTTATCATCTATTACCTTGTTTTTCCATCCAATTTATATATAGTCGGTTGCTTGGAAGTCAACGTAATTGATATGAACTGTATATTGTTTATTGGATAATATAGAAGTTAATCCTGGAAACTACTGGACATTTCTGTTTCAGTCTACGGGATAGAGCCCAGGTGGAGCAGTTATTGGGATATATTGTTGATGAAGCCCCAGAGGATGCTGAAAGCAAACGAGTCTTCAAGTATATTACTCTGACTTGATAAAGAAATGGATCTTAAATTTTCAAATTGAAAGCTCTTTGTTTTCTGAAAATTTCTTCCTTTCTCCTGATTTTCAATCATAATTTTTTTTTTCATGCTGTAGGTTTCCATTCATTGCCTGTGAGATCTTCACATGTGAAATTGATGTTATTTTGAAAACTTTGGTGGAGGAAGAGGAGGTACATGTTTACGGTTTTTCATGATCACATTATCTATAAGGATGGAAGTTGTTATGGTTTTCCATTTCTAGCTCCTAACTTGTAATTAGGTTCTCTCCTTTGTATATTTCATGTCTACTTGGGCTTTACCTATCTATGTGATTCAAGAAAATTTTATTTTACTTATAAAAATAGGTTTTGATACTGATTTCTTTTTCTTTCCCTGTGATTGCAGCTGATGAACTTGCTCTTCTCCTTCTTGGAACCTAATCGTCCACATGGTACCTTGCTGGCTGGGTATTTTAGCAAGGTATGCCACGATGATAGAAGGAACTTTGGATTGTTTGATATTTCACTTCTGCTCTAATTGAAGGAATTCTTAAAGCTCTTTTTTTTTTTTGGTTTTTGTTCTGATGTTAGGTTGTTGTATGCCTTATGATACGGAAGACGGTCCCACTTATGAATTATGTCCAAGTAAGCAACTTTCTTAAATCAGCATTGTTGATTGAAAGTTTTAGATTTTTATTGTGAGCTCTTCCAATGTTCTGGAAATGACAACGTGCTTCTAAATTGAAACTATTGCTTCCTGTTCATGGCAAGCATTGATTGAATGTGCCTGAATTGAATTTATGCTTTACGTTGTGGTCAACTGCACCCTCAGAACAACTTGTGGTTGTTGCTTATAGGCATAAAAATTATGGATCACTTCGCATGGTATTTTCCCCTAGTGATGTTGTTTGACTCAAAGTGAAGGGATAGAGTTCTTTGCTATCATTGGCACCTTTTTAGGCAATGGTGACTTGTGATACCAAGCTTGTTTCATTCTGGTGGTGATAGATCCTTTGATAACATAACTATATACTCCTGAATACAGTAACTTTTGAGACCATCAAATTGGTGGCATTGGTTTTTTGTTTTTGAAGTACTGTGCATTATGTAGCACTCCTTAAATTTTTTTTCCTATGTATGTATGTTTATATTTAGTTTTTTGACTAGTAGTGTATCCTTTATATGCATAACCATCAATACTGCAATCTTTTTTTTTCTGTGTTTTTTGTTTTACTTTTAAACCTGCCAACCAAAGTTGCATTGGAACTTCTTCTAGCATGAAATTTCTTCGTGTCACATGGCTCTGTGCAGTCAAGCACTAATGCAGTTCCAGATGCTAGATCTTTAGAATCATCTATTGCATGAAAATTCTCGTTTTTTTAAACTTTGGTCACTAGTTTTTGCCATATAAGTGAAAATAAACAAGAATCTCAGAACTTAAATGCTTTATTTTAAACCTTTGTCCTTCTTCTTTTGGGTATTTGCTAATTTGCTTAGTTGGTTAATGAACATAAAAGTTTGTGCTTATATTTTTCTGAACTACTCAGAAAACTAAAATGGAATTCAGCTGTATAATGTTTCTGTGGCCAAGGCCATGCTTATTTAATGGCTTTGTGCATTCAAGCACTAGTGCTTTGATCGCCAGTTCCAGATGCTAGTTCTTTAGAATTATCTACTGCATGAAAATCTTTGTTTTTTAAACTTTGCTTATTAATTTTTGACTGACATGTGAAAATAGACAAGAATATCAGAATTTAAGATATTAAGCCTTTTGCCTACTTATTTTGGGTATTAGCTAATTTGCTTAGTTGGTTAATGAACGTTAAAGTTTGCGCTTATATTTTTCTGAACCTTCTAAAACTAAAATGGGATTCAACTGCCTAATGTTTCTGTGGCTAAGGCGATGTTTATTTAATCTGCAATATTTAATGCACTTTGAAAGTTATATATCTATTTGATGGGAATCTTGACATCATGTGAAAACTGTTCCCGTATCTCTGATTAGTTTATTAACTCTAAGATCTCCACTCTGGTTTGGCACCTTTAGGAAAAATGCCTTCAAATCTAGTTACCTCTTGCCTGTCAGAAACAGGCATGATAGTGGACTACTTTCTTTATTATCTACAGAAAATGTTGTCTATTTTTATTTTCTTATGGCCTAGGACACTATATTGGATTCACACATTAGTTGATCATTACAGGCTCATCAGGACGTTTTTCGCCATTTGGTTGATTTGATAGGAATTACATCTATCATGGAGGTAAAACCTTTCTACTTCATTGGCTATATTGTTTTTATAAGATTTGCATATTGTTTTTATAAGATTTGCATTTTACATTTTATATTGGTCTGAGGTGATCTTTTAATGCAGGTCTTGGTTCGACTTGTAGGCTCCAATGACCATGTGTATCCCAACTACGTAGATGTGATGCAATGGTTGGCTGATAGCAATCTGCTAGAAATGATTGTGGATAAACTGAGTCCATCAGTAAGTGCCATAATGCATTTCTAATATAGGTTCAGTAATGCCTTTTCATGCTTAATTGCTGAGCATGCATGCACATCAACATTTAATGTGTCTTTTTAGTTAGAGTTTCATCACTATGCCCGATATATATAGATATATATATCTATATATATATATATATATATGAAAAGAACCCTAGTTGACCAGTAAATCCATTTAAGATTCAAGTTCTGCAAATTCTGCACATTCCCACTTTGAAGCTCCAAGAATTTTATGTTCATTATTAGAATAAATTGAGCCACAGCTTCCTTTGATTTGCTCTGAATGGAAGCTTAGAATATAGGTGGTTGAGTGTATATATGGCTGGCCCAATCAGCCGTTTTATTTTCAAATATGGTTTTGCCACCTTACCTGTGGTCTATTGTGGTGTAGCATGTACACAAGGTTGTACTGGCTCGCTTCAGTGCCTTCTCTAGCATTTACCTTTTACAATACTGCCACAAAAGTTGATGACCTGGTAAGCACTGATGTGTCGCTGAAGCCGTTTCATGATGGTATTATTGGTCAAATTGATAGCACTTCATTTGGTCAAAACTATAATAGCAACATGTTAGAACTTTTTGAAGTCTAAGGACCAAAATAAAACTTCCCTTATATATTAGGGACTAACAAATACAGATAAAACAACAATTAGGGACTAGCAATATAGTTCGTGAGGATGAGATAAAGCAGCACCAAAGTGGAGCTTTGGAGTACATTATAAGTTTGTGACAAGGCATTGTGGAGAGCGTTGATCGACCCCAAGTATGATGGAGCATTGTGGGGGGGTTTTTTTTTTTTTTTTGGGGGGGGGGGGGTTCCAATATGGTACATGGGGCATATGATGTGGGGTTGTGGAAGAATATTAGAGGATGACCTTTTTTTTTTATCAGTAAAAGGTAATTTTCATTAATATGAATGAAAATAGGCATGGCCTATGTACACAGGGAGTATACAATAGAAAACACCTAAATACATTCTTAAAAAGCTAAATTAGAGGTAAGAACTCATGTACACTATTTCCATTAAGAACAATGGCTGAGAACCATAAGAGTAAAGTGTGCAGAAAAAAATTCTGAAGCTCCTCCATTGTTCCCTCTATCTTCAAAGCATCGTGCATTCCTTTCCATCCAAATATACACCACATGATGCACAACGGGATCATAGCTGGTGCTACTTGTGAACAACCTTGTAGACCCTTCCAACAAGCAAGCAGGTCAACCACCTTTGCCGGCATAACCCACGCTACATCCACCTACTAAATATCCCATTCCACAACTCTCTCGACACCTCACAATGCAATAGTAGATGGTCCATTGATTCTGCATGTTTTTTGCACAAATAACACCAATCCATCACAATGAGGCCCTCTTCCTTAAATTATCCGTGGTTAGAATTTTTCCAAATGCAGTAGTCCACACAAAAAAGGCCACTTTGGAAGGTGTGCGTGACCTCCGAACACTTTTCCACGGGAAATGTATGTTACCTTGTGATGCCAGAATTTTATAGTATGTCTTGACTGAGAACTTCTTGCTGTCCTTGCACCTCCATTGTAACCTATCGTCCTGTGCCGTTAATCTTTCTGAAGAGTATATCAAGCTAAAAAGTTCTGGAACAGTAGACAACTCCCAAACATGGTTAGCCCAAGTGAATAAAATATTCCACCGAAAAGAGTCTTGGGCAAACACACATAGATCCGCTATCGAAGCCTCCCTATTAGCCTCAATGTTATAGAGAGCTGGGAAGGCCCTCTTCAAAGAATGCTCTCCACACCAGACATCTTGACAAAACTTGATGCGTGTGCCTTGTCCGACCACAAATCTAATATTATTTTCAAAGCACTGTCATCCCCCCCTTATATATCTCCACAAACCCACACCATACCCTCCCTCACTTCATTAGTGCACCATCCCCCCCAAGCACCTCCATATCTGGAGTCTTACCACTTTCTTCCACAAAGACCCCCCTTCTTCTTGATACCTCCATAGCCACTTCCCCAAAAGTGCTTTATTGAAAGTCCTCAAATTGCGCACACCCAAACCACCTCTCGAAATTGGGGAGTAAACTTTATTCCAACTAACAAGATGGAATTTGGTTTCTTCCCCCAGACCACCCCACAAGAAAGTCCGGAATAACTTCTCGATTCGATGCGCCACCCCTGCCGGCAATGGGAATAGAGATAGGAAATAGGTTGGGAGGTTAGATAAAGTGCTAGTGATCAATGTGAGTCGCCCCTCCTTCGATAAATACAGCCGTTTCCACTCTGCCAACCGTTTCGCCACTCTCTCAATAACCCCTTCCCATATACCTCTAGTTTTGAAAGTGGCCCCCCAAAGAAAGGCTCAAATATTTCATAGGCAAAGAACCCACTTCACACCCCCAACGTTTCTGCTAGTGTACTGATATGGGGCACCAAACCTACCGCCACCAACTTAGATTTGCCCAAGTTTACCTTGAGACCTGTCACGGCCTCAAAGCACAACAAGAGTGCCCGTATGGCTTGGATTTGACCCACCTCCACTTCACAAAAGAGAAGTGTATCATCTGCAAATAAAAGATGTGAGATCATGATAGAACCAAAAGTACCATTGCCTGCCGAAAAACCCTCTATATAGCCTCCATCTATAACTGCCTTCACCATCTGGCCTAGTGCCTCCATAATAATTACGAATAGAAATGGAGACAAAGGATCCCCCTGCCTCAATCCACAGGAGCTACAAAAGAAACCCACCGGATTACCATTAACAAGCACTGAGAAACACACAGTAGTTATGCAATATTGAATCCATGAAATCCACCTGTTACTGAAACCACATCTCCCAAGTAAGTAAAGGAGAAAATCCCAATTTGCATGATCACAGGCTTTCTCCATATCAAGCTTACAAAGTATGCTTGATTTACCCTCCTTCAACCTCTGATCCAAATACTCATTGGCAATAAGAATTGAGTCCAGTATCTGCCTCCCCCGAACGAAGGCATTTTGAGACTTCGAAATGATTTGTTCCATTAGCACACTTAATCGATTAGCCAGAACCTTGGAGATAATTTTATAAACCTCACTCACTAGGCTAATGGGATGGAAATCATCAACTTCCAACACTTCATGTTTCTTCGGAACAAGGGCTATGAACGTCGCATTGAAGCATTTTTTGAATTTTTGGAAAGCATGGAATTCAAAAAAGATCAGCATAACATCACATTTCACAATCTTCCAACAATGTTGGAAAAACCCCATCGAAAACCCATCTGGTCCAGGTGCTTTGTCTTTGGCCATGCTTCTAATGACCTTATGCACCTCATCTTCTTCAAAAGGTCTTTCCAACCAGCTCGCACTCTGCATATCAATGGACTCAAAAGGCAAACCATCGAGCTTTGGCCTCCAACAAGTTGGCTCCGTGAGCAGATTCTCATAGTAGTTCACAATATGGTTCTCTAAATCAGGGGGGAAGAGAGAACTTGATTACCTGCCTTAAGAGTCTCAATAGTGTTGTTGCGCCTATGAGAATTGGCCACTCTATGAAAAAACTGCGTACATTTATGATTTATCCCCTATTAGAGGAGGATAACCTATAAAAGGAAAATTAATATTAGAGGTGGATGGGGGGTTTTCTATTGACATATCAGATTTGTGGTGGGTGATGCCTATAGGATCATATTTTGGCATTATATATGGTGTGGAGATAGAGCCCTAAAAGACTTTTTTTCCAAGCAGTGTTCTCAATAGTGCGTGAGCAGGAAGCTTCAGTGGTTGAGTTATTGGGAGTTACTGGAGGTTTTCTGCAGTGGAATGTTATTTTTGTGAGGGCAGCCCAAGATTGGAAAATTGGTGTATTCTCTGACTTCTTTAATCTATTATATTCTGTAGGAGCTAGGGATGTAGGAAGCGATCTGAAGCGATGATGTCTTTTGGATCCCTTCCTGAAAAGGGGAAATTCTATGTCCGCTCATTCTATGAGGCCATTACTAGTCAGCACTGCAATCCTTTTCCTTGGAGTATGTGGAGGAGTAAGGCGCCTCTTAAGGCCACTTTCTTTATTTGAACAGCTTCTTTGGGGAAGGTTCTGATCATGGACAACCTAAGGAAAAGACGGATCATAGTAATTGACTGGTGTTGCATGTGTAGGAGAAGTGGAGAGACTGGATCATTTGCTTCTTCACTGTGTGGTGGCTAGGGCACTATGGGATGATATCTCCAGTAGAGTGGGGCTAGATTGGGTTATGCCTTGGAAATTGGTCGATATCCTTGCAAATTGAAGAGGTCTATATGGCATCCCGTAAACTGTAGCAATATGGAAGATGGTCTCATATGTCTATCATTCTTGCATTTGGAGGGAAAGGATCAATTGCAACTTTGAAGACTGAATGCTCATTGGATGAACTTAGACGCTTCCTTGCCATACTAATGTCATGGGCAATGGCTATGGATTTCTTTTTCCTTTTTTTTTTCCTGAATGATTGCTATAAATTTCAACGACTCAACTTTCATGATTTTCTTGGTATCTATTTTTTCTAGTTCTTGACTAGGTGTCTTCTCTTGTATACATCTTGTGTATTTGTGCTATTCCTATTTCCCATTATATATATTTTTTTAAAAAAATTCTTCACAAAAATGTTTGTGACAAGTTTTATCATATTCTGCTATAACCTGGTCTGGCATTTTCTGTTATTATCTAATAGATGATTTTACTTGGACCAGAGTCCTCCTGAGGTTCATGCTAATGCGGCTGAAACACTATGTGCCATAACACGAAATGCCTCATCAGCCCTGGCCACTAAACTTTCTAGCCCAAGGTTTGTATTGAGATAGCATTTTGGTTCGTCAATTAAACACAGGCGGGTGCAAATGTACATTATTATTTATTTGTTCAAATTGTAGAAAGATGTTTTGAATTTGTTATCTATGTCAGCTTTGTTGCAAGGATATTTGGTCATGCATTGGAAGACTCGCATTCGAAATCTTGCCTTGTCCACTCGCTTTCTGTTTGTATTTCTTTGTTAGACCCAAACAAATCTGCAGCAGCATCTCCCATGTTTCATTCTTTTCGAATTCAACATATGTATGAGCCTCCAATCTCTGTGAACCCTGAGACGATTGGTGCAATGCTCCCCAAACTTGGTGAGTTTTTCAATGTATTTACTTTAGGTGTTTTAAACTGAAATTTGTTAAAACGTTCACATAGTTGATTATTTCTTCTCATGCCAAATGTGCTGTTTGATGTACTCCCTATAAAATAATTATGCATCTATTACATTCCTGTTACATAACACAATTGACTATATGCTTGCCCATTTTTTTCTTGGCCGGGAAGAGAGAATTCTTGCTATAAGGGGATGCTACATTATCTCTACTTAATTATTTCACCTTTCAATTAAGAGCGAACTTTTCCCAATATGAATTCAAAGATATCTGAGTTTGTTTTAAATATGTACTGTATTACATGTTTCCACAATATGATGAAATATGTTAAGCAACTTACTTTTTGCTTGGCTTCCTTCATGAAAGTAGTTCTTTTTTACTACTCTTATTGTACAGGTGACTTGCTTACACTTCTGATTGTGTCATCTGATGAGAAGAAACTGCCTACCACGTATGGAGAATTGAGGCCTCCTCTTGGGAAGCATCGGTTAAAGGTTGGTTTGTTTCTTTATTATAAGTTTAATACACAGAAACCCTAATCTCCCAATTTTGATCGTGAATGGAGTAAACTAACAGAGTTGGTTGTCATATATCCTAAGCCCATTGTCAAGATTTGGAAATTGTTGCATCATTCTTATTTCAGGTTAAAACTCTTGTTTGTGCCAGAAACTGACTTTATTGTTGTCTTTTTTATTCCAACTTTATTTTCCCGAATTTTTTTTACTATTCTTTCCAGATTGTGGAGTTCATTGCGGTGCTATGGAAAACTGCCAATGATTCTGCAGAGAATGAATTGGTCAGCTCAGGGACCATTCGACGAGTCATTGATCTTTTCTTCGAGTAAGTATTTCATTTTTTCATTCTGAATGCATGAGTAGTCAAGTTCTTTTTTTTTCTTTTTTGATAAGCTGCATGCGTGGTCAAGTTATCCAGAGAAAGCTTGATCTCTTCGTGCAAGAATTGTTTTTGTTTTTTGGGTTAGACTGAAGATGCATGGTTTTGTTAGTTTTATGTGTTTAATGAATGCAGGTATCCATTCAATAACTCACTGCATCACCATGTAGAGAGTATCATATTGTCATGCTTGGAAAGCAAGAGTGATAGTATCGTCAATCATCTTCTTCGAGAGTGTGATTTGATCGGAAAGATTCTCCAAACGGATAAACATCCCATTCTTTCTGGTGACAGTAATCAGGTCACTATCTTTTATGGTTCTCAAATACCAATATAGCACATCCAATGTGTGAAACAAGATAAGAAAGGACAATAATTATTGAAAAAAGTATAAAGGAAAATTGTAGATTTGCAATCTATCCATCTTTAGTTTCCTTTCAATTGTATGTGATGAAATTAATGTACTTATCATCTGTAATAGCACATGGTTACATGCAGAGTCATTTATGTTCTCTTTAGCTATTGATTGTGCCAGAAATTCTGATTATTTTTAACTTTCCCTGAATTTGTAGCCAACAATACCTGCTGCTGGAAAACAGATGCCTCGCATAGGAAACCTTGGACACATTACACGAATTTCTAATAAGCTTGTTCAGTTGGGAAACAGTCAGAGCCACATTCAGGCATGTCTTCAGGTGGGTTATAGATGGAGGAAGAGGTTTAAGGGTATGTTAGAACTTGCTGGGTTTATGTCCTTCCCAAAGCAATTCTACTATGTGCTATGCTTTACCCAAAAAGTAAAGTTTCCTGGGTAGAAAATATCTTTAGACCACTTCCTTGGTGCCCTGACTAATAGCAGAGGATTTTTGTAAAAACCATCTCTTTCAGTGTGTATTTTCTTATCAAATTATGTGTGTTCTATTTGGTGAATTATTGTTATTTAACCTTGACTAGATGATTTTTTTTGAACTTATCTTCAGATCATGCTTTTATGTGTTCCTGAAAAGTTATGTGATCTTCATTTTTTTAATATTGCAATGTCTGTATTTCCTCTTATTGTGTGTGGTATTGGGTGCAACATTGGTATCTATCCTTGATAAAATCAAAGAACTTAAGGATAATTTTGCAGTATATCTTACAAATGGACACGCTTTTCTTTTTAATATCAATACTAACGTAACTATTTTCATTTGTTCTTTATAGGAAAATAGTCAATGGAATGAGTGGCAGGCTACTATTCTGCAGGACCGCAATTTGGTTGAAAATGTCTACCGATGGGCTTGTGGGTATGATCTTGTTTCATCTATGTGCTTTGCATGTTCTAGATTTATTCATCCAATTCAAATTAAGCAATTTTTCAAGTATGAGACTTTGGAGGTTTTCTTAACATATTGAAAATTACGGAGTATTGTGCATAATTGAGTTGTGATTTTTTTTTTTTATAAGTAATAAGAAAAATGTATTCATACGAATAAAATAGGCATAACCCATGTACACAGGAAGTATACAAAAAAAAAAAAAAAAAAAAAAAAAAACACCTAATTACATTCTAGCTAAGGAAAGAAAGTCATGGACATTGTTTTCATAAAGTACAATGGCTGAAAACCGTAGCATTAAAGTGTGCATAAAAAAATTCTGAAATTCCTCCATTGTGCGTTCCCTATCTTCAAAACATCTCTCATTCCTCTTGGACCATGTGCACCACATGATACGCAACGGGATCATCTTCCACACTGCCCTGGGGACAGCCTTGAAGCTCCTTTCAACAAGCCAATAAATTTTTGATAAATACAACGGGATCATCTTCAACATAACGGGACCATGTGCACCACATTGAGTTGTGATTTACAGGATATTTCTGATAACAGACTTCAAAAGTATTTCTTATGAGATTTTAAGTGTTCTAAAGTGGGGGGAATTTGATGAAATGTTTGTTATATGGAAAATTTTATCTTCAAAAGCATTATTGGGACTAGTCAGTTATCTATATCATTTTATGTACCTATAAATAAAGTTACTTATATCATTTTATCACCGAGTGCAATTGCACTTGATTACTGTTGTGTTGTTCAAGTATAGTGAAAAAAGGTCAATTGTGTTTATATTATCCCTTTTTGTCTGGATCTTTACTTTAGTCTGTTTGTCATGTTCTTCACTGCATTTAACGCCACCAATCTTTCTTCTTTCTTCTTTGATTTTTCCATCCCCATTTTTCTGCCTCCTGTTTGCAGCCGTCCAACCGCATTGCAAGATAGGACAAGGGACAGTGATGATGATGATCTTCATGATAGAGATTATGATGTAGCGGCCCTAGCAAATAATTTGAGCCAGGCCTTTCGCTACAAAATCTATGGGAATGAAGATGCTGAAGAGGTTTATAGTTAGATGCTTTTTAATCATATAATATTACCAACCTTTTTTCATCTGTAATTTTACCATCCTTTGATGTTTGAATGTCATGGTTGCAGGACCATGGAGCTCTTGATCGTGATGATGAGGTAATTATTTTCTTATATTGAAGTAGTTTTCCTGATTCGAATGTAAAGGCGAAGGTTTGATATGCCTTATTTAGCTGGAATATTGTGAAGGTCTAGAATGTGTAGGAATGTTATATATTTTTTGGGGCAGGGGGGTTATTGGATTTGATAGTGAAATGTCTATTTTTGTCTCTTAATATACAGGATGTATACTTTGACGATGAATCTGCTGAAGTTGTAATATCATCCTTGAGGCTAGGCGATGATCAAGGGAGGTTAGTTTATAAATTATTTTCTTTAGAGAAATATATCACTAAGAATTCTTACATACTATTGATTAGTTCAGTGGGAGAATATTGTTGACGAGCAAGGGTTCATAGTAGTTATGAAGCATTTCTCACTATCCGCCAGTCCAACCCCTTCTTGATTCTGTTTTCAGAGTTTGGAATGTGCACCCATTGTGTGAGCTACTGCTTCTGGTACTAGTGAGAAAGGAGAGTAGAGTAGTGTAAGGGAACAAAATATACTTTGAAGAAGCCGACCAAATAAAGTGCTATACATTATACCTGAAGCATATACACACAGGCTGTGTGAGCTACAGTTAAAAACTTCTCCCACTTTGTGCCCATTGCATTATCAAAGAGATTTAAAAATGATATATGAAGGAGTGCCATTGGCACTGTTAGTTTGCACAGGGTTAGGTATCTCATTGGCAAACCTGAAACTTACTGAAAATAATCCAAAAAAATATGTTCATCTTTAATATAAATAAGAGATTTCAGATGTATGAAATTCAAAATTGTTTCATATATAGATAAAACTAACTACATCTTATGTTGCTATTTTGAAGATGAAAGTGTACATCATACTTGTGAGAAAAAAAAAAAAAAAAGAAGATGAAAATGTATAACACGTCTGTAAAATATGGTCTTTGTTAGTATTTCCTTTATTTGCTTTCCAAAGCTCCCTTTGAAACATGACACATCTGCGACTTCAAATGTTATTTAGTTTTTTACTTCTATTTGGTTTGGCTGTTGATGCAAGTGTTTAGTTATGATGTTCACTTATAAAAGAATGTTAGTATTTGGTGGTTTAAGGGATTCATATTGGCTCAGCTTTGTGCATTATCATTATTAGTTACTGTTCTTGTTCTGGTGGAACTAATAATGTTAAATAGGAAGATGAAATTTAACATTTTCCTTTTCATGCAGTAGTCTTTTCACGAATTCAAACTGGTTTGCATTCCAAGACGACAGAATTGGTAGTGCACCTGTGAGCACATCAGAGATAATGGATGAGATAAACTTAAACGGAACTGCAAATGGTGGTAACAGCAGCAGTGATGATGAAGTGGTGGTTGGTGAGGACGAGGAGCTGGCTGAAAGTAAAGACCCTGTCAATGGGACTTCAAGTTCCCATACGAACTTCCCGAACGGGTTTACTGGGAATGGTTCCTTGAATGGTGGGTTTTTGAACAAGGAAAATGAACTAGCGAGTGCTTCCCATGATATGGGCTTCTTTAGGTTCGAGACATCTGCCGGTGAGGAGTTGTTGGGAGCTAGGCCTCTCCCTGATTGGGTGGGATGGGGCGATTCATCAGATGTGCAAGTTGGTGGTTCAAGTGTGAACCCATTTGAGGATCACTACAATTCAGACACCAATCCTTCTGGTCAAGCACAATTAGTAACTTCCGATGCATGTTCCCTTTCACGCGAAGTATCCATAATTCCAAATGGCTCTCCAACCACGACAGCTTCTAGTGATAGTTCAGTAGGTATTGATTCAAGTCAGAGGTCTACTGCCGTTCCATCATTGTTTGAAGAGGATGTTGAGTTTGTAGGTGTTGAATTAGAAGGTACCGAGAAGGCTATGGAACAGGCTCTCAAGGAGGGAATAGTTGGGGAAGCAGGGCCATTGAAGAGAAACATTAAACAAAAGGTGCCAGAGAAGGAGAATTCTGAGGAGGGTGGACCTGGAATGAAGGATTTCAATGATGCCAATTATTGGAGGGTCGATCAAGAGGTTACTGTGTCAGAGTGATTGTGCGTTGTCTCTGCTTATTAGGTTGTTCAACCTTAAAAGTTCGATCCGACGGGATTGGGCCCTTTTTTCAGCAAACATATGTACAGTAATTTTGTTTCCAGATGGAGCCGCGGGGTGGGGGGAGGAGATTGGATGGTAGGGTGTGTTCAATGGTTATTGTTGTTTATTATTAGTTATTTTAATTACTCTTCTTCTTGTTTATGGTTCAAGGTTTTTGTTTCCTTCTACTGATTTATGGGGGTTTCCCAGATCCATCATAATCATATTTATTATTGCCAGAGAAAACACTCTTTTCTTTTCCAATATCTATTTATTGTTGGGCAGTTAGTTGGGGGTTTATGTTGGAAACGGACTTCCGATTCTTTTGTTTTCGTTATTATTATAGGACAACTGACCAGCCACCACCAATTTGGTAGTGCGCTCCCCGTGAGATTCACCATGTCTGCATTGTTTATTGAGAAATTCTATTTGCAGTCCTCAAATGGGGACTGTATGTGCAGACACATTATTAAATGAGAGAAAACATCATTTTAGGAGGGATAGTTTTGTGAGATGTGTGGGTGTACACTCTCCAACCACGTGCTGCCCCCCACCTAATGGTTCTATAGATTTTGAAATGAGCTAAACTATATAAGATTTAGTAATGTTACTTATCATTTTCTTATCATCTAATGTTATATTGGAAATTTTTTATTATGTTTCACTTATAAACTTATCATTTAATACTGGATGATGAGATGAGGGATGATAAGTAGATTTTTTCTATAAAATTATTACTAAATCTAGAAATTTTGAATCCAAAAACTATCAATACATTGATGCCTTGTTTGGAGTCTTGGGACTAGGAATTCTCATAAATTTTAAAATTATCAAAATTTCTAATAATTTAATTCTCAAAAATTGTTCAAACACAAAATATTCTTGAATTTTAAATTTTTAATATTTTCATCAAATCATTGTTTAAATACAAAAATCAATGCAACTTTTACAAAGTTCAAAATAAAATTAATATTAAAAAATAATATTCAAACAATTTTTAATATTTTTATTCAACTTTTTCTCACATATTTAAATCTAATTAAATATTTTCACTTAAACTATTTTTACTACTATTTACAAAATTTTGAGATATTTCAAATGTCCAAACAGATCTCAATTCTCTTGAGATAGCGTTCAAATGTTCAAAGACCGTCAAAATAATTACAAGAAAAAAGCCTTATTTACAAAAAAAAATTTATAAAAATATATTTACAAATTAACGTAATTTGATGTAATACATATTATAATATTATTTTTATTATTAAATAGATCTAATGTATATATAAAAATGCATCAATTTATAATTTTACTTTTATAAAATCCCTTAATAAGTATAATACTTCTCC
This sequence comes from Juglans microcarpa x Juglans regia, assembly GCF_004785595.1. Classification (NCBI taxonomy): domain Eukaryota; kingdom Viridiplantae; phylum Streptophyta; class Magnoliopsida; order Fagales; family Juglandaceae; genus Juglans; species Juglans microcarpa x Juglans regia. The sequence continues at coordinate 12,368,758 of NC_054606.1, forward strand.
GATCACAAACACAGTCAATTCTATCAATTTATTTCAAATTTCGGTCAAATTGCGTGTGCCTTCGTCGAGTTAAAAAGACAAAAAAGGACAACAAAACAAAAATGGAGGCCGACTCTAGGAGAGGGGAAGACTTGTGAATTATTAACTTCCTCCAAATCATATCGATTCAATTCAACTCGTGAAAGTTAGGGTTTGTCGAGAGAGAGAAGAGAGAAGCCTGCGAAGATGATAGAGGTGGTGCTCAACGATCGCCTCGGCAAGAAGGTTCGTGTTAAGTGCAACGACGACGATACCATCGGTGACCTCAAGAAGCTCGTCGCCGCTCAGACTGGCACCCGTGCCGACAAGATCCGTATCCAGAAGTGGTATAACATCTACAAGGACCACATCACCCTTAAGGACTACGAGATCCACGACGGCATGGGCCTCGAGCTCTACTACAATTGACCTCCAATCCCTCCTCCACTCTTGGTATTACTATCTCTCTCTCAATCGATTGTTTGTTTGCTCTATTTACATCTTTTTTCTTTTCTTTTCTTTTTAAGCGTTGGCTGTTTTTTTCAATTTAGAAAAGAAAATACTAATTTTAGGTTTCTTACATGAGGCTCCTTGTGATTATTTTTTGCTTTGTGCTTTTGAACATAACCCATAACGATCAGGGTCTTATTCATCTCACTTGCAATTTTGTTGATGTTGTTTTTTGTTTGAATGTTTGGCTGAAAACATTCAGAATAGAAGCAATATGGATTTTATTTGTGAACGCGCATGAAAACTACTGAGAAATAAGGGTTTAGCTGAGAGTTAGTCGCTAACTGAAAACTGCTTTAGTTACTTGGAATAAAATCTCTTGTTAACTAAAAAAAAAAAAAAGAAATTAGGGTTAGTCGCTAAACTGCTTTATGCTAGGAATTGAACTGAGAGTTTATTGTGATCCTCCTGCATCTTACTTCTCACAGCCCCAACACATGTTAATTATGATACACAAGGCGAGGAGACTGAGAAACGAAGCCTGTTTTAAACTTTTCATCTCTTCCTCCGTTTGAGTAGCTACAACTTGCAGACCTTGCGGGAAAATCTTATTTTATTTTACATTTATAGGTAGACCATACTGGCCATTTTAGTGACTGAAGGGATGGTATATATACCTATTACATCTAGATTTAATACGAACAATATTATGATATCAGTAATAAGATGTTGATCGTGAGGTTGATTAGGAAGAGAAGCTGGTTGGAGATATGGAGCGTGGTGGCAAGGAAAGGAAGTAGTAATTTGAAAACTTGCTTTAAAGGCATTTGTTTATGTCACAGCTGCTTTCCTTTTCTATAATTTCTTGATATACGGTCTGGACCCTTGAACTTTTTGGTATAAGTAGTTGCAACCTCTATATTCCATGCTTGCGATAACAGAACTGCGATACATGAGCTCTGGATTTCTTACTACTAGGAGAAAGTTCAGGGATCTTTCACGCCATATTGACGTGGTATATACGATCATTTATATCTGGTTTTTTACTTAGCAAGTGCTATTTGTTTGCTTGGAAATCCTTTTAGTGGCTATGGATGGGCTTGGCTGCAGACTTTGAGAGAGGATTCTGTGCAACATTTGTTAGCTATTTGAAAAACGGATCTATGTTCGTGTGTTTTCAATTTCTACAGGAGTCCCTGTATTTATGGTTGAACTTGCCACTTGCTGTATTCTACATTATTACCTACATAAGATACCCTGGTAGTATTGTTTTAAATTAAGATGTAAAATGATGACATAATACTTTTAGTTGCGATCTGCTTGCATGCGGTGATGGTTGTGTTTGGCATGTATGAACCTAGCTTATGTATTTTGAGTTTTGTTTAGTTGAAGAAGCAGGGCTCATGTTTGAGTTAGGTTGGGTCAGGAAATCCTTTGTAACTATAGTCAGGTGTACTTTCCTTTTTATTGAAAATTAGAAACTTTTCTTCTCATCACTCTTCACAATTTTTCTGTTGCATGGACCATGAGGATGGCAGGTCTTTTGTTTGTTTTTCTTTACGTGAAAGTTGTGTAATTACTGATGTAACAAATTGAAACAGGTAGATTGTTCCAAGTCTAACATATAGATGTCCCAACTTATCGGGTGCATTGGTCTGCTTGTTAGATTTCTATTCTTAATTGAAATTAAGTTTCATGCTTAAATAGTTACCTATCTTTTGCTACTGATTGCAATGATCTACTTGTATAGTTAGTTTGGTTTTCTCGGGGTCAAACTCTAATGTGGTGTTTTTTCCCCCTTATTTTCCTTATGTTCACAGGGTTGAAATTCATATGAAAAGATGCATTGCAATCTGGGATGTGGTCGAATGTTATTGGGAAATATATATTATGTTTTAGCTAAAGAGACAATGGGGTCTGCATGGTGACATTCTGTCCTTCCATATACTATGTTAGTGGGCAGATATATAATATGATATGTGAACACCATATATCTTCCATACTTTTTGTCTCTATTGTGTAATCTGGGGATTTAAGTTTCTGCCATGTGAAAAATTCTATTTTGATTCTGCAAACCATTTCCTTCGCATTATTGTTTGCTTGTGTGCCATAAATCACATCTCAGGCCAGTGTGGTTTCGTGTAATTTATTTATTTCCGTATTTTGACGACAGCGATGTGGAGGATATAGAGACATGCGGTATTAAGTTGTAATCCCATAATATAACGGGCTTTGCTGCTTATCATTTCTATACACTATACTTTTTTTTATTTTTTTATTTTTTTAAAATTTTATTTTATTTAATTCTTTCTAAATTAATTAAGTTTTTCTATTTATCATTCATACATTATATATTTGGGGAGAGAAAAAAATAAAAAATAAAAAATTATGTTTGGTGTGGTGTGAGAATGATGAGTTGAATTTTTTTAACATAAAATATCAAAGCAATTGCTCCTCAAAATTATTTAAAATCGTCTCCCTCCGTTCGATGAGGAGTCAGCCGAGCACTAGACTGGCCGTGGCATGGTTTGGAGGTCTCGACTCTCGACGCTGACCAAACTATACCGAGGCCGAGGGGATCACTTCTCACTATAATCATAACTTCCCTTGATGTGATTCGGTCAGTTTGAATGGTGGGTTGGATTGGCCATTTATTTGTTTGTTTTTATCCAGGCCCAATTCTAAGGCCTATTCAATTTACAATCCCTTTAGTTTTTTTTTTTTTTTAAAGTCCATTTTTTAAGTGTTTTTGTAACCCGTAAACTTTTAATGGGCCCAATTTATTAACCTTGAAGCTGTCCTTGAAAAATAAAACTGTTCAAAGTCGGAATATTTTTTTAGAAAGAAAAGTGTTATTTGAAGGTATAAACTTTATACCACATATCTCATCCAGACATAATTTGATTTGTAAGAATTAAAATTTAAAATTTATCTTCTAAATTAAATTATGTCACGTGGATATTGTGTGGTGTAAAGGCCTTTAAATATGATTATTCTTTTTGAAAAACTATTCTTCAGTACTTAGACTAGAGGGGCATAAAAAAGAGATTCAGCTAGAATCAAATATTCCTATATTTTTTTAAAGACTCCTTTATTAGTCTACACTTTATTCAAAATGAAACACAAATCTCTGTAAATGATGCAGTATATGACTCACGTTGAATTTCATTTAGGCATTTTGATCATGATGGCAAATTTGATATATATATATATATATATATATTGCATGCAAATACTGTGGTGCACCTGCTAGCTTTTTCTTCTCTGCCCAATTTATGTTGTTTTCCTCATGCAGCTGATCAGTGTGCAAGAAAAATGAGAAATCTCTTTCAAACCACCAGTTTTTCTTCTTCACACATCCGAAAACCGAAATGATCGAGCTACAACTAACAAGTCATGTCCTGGCTAGAATATTGGTGCTTGCCTTCTTTTTACATGCACCATTTTAATGGTTTTCTGGCGTAAGCATTTTCCACTTGTAGCTGAGTCCACCAATGAAAACTTTGCTCCTCAAATTCATCATCAAACAACCACCTCTTAATGAACAATACATATATATATATATATATATATATATATATATTGCTTAGTTTGGTTTTCTTGCTAAGTTTCTAATTGTATTTGTCTTGTGAATGAGATCTTCTAGATCATAAAGAAGACAAAAAGAAAAACCATAGTATTCTCCAGAAAGTACTAGTGTCATAAAAATATATTAAAAACTGGCTTGGGGAGATTGCTTGTCTTGATCCTGATCTAGTGTTTTGTATTTTCTTGTCTTCTATTCGTTCTTTCCCTCCATAAACATGGCCAATTAAAGGTGATTGGGAACTAATCGTGACGTGGATTGATGATAAGCTGGCGGCCACTGATTTGTCAACAGATGGGCATCAATCAATATCATGCACATATATAGGGTTTTCGGAAATAAGAAAGACTTCCCAAAAGATTTTCCTCTGATTCATAATGATATTTGGACATTTTTGTACGACATGCTCAAGTAAGCAGGTGATTATGTCGTTGCCCAGTTTCAAGATTTTTTCCAAAGTGGTAATAATCACATCACTCGTGCTTCGGTGCCACTGTCTTAATCTCAATCAACAATGCCATTATATGCAGTTTGATGGTCTAGGGTTTCCTTCTGTCTCATTCTATACTAGACATTATAAGTTATTTTATTTTTAAATTGGTATATAAAATATATATATATATATATATATATATATATATATCATCCATCTCAGTATTTTAATGGTAAGATTTAATTTGTGAGATTTAAAATTTATTTTTTAAAATTAAATTATGTCATACAAGTATTTTATTAAGTGTACTCTATACAAAGAATTGATAAGATAATTTTTCATTATTAATATATTAGATTCACATGTACCGTACGGAACGTTATACACACGATATATATAACACCCATAATCTCATATTATGGCAGCCTTCAAAATTATTGAAGTTCTAATTAATAATGTTTGAAATACTTTTTCATTTATTAATAAAAGCATATAGGGTATCTATAAAAGTATATAGATATAAGACATTAATTAAAGGAAAAATTCTGCATACAAGTCTTACACCATACACCTGCACACCTTATCAACATGTGATTCATCATTTTTTTCATTCTAATTAAAGTTGTTCTAAATGCAAACCGTTGGGATGCCTTCTTCTAATTTGTTTTTGTAAAATTCTACTTTATTAGACGACAAAACGCAAAATTAAGTCTTTTGCTTTTTGTTTAAACATCTTCGGAGGCAATAGGAAGTAGAAGATTAAAAGAAATGACCAGGAATAGAAATGAGGATATCAAAGTGCATGCATGCCATACAAACAAAGCAGAAAGCTACATTTTCATTGAGCAATTTAAACTGTGGCTTGAGAGCAGATAGAGATTCTTTTATCTTTTTCAATTATTGTAAGTGTTGCGGATGTGTTTGTATCACTGTCTAACGACCTCTAGTAACCTACAATCAGAAGGTAGGCAGGGCTCAGTGTGTGTGGGATATCTTTGATGCCTAAATCAATATAAAGTGTGGAGAGTATTTCAAGGTTCAAGGTGATTAGAAGTTACCTTAGGAGTGCTCTTTAACCTTCTTTTTTTATATGAGTTGGGCGTGTGATGATAAATCTTGCCTTGCGGCTTACCCTTCTCTAATCTTTGCTGGATCCCAAATTGTTAGGGTTCCAGATCAGCTATTATGTAGGAGGGAATTAATTCTCTAGGTGGTTATTACACTAGATATTATCTGCCTGTTATGTTATTAATTAGTGGTTAATGACAATTGGATTAGAATTTCGCATTGGCACGTTATGGCATGTTGGCCCTTTGAATTTTGATCAGCAGGTCTTTACCTTCATTGGCTCGGCCCACTCTTTAAGAGGGACTATTTGGCCCTCCAGTAAGCATTAATATAAAAATAAGAGGTACAAGAAGTGGGGTGAGTCATAACAAAAACTCTTGTTATCGTGAACTAAGTAACTGGGATTGCCAAAGAATTTGATTTGCTATGATTCAGTTAGTGGAACAAAGATATGAGATTGGAGGCCACAATGGGTAAGACTCGTAAGAGGGCAAGTAGCTATATTAACCCATGAGCTAGCCTATTGGAGTATTGGTAGTGCACGGATTGGCACGCAATCATATTAACTATTGAGCCTAGGGTAATGAAACCCTTACTATTCGTTACTACTCGTCTACTACCCAAAGCGCATGTGACTTTTTTTTTTCATTTGCCTTGATTCAAAAACTTTGTCAGAAGCTTGAGGAGCTCATATCTTGTCCCCCATTTGTGCCCATGCCAGTCCTTCTTAGAAGCTCAGTTTGAACTCCCCTTCGTGCCCAAAACAGCCGTCGCGCCCAATAGCTCAGGACCTGAGCCCTCCCCTCCAACCAAAAGCCATCGTAAACAGCGTTGACCCAAGACGGGTCTACTCCCGCACATGAACTCTCTCTCTCTCTCGCTGAAGCCCCCTTTGTGTTCCGCCTCCTGCAGTGGCCAGCCACTGTTAAATGGCACTAGCTTGAGACAGAGAGGCCGAAGGCGCGCGTGCGCGCACACACACACACACACTCTCTCTCTCTCTCTCTATCTCTCTCTCTCTCTCTCCGAGACGAAGACATCAAGTCCAAGCTGAGCGTCTGCTCACCTCCACATTGTGCCTCCTGTGATGGCCAATAACACGATCTCAAGTGAGGATACTTCTCTCTCCCTCTCCTTCACCTCTCTCCCACACTAACTCTCTCTGTGTGTCAAGTTCGAGTGACATAACAGTAGCTGCTACCATCGCCATGCATAACAAGCACCTCTCTTGAACTTCCAGGTAAGCCCCCACATTTTCCCTATAATTTTTCACTATTTATTTTGTTCTTCAATGTATTTGGGGCTCCAGCTATTGCCATCAATCACCACCTTCAAACCAAATGGTATTTCTCATGTAACATGTGTGGGCATGCCTCTATGTGCAACAATAGTTTGAAAATTGCATACTTTGTATGTGTGTATTTGATGCTTCAACACGAACGATATTGAGTCCTACAATAGGAACAAGGATATTACAATTGATTATTACTTATTACTTAGGAAAAAAGATTTTTATTATTGTAACAACAATCTAGAAATATATCGATGAAGATAAATTTTGTTTTGAGCGAGGACTTTATTTATGTCTGGTGTGAATAGCTAAGCTTATCTCATCTCATCTCAAGGGATTAAATTTAAAAACAAATTGTGGGCAAGGTAATCCAACTCTTATTTGACATGATAGTTGGTATTTACAAGTAAGTGGGTTGATAATTTCTTATTCCACCCACGTTTTTTATACAAACTCAGTGCTCTTAAGATTAAAGTATTTGGGTTAAGCAAGTCTTGATAACAATACTTTCTGAGGAGTCTACCATATTATTGGATTGTAATCTGATATATGTTTTTATTGCTATGTATTTCTTTATTAAACAAATTTGTTTTTGTTGTCTTTATTATTATTATTATTATTATTAATTTATTTTTGTTGTCTTTGTTTCTTATGTTATGTGTGTGTAGGGATGGAACCAAATGTTGGAAATGAGGATGTTGAAGAACCAAAGGAGGGAATGTCATTTTCCTTGGTTGAGGAAGTAAGGGCATACCATACGAGGTATGCAAAGCAAGTTGGTTTTGGAGTGAGAAAATGAAGTTCCAAAATCTGAGCTAATGGAAAAGTAAGGTATTTCACCCTTGCATGTGTCTGTCAAGGCATGTCTGTGAGCATATCGTCGAATATTCTTAAATCTAGACCAATGGAACATAAAGGATGCAAAGCAAAGATCAATGTCATATTGGATTCTGAATGAGAGTTTTGCTTGACCCATGTTGTGCTTGAGCACACTCATACTCTCGGTCTTGGAAAAGCAAGATACATTAGACGTCATAAGAAGTTGGATGAGCAGATGAAAGTTATATAAAGTTGCCACCATCCAACTTTTAAGCCGTAATATGCCTCAAATTTGGTAAGTCTAATTAAAAAATAATACCCACAAAGTTTTAATTAAGCTTATCATGAATGATGAAATCTTTTATCATTCTTTTGCAGGTGGTGTTTTGTGACCAATGAACAATGTCCCTACGATTCCATGCTACTTTTATTGGTCTTCATTTGCTATATATTGTTTTAGGCAAAACAACCTGACCCCTTAAAAGAAAAATTATGGTGAAAAAAAAAGTAAACGTTCTGTGTACATGCAAAAATTTAATCCGAGGATAAAATAAGAAATCACTTGAATCCATATCATACAAGTTTAGGGGTCTGAGTACTGGAACAATAAAATCATTAGAAACCCCTAAATTCACTACGAAATTAAGGAAAAGAGAGCATTATACAATATGGGGGTGAAAAAAAAAAAAAAAAAGGAATTCCATTACTTCAAACCAACCAGTTGCTAAAATTAGTGACCTGAAGTCTTCATTCAACTGAGGTATTGGAAAGTTTCATTGTAACACTCCCTTCCCTTAAGCAAGGAGTGTCACATATTTTTCATAAAATAAACCCATCAAGAGACCTTGTATTTCATAAATGAAATTAGAAATTTATTTTGTAGAAAATGTCTAATAAATTGTCTTCCAAAAACATTAAATGAATAAACTGAATAAAATTCATGTCATAAAAGTATGTTTTATTTTAGAAAGTCTGAACTAAAATTTATTGCTCCTTCTATTCCTGGCATGCCTGCTCGTATTTATCATCCTCACCTGAGTAGTTAAAAACATGAAAACAAACAAAAATGAGTCGAAGACTCAGCAAGAAATCCATCACAACGTAAACATAATAAACATAAGGTTTTCATAAAAACTTTCATACTGAGAGTTTAAATTCATGACTATTCATATTGATGCTTATGTTATGCATGACTATTTTAACTGAATTAACTGACTGTTCTGACCGATTTATCTGATTTAACTAATTTATCTGACTGGCCAACATACTTAACCCTGTGTGCGAGGTTGTGCACCGGCCCCACATCCTACGGCCGCAAGGGGAGCCGCTGATAGTATTCTAGCATACTATGGTGGACCATGACTGAGTTCGTGGCTTGCACATCCACCCTGAAACTGAACTGCATTGGTACCATGCATCTGAATAGCCATCTGATTAACTGATCTGATCTTATCTTGCACTTGAATTTAAGATAGCTTACGTGTCTTATACACATGAGATGCATGGCATATTACATACATAATCATAATTTCTGAATTTAAACATGATGCAGAATGACAAAATCGTACACTATCCTGGATGACATGTTTTCATATGACATGAGTGATTCATAAATAATTGGCTGGAAATGAACTGGCTTGAATAATACTTATTTATAAGCTGAACTGTGATGATCCTAATTTGTGATCAAATTACTTACCTCGCTGCGCTTCTTTTTGAATATCATTTCGTAACTCGACACCTATACACAATAATAACTATCACTAAATTCGTCTAGGAACAATATGTATCAATATCCTACTTAATTAAATTCACAATCTAAAAGATAGTCAAATAAACCTTTTGTTTAACACAATAATCAATAAATCCTAGTATTTAAATAATAACATATTATAATTTAGTAGGATACTAGGGCTATTTTAAAATAAGTCATAAAAATCTCGATTAATAGATTTAGAATCCCATGATTAACATAATTAATTAATTTAACAAGAAATCTAATAAATACTAATATCATTTTAAATATACTTAACATATTCCTTATATTTTTCTATTTAAAGTATAACATAATAATTTTATTAAAATCCTACTAAATAGACAAAGGAAATATTAACTAAAATATTAGGCTCAATAGTATACTTTAAAATATATTTCAAATTTTTTAAACACTTTCGTATAAAAATGAGCCCATGACTAATATATTTATTTAAGTAAAAACTCATCTTTAAAATATTAAGCCCAACTCAACTTTAAATAAAATGACTTAATAAAATCCATAATTAACATATACTTAAAAGTAAGGTTATAAGTGTAATTATACTTAAAATAATCCTTCAAGATAATAGATTAAAAAGGGCATATTTGTAATCTCATCCACAATTGCACTTAGTAAACTGAAACCTAAAGCAAATACATATATATTTTGCAGAAAAACAGAGGGCTCGGGAGAGAGAGGCGCGCGTAGCAAGGACTCACCGAGAGAGAGGTTGACGTGTGGCAGTTCTGGGTTGCTGGCGGGGGTCATGGCGGCGCAGTTGGAGGGTCCTTGTGGTGGTGCGACAACGAGAGAGGGAGAGAGAGCTGTCGGCAGAGCTTACCGAGAGGGGGGAGGAGCACATGCTGAGCTGGGTGGCTGACGGTCGGGTGCTTATCGTGGTGGTGCGAGGCCGAGGGAAGTGAACCATACGTCAGTTTTTGTGGCTTCCTGAGTGGTTTTTCGGCATCCTGAGATGGCTATCGTGCAGGAGAAACAGAGGCTTCGGGCTTCGCATTCGTGGCTGCTGCGGCGTGCTTTGGCAGCTGAGGGTGGTCTGATATCTTCTAGGGTGGCCGGTGGTGGCGTCGACGTGTTCTGGGCAGCGTGGAGTTGCTGCAAAGGGAAAGGAGCTGCGCTGGTGCTATGGTCTTGTGTGGCTGGGTAGCTGCTTTCTCTTGGTCCGAACGTCACGGTGGTGGAAGTCTCTTCACAGTGGCGTGCACGATTGTGCACGGTCTGGACGGTGGAGTTGCCGCGATGGTTTCGTTGTCGAGTCGTGGCCCTTCATGGTTGCTGTTGCCGGTGCTCTATTTGAGGAGTGTAAAACAGGGCTACGTTTCGTGCATGATTGTGGCGCACGGAGTGGTTTTAGACTCCCAATGGTTGGCTTCCGATGCGTACGTGGTGAAATCGTTGAACGTGGAGGAGCCGTTGTAACACCCCGCATTTTAGTGTATTTTTACTAAAGGATTATTTTTATTTATTTAAATTTTATTCTCGTATTTTAAAATTGGTTGGATTTTTAATGAGTTTATTTCTATGATTTTAATTGGTGGAAATTAATTTTTATGTGCTTTCTTAATATTTATTTATTGTGGTGCATTTAAATTGTTTTTCATATTTAATTAATTACCGTGGGATTTAATTATTTCAATTTGACTTTACCATTACGTTTAAATTATTTTATTTAACTTGTGGTTTTAAAATCGTTTCCGTTGGATCATTTTCGTGACCCAAGTTATGAGGATTGGACCTCATTTCTTTTTCCTCTATTTTTCTTTTCCTTTTCTTTTTCTTTTCTTCTTTTCTTTTTTTTTTCTTTTCTTTTCTTTTTCTCCTGCTGGCTTTCCTTCTCGGCCGCGACTCTTCCTCTCCCTCTCTCTCTCTCTCTCCGTCAGTTCTTCCTCACCGCCCAGCCCGCCGCCGTCGCGCCGCCGTGCGCGACACCGCCCTTCCGACCAGCTCCCCCTCCCTCCGGCGACCTCACCTCCCAAATCTCAGCCCCTACCTCGCCGCCGTGAGCCGACGGTGGCCTTCACCGCCCAGCCCGCTAGCTTCCCCAGCCGCCGGCGACCTCACCCCACCAACCTCACCTCCATCCGTGCCGCCGTTAACCACCAGTAGCCCTTCGAAGCCGCGGCACTCTTTCCGCCGTTGCGCCGCCGTCGCACCACCATTGGCCACCATTTTCCTACCACATCATCCTCGACCTCTTAGCAACCCATTGGACCCAACCCCAGCTCCGATCCGTCACCGGTGAAGCCCCATCAAGTCCATCTCCAATTTGCACATTTTTGGCCTAAAACCACCCCTTGCGCCGCCACCCACGGCAAACCACCACCACCACTAGCTTCACCGACCTCCCTAGGCCCTACCCTATCAATCTTGGGTCTTCTTTTGTCCTCGTTAAAAAGTTGGTATTTGTGACCCACGGCCACAGTGTATTTTACACTGTGGTGTTGCTCAAACGTCGCCTTTTTCAACTTCGTGATCCTCGAAAAATTATTATATTGCACTGTAAGTATTTCTCCAAAGAACTTTCGTAATTTAAATGTATTTTTGCACTAACCCATTTCACTGTGTTTTTGGCATGCCGGACTGAGTCCGAGGAGTTCGGGGGTCGGATGGATTTGTGATTGGAGTTGTTTGGTTGAATTGGATATTTGTTGTTGATGGGTTGGTTGGATTTGTTGGTTTGGATATTGTGTTGGTACATGTGCATTTCATTATTTCATGCATGATCATGTTTGTAAAAGAAAACTGGGTTTTCGTGTATTGCATTCATGTTCATGTGATTTGAAAAGCTATGATTTTATGTGATGATATTTTTGGTGCGTGTGTATCACGACCCCAAGCCGAGATGGGGTATTAACTCGGTGGAGCTCCTCTGGTTACTCGGGAGCGGAATATACTGAGTAACGTCCCCTGGATTGTCGCCGGGCGACAATGGGATCGGACGAGATGGTCTCGTGCCGACTCCGTGGTCCTTCTGCTGGCGGGGACTAGAGGATGTCTGGCCACGTACGCGCTGGGCGCGGAACTGGGCATCGCTCGTTGCGTAGTGTGAGTGCTTGGCCATGTACGCGCTGGGCGCGGAACTGAGCACCGCTGCGAAGCCAGGACGTGCGGATGGTCCATAGGGGAGACCATGGTGCATATGGAAATAATGCATGGTGCATTTGGTATTAATGCACTATTTTCTGGGAAAATAGTGCGAGTTGATTTTTGGGTAAATCATTTTCTAGGAAAATGTTTTACGGATAATTTGGACCAAAATGGGATTTTGGTGTGTGTTGGAAATTTATCATTTTCGGAGACAATGATGTTTTGTGGAAAATTGCATGTTTTCATGTGCATGCATGTTAGTTGCATTTAATGCATTTTGTATTACGTTGTTGTTTGGGTTATACTTACCTGCGAGACCATTTTGTGGTATCGCAGATTTTGATGCTGATGAGGAGGAGGAGGGCGAGCCTGAGGAGACGGCTCCGCCTGAGGAGTGATCTGGGATCACTCGTTTGTACATTTAAAACTATTGTAAATTATTTTATGGATGACTGTATAGCTGCTATTTAAATCTTTACTGATGTTTGATTGTAATTAAATTCTGGTACTTAGTTGACTATCCGCTGCGTTATTTCATTTGAACACTGTTGCATGTACACACACTGGCACTTCTTTGGGATGTGTGACCGTGTTGTCACCATCCTGGCGTCTCGATCCCTGTGTATTTTTATAGGGGGATTGGGGGCGCCACAGCCGTGGCTGGGTCGATGGTGGATTTGCCGTGATCCTTGCTAAGTCTAGCTTGCTTGGTGCACGGCAGTTTCCGAATCATGATGGCGGCAGAATGTTTGTGCATAAGAGAAATAGAGGAGATAATTTCTACGTGCATTATACGTGAATAAATAGGTGATGGGAAAAAATCCTAGGGAAAAAGAGAGAGAGGCGTGCATGCAGTGCAGCAGTGGAAACGGAAGTGTATCGTGTGGAACGTGGAGTATGATACAAGATCTCACGGCTCGGGCTTTTTGACCCAATAAATAAAATAATAATAATTTAGACCCAATAAAAATTATAGGATTATTGAGCCGGGTCGTTACATTCATAGTATAATATAAGCCAGCAAAGAAGTGGTAAGCTTACTTCTTAATTCTTTATTTACTCTTTCCTGTATTGATAAATCTATGCTACTTGTACACCTCTATTGTGCACTATTTGGATTTAGATAATGTGTTTTCAAATAAATTATTGTACACTACTCCATGATAATTTTAGCCCCAATGATTACACTCTTTTATATCTGCCTCATCTAATAGTTGAGAGTTCTATACCTTTTCTGTTTTTCCCAAGCCCCCAAATACAACACAAAAAATCCTTTTGTGGCATGACAGGCCACGCACACATGCTTGTCCTTCACTACTTCAAAGCAGCTTTGCTCAGTCAATGTTACAACATTTTATAGTGACAAGAAATTGGTAAGTGCAACATTTTAAGTTTCAAAGCTCTTGATGTTAGGCAGGGACAAGAAATTCCACACAACATCTATACTTTTAATACTTTCTTTACCCAACACCAAGGGCAGTAGAAGTTGGTAAGTGCAACTACTTTTGTAATGCTTCAAAATGATTATACTTTTGGTAGACAAGAGTTTGAACAAGTTGTGGATATTATATAAGTGCGAAAGGATTTGAACATTGTATCTATAACATTATAACAAATCCACATTGTCCAAATACGAAAGTTTAGACAACAACCAAAAAAACTTAAACATTCACTAATGAGTACAAAGTCTTAGGCCGAGTTTGGTTAAACAGATGCGACGAGAAATCTGTGAATAGTTGTGAGATAATTAGTGAATAGTAGTGAAATTGTATGAATTAAGATTTTTATAGAGTTTTGAGAAATGAGAGAGAAAAAGTTGAATAAAAAATTATAAAGTTAAAAGTGGGTTAGAATATAATTTTTTATATTATTTTTGTTTTGAAATTTAAAAAATTGAATTATTTTTCATGTTTTGTTTTGAAGTTTGGGAAAGTTTTAATGACTAGATGAAAAAGTTGAAAAGTAAAAAATTTGAAATTGAAAAATATTTGTGTTTGGATGGTTTTTAGATATTGAGATGAGATTTGATGAGATGAGATTGTTTCATAGATTTGTGAAACCAAACCAGACCTTATTCTATTTTGGTTCCAACTTCATATAAAGTGAGACAAAGATTGAGTAGCTTCTACTTGTTGGAGTCTTAAAATGCTCAAAAAAAGCAATTAAGGGTATCAACGCTTTCAAATTGGAAAAATGTATATACGAATTGAAAATCTTTTTTTTTTTTTGGATAGAATATAAGAATTGAAACTATTACCATTTCAATGGTGGAAAATCAAAGAGAGATTACTTGGAGGATCGAGGGGAGCAGCTGTGCATGGTGATGGCAGCAGCAGCAGCAGCACCTAAGACGCTGAAAGAGTTAGTAACTTAGTGTGGGAGTGTGGCGAAATAGAGGGAGAGAGAAGTACCTTCACGTGAGATGACAACGTTGTATAGTGGCCACACAACAGGAGGCACGACGCAATGGGGGAGGAGACTTGGCCTGGGCACAACACTAGGGCTTTTGAGAGAGAGAGAGAGAGAGAGAGAGAGAGAGAGAGAGAGAGAGAGAGAGAGTTAGTGTGGGAGAGAGGCGCATGAATGAGTATGGGGTATATCTCACCTTTGACGGCGCCGTCAAATCCACGTCGGGAGGCACAACTTGAAAGGGAGTTGACTCAACCTTGTTCGTGTTTGGCCTGGTGCAATGTGACGCCATTGAACGGTGGCCACGACGAGAGGCTCAACGCGATGGAGAGGAGGAGGGATGCGGTACGAAAATGTTTGGGCATCTGAGCTTGTGTTTGAGTTTCAAAATGCAAAAGCTTGGTCTGACAGGAAGAGAAAAGAAAAATAAAAGAAAACCACGTGGGCTTTGGGTAGTAGATGGATAGTAACGAGTGAAAGAAATGATAGAATAGTTTGGTTTCTTGTACCAAACCAACATGTATTCTATTGAACGTATATACCATAGTAGAGCTGCTTACACTTATTATAGAATATACATTAAGAAAGGAAATATACAATACAACAGATCATGTACAGCTAAGGAAATATTGCAAAGGACCAAGAATATATTACAAAGATCAAGGGATCGATTAGTCCCCATCTGAGGCTCGATCTGCAGACAATGACTGAGATATATCATTTGAATTAGATATTGATCTTCCATCTATGGTCTGTTGATTTGATTCTCTTTCCTTAGAGAGGTTAGCTAAGACATGTCTATTAACCCTAAGAATGAGGCTTCATAAAAAATCACATGTCTACTTAGGATAAGTTTTCAAGTCATTGGGTCAAAACATTTGTAATCTTTGTAATTTGAGTAGCATATGAGAAATATGTGCTTTTTGGATCTGTACATCAACTTGTGGATGTTGTAGGGACAAATGAGTGGGAAGCAAGCACAACCGAAGACCCTCAAGAAGGAGTAGTTTGGTTGTTTGTGTAGAAGCTAGACATAAGGTGATTGATTTTGCAAGACTACAGTGGGCAGTCTATTGATGAGATATATACTAGTATTCAAAACATCTATCAAATACTCAAGAGGAAGTTTGGATTGTGCTAATAAAGCCAGACTAGTTTCCACTGTGTGCCTATGCTTTTTCTCAGCTAGCTCATTTTGTTGGGCAATATTGGGACAAGATAATTTGTGCAAAATGCCATTGGACTCAAGGAATCTAGTGAACTAAGTTGAGGTAAACTATCCACCTCCATCAGATTGAAAAGCCTTGATCCTTTTAGTCAACAGGTTTTCTACCATGCATTTGAATTTAACAAAACACTCAAATGTTTGAGATTTGAGTGTGAGAGGATAAGTCCATGTAAAACAAGAAGATTATCAATAAAGGTGATATAATATTTGCATCCATTATTAGCAATAACATGAGAATTCCAATGATCTGAATGTATTATTTCAAGGGGTTCAGATGTTACATTATTAGACTTAGAAAAAGGAAGGGACTTAGACTTAGCCGATTGACATGGTTCACATAGAGTCTAATGCAAGTTGGTCTTATTGGGTGAAAAATGAACTAGACTCTTGAGTTTATCAAATGTGGAAGAGGTTGGATGGCCTAATCTTCTATGCCATGTGACTGGATCAGTTGTGGTTCCAAGACAGGCTATAAGTTGTTTGGCCTTATTCATTGATTTGGATAAGAAGATTAGGTAGAGTTCATCCTTACTTGGTCTTTGCAAAAGAGTCTGTCTTGTGCACTTGTCTTTCACAAAATAATGAGAGTCAGTCAAAGCAAACCAGCAGTGATTATCTGAGCAAAATCTTTGGATTGACAATAAGTTGGCAGCAGCAGAGGGAAAATGAAAAATTTTGTTTAATCTAAAGGGAATATTGGATTTGTACATCATAGTGGATCCTTGATTTGAGATAGAGAAACATGTTCCATTACCTACAGCCACCTCTTCATCACCTTGGTAAGGTTCTTGGATTGATAAATTCTCTAAAGCTGCACTCGAATGACTGTTACCACCACTGTCTGCATACCATGGCTATTCTTGAGGTTGTTCCATGTTGCAGTTTGTCCTAGTAGCCATGGCTACAAGTTGAGCAGGTGGATGCTTTCCTTGAATTGCAAATTTCATGCGTTGGTAGCAATCTAGGGCCAGATGGCCTGTTTTTCCACATATCTAACGAGGTGCTTGGTTGTAATTGGTGGAGTTTGAGTCACCATCGAATGGATTCTTGTTTTCTAGTTGTTTTTGGCTTTGTTTTGTCCTGAGCCTTTGCCCTTGAAGTTTGATCCATATGGCTTTGGTTTCTGTGTGTACAAGGCAAAGTTGCCTGAGTCTGCAGTGTTGTGATGTTGAGTTCCCAACAATGTTTTATAGTTCAAGAGTTCAGCTTGAAAATCCTAAAAGGACATGAAAAGTTCACAGGTGGCAAAGTGAAATGATGTGATAAAAGCAGTATAAGTTGGGTTTAGTCCATCCAGTATGTATGAGATGAGGTCATGATATGAACCCATGGGAATAGAGTCCCTTGAACCCACAATTAATTTGAAAACTTACCCAAAAAAGTCAAAATCAAGTTAATGAAAAATTTAGACCAGTTGAAGAACATTAATCTTTAAGACTAGGTCCATCTTGGAATCCATCAGGTCATCATCTTCGACTAGTTTCCCAACAGCCATGAGTTGGTCAGCCCAAGACTTGGCCTGACCAAGATATTGAGAGCATGTTTGAGAACCTTGCTGCAAAGATTCCAATTGTCGCTTTAGATATGCAACCCTTGAACGAGATTGAGATGCAAGTCTTGCTGCCAAGGATGTCCACACTTGTCTTGAGGTGTTTAGTCCATATATGAAGGACAAAACATTTTTCAGAAAGTGTGATAGTGAACCAACCAATGAGGTACTGGCCCTTTTTTTGCCATAACCAGGGTTGGTTATTGTGGTGCTTTTCCCTATTTCATCAGTAAGGAACTGCAATGGGCATGGCTCAGTGCCATCCACAATACCATGAGTTCATGGCTTCTGAGAATTGGAAGAAATTGTGACATCCGGTTTAGGTAATTGGTGCCATCTAATTTGGTGGATATATATGTGATGTTGGGCAAGGCAAAGATAATTGCAATAGGTGTGGTAGCGAGAGTGTAGGATTTGGATTCCATGTTTACTAGGATCAAAGGAGAAGTCCTATGAGTGCTCTGATACCATGAAAGAAATGATAGAATGGTTTGGTTTTGCACACCAAATCAACATGTATTCGATTGAACATATACACTGCAGTAAAGCTACTTACACTTAGTATAGAATGTACATTAAGAAAAGAAATATACAATACAACAGATCATGTACAACTAAGAAAATATTACAGAGGACTAAGAGTATATTACAAAGATCAAGGGATTGATTAGTTCCCATCTAAGTCTTGATCTGCAGACAATGAATGAGAGATATCATTTGAATTAGATATTGACCTTCCATATATGGCTTGCTGATATGATTATCTTTCCTTGGAGGGGTTAGCTAAGACATGTCTGTTAACAACGAGTAGTAAGAGTATCATTACCCTTGAGCCTAACGTGTTGATGGTTATGGGACACGGAGGCAAATCTAGAACAAGAGAGTCCAAGGAGTCGATAAGAGCCATGCTTGAGGCATTATGTGTAGTAACACAACTGTTGGGCCTAGGCCCGCCGGCCAGGCGAGTAAATAATCACGGGCGATTTAAAGACTCGGAAGCGTTACCGCGATAGATTCCATAAATCGTGCCCTCAGAAGTGTTAAGGCCATCAGAAGCTCCCGAGTTTGGGATCCCGAGTTTTGTTCTTTGTTTTGAATGTCTCTCTATTATGTTAAAGATCAATGAATGGAGAATTTGGCGGTGGGACTGTCACTCTGATGGCCATAAAATGAGAAATCAAATACTACTCTCAAAATGAGTATATTAGTGTTATGAAAAAGTATTACAAATATATATAGATATATATATATATATATATAGATATAATGTAATTTAAGTATTTAAAAATATCTATATAAAAGAGTTTAAAATATAAATTCATTGACTTCGTTCAGTAAAGATTGCAAGTCATGAATTTGGCCTCAGATTGTCATCTTTTTTTCTTTCAACTCAAATACTTTGGTTTGCGAATAAGATAAATATCATTATGTGCATAATCACAAATTAAAGAGGGGCAGCTGCCGTCAGGATCTAGTGTATGACCCAATCACAAGCCACCATGTCATAATTCTAAATATTTTATCATGAGCTAAACTACACTAGATTATAATTTCAGCACCGAGGATGGACACCATCCACCCATATTTTTTAAAAATCTAAATTTAGTTATATAGTATTTATATAAAAATTGTAATCCTATGTGCTTTGGTATATTTTACATTGCAATAAATAGTTGATGTAAGGTGAAAAGAGTGCATATTCTTTACACCTTACATCAACTAAAATTGAAAGATAAAATATAGATTTTCTCAAATAAAGAACTCTATATTTTATCTTTCAATTTTTCTACCTTTCTTACAGTCCAAAAGGAAAAAAATTAAGATACGTTTAGTTTATCATATTTTCTTACAAGAAGAACTCATTGCTCAAGCACAATTCAAAAAGGGAATATAAACAATTCAAAAAAGGCACTCAAATCAATTCAGTTTTTGACCAATTCAATCTAAAATCAAACCCTTTTTTCAAGTCATAATCTTTAGAGAATTGACTCGAAATGACCATCCACTCTGAATTCTCTCCCAAAACCAGTTTAATGGGAGAATTTGGTATAAAAGCTCAAGAGAGGGAATGCCAATATATAATGACTGGGTAAAAAAAAATCATTTCAGAGATGGATTCAAGGCATATACATACAAGACAAATTCACCATAATGTTAAGCATTATATCTCGCAAACGAATGGATATTTACCACAACATCACCATAAAACAAGATAAAGGGTTTCATTTCATGTTTTTCCTAACTACATTTAGTAAAAAAATAAGCAGCCTCCAAAGATTTATTCACTTTCAACATCCAAGTCTCAAAACTCCACACTGTTATGCAAATATGCTCAAGGGACCTGTCTTGTTTGATGCATCCAATCCATTTTCAGCATTCCTCATCCATGTAATCCATGTCCTAAGAGAAAAACATTCAAACAGGCTACAGCAACTTGAAGATGACTTGTAGAAACAAAAGGAATTTTTTCAGCTAATTATTTATGCTATGGAGGATTACACACTGTTCTTTGAAATTGTTTAATGCTTATTGACATGATCTTTCAAAATTATTTAAACTGAAATGACCAAATTCATAGTTATCCAATGTAAGATTTGATAACGTGACTTAACAATAGCAAAGGCGCTTCTGCTTTGAAAGTTATATAATAGATCGATGCTCTAAAAGACTTCCCCTAAACTGACAAGGCACGGATGGGGAATAAAGAACGAGACATCATAACTACTCACTTACCTTTGAATATTGTTGCTGCCTGAATCTTTCAGAATTGTCAGTCTTTTTGCTGTTTTCATAAAATCACTGCAATTCCACCAGAGGGAAAAAGGGGATCCAACAATTATATACTAACAAACGGAACTGCACTAAAAAATACATATTAAGATGTCTAAGATTTCACAATGGCAAAGCTATACATATGCAAACAAGAGAAAATTGAGGGAAAAACTTACCTAAACGGTTCTTCTCCAGTTTGCTTTACAGCACCAGTTGCATCTCGATAGAGCACAGGGCTTAGCATGTCTGATCTTTCTATTCCAAACATCTTGGATAGCCTCCTGTACAGCTCTTCATAAGAATCAAGAACCGAGAGGTCAAGTGTGCGTCCCACATCCTCCGACTCCATGAATACCTTGCAGAGACCAGTGTCCAACCCAAGTTCAGTGGTTTGGAAACCCTGGTTCCATGAAAACCCAGCACTTGATGATTTTTCCAGCGAAACCTTCTGGTCAAGTGTGGATCCTGAACCATCAGAAAGTAACTTTACGTTTTCTTGATTTCCATCTGATGTATTTTTCCTGCTAAGAACTTGTGAGACTGCATCACTAGAACTGCTTTGAGAAATCTGCTGCTCCGTGACTATTGGTTGACCAAAGAGTAAAAACTGGTGTCTCTTCACATTATCTGATTTCTCCAAATTCTGGCTGGAATTTCCTATGGTTAGCAAGCAAGATAAGTTTTCGTTGCTGTTTGCGTCACCTGTGACAATGCCATTACAAGTTCTTGAATGTATTTTGAACCGCTGGAAATTGGACGGAAACAGCTCTAACTGCAGTTTGTTTTTAAAGTGGAGATCTGATAAAGATATTCCAAATTGAGCATGCCTGGCTCCCTGTATGCCTGCAGGAGTGTTATCAGATGGACAACAAAAGGGGCTGCTGGGCCCAAGGGGGTTGCCTGAAATTGACCGCATCGGAAATTGGCCATCAAGTGGAAAGTCTGGGTGTTGTGGGAGGCGCAACTTTTTTCTTGGTGGTAAGCAGGGCAAGAGGTGAGTGGTGGGCAAGTTTGATACCAGTTCAACCAACCATGGGCTTACACGCTTCACGTTATTGAGCAAATCTGGCTCATCCCATGTCACCTGAAATGTTGTTTGCAAATGGAACTAAGCAGAAAGTGATGCTTGAAGCAACATAAACCCAGGTTAGGCTTTGTATGACATGTTTAATACCATGGTGTGTAAAAGTACATTATGTGTTCCCAAAAACTGCGATTTGATATTCTTTAACTTATGCCACCCAAAAAAAGAAAAACTCTAACTACTACATTTCAAAATCAGAGTTCGGAAACAAGGGGTTTCCTAAGACCACTGATTTTGATCCCAACAGTCACCGCATAGATGGGAATCAAAAGATAAATGATTGGAATCCCTCCATGTGCACCACATGTACAAGTTTGGCAAAAATCTTTGCTCGGGTATCAAACCCTCACCGAAAGGAAGGTATCAGAATATTTTTACCAATTCAAGATATCTTAAGTGTGTGTGTGTGGTATATGTATGAAAACTTAAATATCGTAAATTGCAAATGCTTAAACCAGTATCATAAAGTGCGTAGCTCTATGTTAAATTTCGGGTCTAATACTTGTACGGGTGTATGTATTCCAATTTTTTACTAGGTCTGAAGTATCACAAATAGTTTGTGTAATCTTTACACTAGAATTAGAGAAGAGAATACATGGCTTCTGTTAGGCAGGCAAAATATATGCGCTGCAAAGGAGTGGCCACAAAGCTAAGATGGACTCTTATGATCTTATCAGCTCAAGAGTATGTAATTATGTTTCAGCAATAAAACGTATCTACAAACCGGACCAAAATATCAGGATGCCTCAGATTCTAGAGTAACACACTGATGCAAGCCAAGTAATAAAGTAGCTAAGATAAGCCATCAGATAAATTGCATTCAACCCTACCAGCAAATTTGATAGGAAATTGAGTATTAAATGAACACAGTAAATCTAACATATTTCTTAAAAAACATATATTCAGCAACTAACATATTCCAAACTCTTGCACAAAGCTATAAAAATAGCAGATGAATACAACACCTGAAGAAGCCGCCACGGGGAGTTAGGCCAACGGAGGGGGTCAGCAACCTGAACAGAAGCTACGGTTCCCATAAACCAGCTTATCCGGGAAGAATCCTCTGTTTCAAATGCCATCTTAAACCTCATCCCAGAGCACCAATGAATGCTCATCGCGGCCTTCAGAGCCGAGGCCTTAACGCAAAACTCTGGCGTGCCTGCCCTGGGATAATAAACAACCTCAAATGGCTGCCCACCAGCAGCAAGAGCCACAGCTTCAGCAACCGATTCAGGCCTCACCCTTCCCTTTCCTCTCATATTGCCACCAGGGCTTGAATTCCCACAACCATTTCGCACTACTTTGTTTTCCTCCTCCCTCAAAAGCACCGAAAACCCACCGTATGGCGAATCAGAATGACCGGGACCGGGGTTCCACCCCGATAGGGACTCTGGTGCACCGCCATTTCCCCTCTTGGATCGTCGAATACCGACACAGAGGTCACCGTTTTCAGCTCTTAGGAAAACAATGGAATCCCCTGCAACCAGCTTCTTGTGGTTTACGAAGGTGCTCCACCCAGTCGTCAACAAATGCCGGCGCGGCGTCCCCCTGTAAATATGCCTAAATTTCCAGACCTCTCCGTGCAAATCCTTGGCAATCACGGTCTGGACTGGTGGATCCGCCTTGTAATCCAACCGCGGGAAGATTGTCTCGGCACAGTACCTCGGAACCGAGAAACCGCCACCATTGTTGGCGTCGGATTGGGTTAATGTCTTGGCGAAGGAAGCGGGTTTCTCTGGATTCTCGGACCCATTGGCCCCCAAAAGCCGATCATCACCAAAATCAAGCTCAGTGTTTCCCGTTGGAGCCAATCTGATCTTGGCGAAAACCTCGTCGGTTTCAGGGTCAGCTAAGAACTTAATGGCCCTAACTCGGCAAGGAATGAGAGCAGGGGTTCTGGGCAAGGAGTCGAAACCGACGCGGGCCTGGGCGTGCTCAGCGTGGCCCTGAGGGAAGTAGAAGACCTTGGAGTTAACCGGAGGCATCTGGACCATGCCTCCGGCACAGGCGTGCCATAGTTGAGGATCCAAGCATTTCTCTGCCTCCATTGTTGGAATGCCACTTTTCGGAATATGAAAATGAGCGATCAAACAGTGGTCTGCAAATCCCTTTTATTTTCAAAAGTCTCAAGGCTTCTACTTCACAGCGCTGGAAGAAACCTCACTTCAGGCTATCTCTGTAAACGCTGTGAGCAACCATAAACAGAACAAAAAGAAAGATGCAAAACAAGTTAAACATGCAGAATAGGTGAATACAGTGAGCCACTTCTTTAAATTCACATAATAGACTGAGGGCTACTAGATAGGAGACACCCCTTCTTACCTCTCCTTCTGAAGCATTAAAATCAAAGATATGCGGCCGGAGACTCTTCAAGGAGCTGCGAAAGGAAAAAAGAAGTTCTGAAAACGAAACCTTTGCAGTTTCTGAAGCCCCTCGAAAAACTAGGATAAAAAGGGATGTTAACTTCCTCTCCAAAATACAGTCTTCTTTTATTTATTTTTTTTGGAAGCCGGGGAATTTTTACGGATTGAGCTTTGCACAAATTGTCTTGAGGCGGACGCCTAAGACCATTCCTCCGTTTCCGAGCAGTTTCACGGCGAAACCTCAGAGTGCAGACACAGTTTCTTTGGGAACCCAAAAGGAAAACATCAGACGACTCGCCAGGAAACGAAGAACTTTGGGAACAACTTGCGGTAAACCTTTTTTCACAGTTCGCCGAAAACAGTGAATAACAACAAATTTTGCAGAAATTTGAGTCAGCTTTTAATTTCTTTCTGTTCTTGTTTTTTCATTCAAAATCTCCGGGCAATGATTCAGTAACTTCATGCACTGAAAAGAGACATGAATGCATTAATGTCATCGATAGTATTTGTAGCAGCCACCATACAATACGGAACGACAGATTTTATATCTCTCCGATCGAAAGTGCTTAAAAAGATCAGGATCCCTCTCTCTCTAACCGGGAATTTTGTTCTTATCTACTATCCATTTCGGATCTCAAAAAATCAGTCTCTCTCGTGGAACAGAAACGAAATCTTAATTCAATCAAATAATAATTAAATTTTGGAAACCTTAATTCATTGCTGTCGTAGAAATTAAACCTCGTTATCATGTCGCGATTCCATGAAAATATCACGATTTTGTTCATTTCGAGGATATTTGTTTGCAAAGGATAAAAATATCGTATATTTTGGAGTTAATTGTAAAATCAATATATAATTTTACAATTTGATACTTCAGTTTTTAACTTTTGCAAAATTCATATCTAAATGATAAACTATTTAACTAAGAGCTACGTAAATAAATTTATAAAATCACGTAATTTGATATAATATATTATATTATAAAATTATTTTATTATAACATAAATTTAACGTATTATAATTTGATATAATATATTATATTATAAAATTATTTTATTATAACATAAATTTAACGTATTATTTAAATACATTTTTATATTTTTACTGTGAGATCTCTGTTTTATTATAACACTTTTATGCATTTTTATATTTTTATAATTCAAAATCTTTATCAATCTCTTGTTAGAAAATTAACGAGACGGTTGTCACATGTCGACTTTCAATTGGTTGACGTGGATAGTGATGCCACATGTCAATCTATCAAACACTAACATTTGGCCTCCCATTAGTTTTCTAATGGAATATCGACGAAGGTCTCCAATTACAAAACCGAAAAACAGAAATATTGATTTTTGAAATTAACCCTATATTTAATATTAAAAGCAAGATATTATTTAATCATTCTACAATTATTTTACAACCAGCAAATATTGTTGCGACGATTTATTAAAGACGCAATGTTGGTCTTTATCTCAACGTTAATTACTTAGTTTACACATAAATCTTACAAAAGCGATTTTATAGGCTAATGTGTCAGTCAATTTTATTTTTAATTAATTTTTTTAGTTAACTTTTTGTTGCACAAAGACTGGAAATGTTATTGGTAAGTCAGTGCATAGCTTGCATTTTGTAAAAAAATACGGAGTTGTTCTCATTTCTCATTCTCAATCCTATCATTTTTACGACACTTTATCTTTGAAATATCATTCTTTTCAAAATTTAAGGTTCAACACTTTATAAATACAAACAATTATTTGAGGTCATACCTCCTAATAATGATAAAATTAAGAATTTATTTTAGGGGGTCAATACAAAATAAGATTAATATAATCATATTAAATTAAAAAAATTAATATATATATATATATATTTTTTTCAAACTTTTGGGGGTCGTGCCCCCCTCCCCTTCATAGGTCCGCCACTACCTCTTAGTAAAAAATTAGCGATTTAATCATTTCTATATAGGAAAACTTTCGATGATGCAGTATACGAGATCGAGATTTACTCTGCAGGAGTAGGTCCGAAGGACCTTGTTTTGAAAAAGTTTCTCGACATAAAAAAATAAATAACAATAACACATTTTTTAAATAATTTCATGCATAACACCTAAAATTAATACCTCATCCATGCAAAGTGACTTCTCAAAGTCTTTAGATTCCATTTCCAAACTTCACATCTTTGTGTTGAAGAATTTGATCTCAATGACTTGTAGTTTCCGTTAACAATACATATGGTTCTAGATACTCACCATACTTGTGACAAAATATTTAACTCTTCTATAAGCCCTTAAAAATGAAAATTGAGATTTATTATTCATTCAAAAGGGAAACTTGACTTGTAAAGGGCCAATTAATAATAATAATTTTGGTTAATTGGTGCAACAATTAGTAGGTAATTAATTTATTAAAACTCAAAATTTAAACACTTAATGTCTAATCCTTAACCTACTTAGCTTAGCTTAGCTTATCTTAGCTTATGGGCTAAACTTCCTATTTTTCAAGTCACTTAACTTCTTAATTAAACATATATATATGATCAGTTAATCATTAATTTGTTACGTTATCTTCATGAATGCGTGTAAAATAATAAAATATTGTTTATCATATCCTTCGACCCCATCCACTTTAGTTATTAAGCCCTACTTTTCCAATCATGCTTGAGATTTTACTAAAACTTCCCAAAGTGAACAAATCTCATTCAATTTATTGCAACTCTAGCACTACTAATGAACCAATTCATTGACAATCTTAAAGAATGTAATGGTCAAAAGAGCATTTCGGTGATGTTTGTCCATTGAAAGTTGAAAATGTTTTACTTTAAAGCTCTCAATGTCATACAAGAAACTCTCTCCCTCTCATGCAACAGATAGTGATTTATGAAACTATGTTTTCTACACACAAAAGATGTTTATATCTTGATTTAGACTTGACCCAAGATTAAACTCTAACTTGAATAAGTTCGCTCGACTGTGATGTCTCATGCACGTTTAGTGAATTAATTTGCTCGATCAGGATCATATCTCACACACTTCTAGTGAGACTCAAATTTCACCTCTTGCTTAACTTAAATGTATAGCGAGATTGCTTTGCAACCATCAACTGTGCATCTCACTTGACTCTAGTGAGACAACTTTTTATTCCATTCGAACTTAAACTTTTTATTCCATTCGAACTTTTTATTCTAATTTGTCATTGAAGCATACTGTGTTTTTTGTATTAACATAAAGTAGATTTGATATATAACGTGAAACTACATTTATTTACAAGTTCTTTTTTTAGTAATTTTCTTAAGATGCCGTTTGGATGGTGAGTTGAGTTAAGTTGAAAATTAAAATTTGAATAAAATATTGTTATAATATTATTTTTTTAATATCATTATTGTTTTGGGATTTAAAAGTGTTAAATTATTTATTATATTTTGTATGAAAATTTAGAAAAATTGTAATGATGAGATGAATCACTTTTACTATCCAAATGGGGCCTAAGTGTAACATTTCTAAATTACTAGACTTGGAGTAAATCAAAAGGTCTAACAAGATGTCTAGTGAGATATTCTGTGATTCTTGGCCGACCATTTATCTCACGTGAGTCTTACGAAATCACCATGACGGCATTAACCAATTTTTAGGTAAACTCAACTCAAACTAGTCATAACTCAAATACAATAAATTTCAACTACTTTTATACTAATATAAAGCAGATCAAACGTATTATATTATCTCACATCAATATATAAACTTCTTTTTTTTCTTTTAACATACCTTAGGCGTGCCATTTCTCATCTACAACTACAAGACTTGGAGTGAAACCAAAACGTAATCTCATGGTCTCTCAAATTCTAAATCATTAATCTGTTAACAAAAGCAAAGTACAATTAGAGAGAGATTTGGAGAAGTGATTAAAACTACCAAAGAAACAAGAAGAGAGGACAGAGGAGCCCCTTAGCCTTGAATGAATGCAGGGCAAGTCCCATAAAGAAGCAGCTGAAAGCTTTAGGTGAAACAACGACATCACTCCTCTCCCGACAAACAACATCATCCAAATGGGACATATTTAAACATAAAACTTCATCGGAACAAAGAAGGGAATCAATTAAAAGGGACCCTCCAAAGCATGTCTTTTTTTAAACCGCAAGCAAGCAAAGAAAAACCCCTAACTCCTTGAGAGGAAAGATTGGCAAAGATTCAACTTCCAAAACCGACAAACAACATCGACCCAGTTTAGACACGACATTTGCAATCATAATAAATGCGACCAAAATGAATATTAATTTGAGGTGGGTTTTCGACCATTCTTATCTCCAACCTAAACCCTCTGCACATCTCCATCACATTCATTTAGGGTCCCCCCTTGCCGTCCCATTGCCAGGCCAAAGTGAACCCCACGCATAGGGTGGGGGATCTCAATTGGGTGGATTTGTTGAGTTGTCTTTTTTTTTTTTTAAAAAAGGTGGTCCTTCCCGAATTGATTCTTTTAAATGAAAGCAACTTCGACGGCCGACAGTTCGCGGTTGTCGTACACAAATTTTACATGAAATTAAATTAATTTATAAATTAATTTTTATATATAAAAAAAAAATTGTCTGTAATCCTTTTCTTTATCAATACTAGTGTTTAAAATTTCAATCCCTACATACCCTTAAAGATGTTGTTCTGAACCTAAAAAGGACTTGTACTTTCTCTGTGTCTTTGAAATGGGTTGGGTTGAAGTAAACAACTTCCCGACTCATCAGTTGCATTTTACTTCATTGAGAGATTAGACTATGTGGTAGGTTAAAAGGTATAGTTGGGGAAATTGGGATGTAAACTCAATCCTTAATCACTTTGGCTTTTTTCTGTACTTCACATATACCATTATTCATTAATGCTTAGGTGGTGCTACTTATGGAACAGACACAACACGTGTGTTTACTTTTGTTATTATTTCAACACAACTCATGGAAACATTTGAATGAAACCCCAACAGCCAAAATTAAGAAAAATGTCAAGATTAAGATGTTAAAAAAACTCATAAATTGACGTGAGTAGATACTCTATTTCAATTTTTTTTTTAATTTTAACATAATATATATAATATCAAATCACATGAATTAATAAATAAATAAATAACTTAGGCATAGTTTGGATACTCGAGTATTCTCATTCTGAGAATACCTCACTAGTATTCGTTATTTTATTATTATTTTTCAGCTACTTTTTACTATTATGTAATATTTTTTTATTATTTTATTATTAATATTTACAGAATACCTCACTACCTAAATACAACTTTTGTGCTGGCTAGTTAGTCCAAGTGTTAAGGTTGAGTTTCCAAGGTAGCTTATCCAACTAGATACCCTAAAAAAAAGTTAATACCCCCAATAATATTACGAAAGTGAAATGAAAATGTTAGATGGAGTGTCTAAATCATTGCCATAATGGATGACAATATATCGACAAAGGGTATCTATAAAGTTAGTACTCTTAAAACCTCCATAATTTTTTTTTTCTTTTCACAATGATTGCTCCTCCTAACTCCCAACTTTGATGCCTGTAATTTTCTTTGCCAACCCATTAACAAATCCAACCTTAAAAGCCTCACATTATTAATTTATTATTAACCTACAAATTCAATCCATAGCTTTGGATAGCATCATCATTTAAAAACTTCTAGTTTTGATTTATACAGAAAATAAATGATATTTACAATTTTTTAATATACAAATACTGTTTAATTCTTTTGTTTTAAAAAAATACGAGATACATATTAAAAAAATATATACATTTTAAAATTATATTTAACATTATTCTATTACTCTATACGTAATAATCGAGGCCACATCATCATTTTTTTTTTTTTCCTTGAATTTCTTTTGACTGCTGGAGACAACCTGGCAGCTCGTGGTTGTACAGGTTGACCCAGGGGTGACCTGGCGGACCGGTTCCACGTGTTAGCATCACAAGGGGATGATAGGCGTTCTCGGGAAATCTCTGACGGACGGGTCGAGCTGTGTTTGAGTCGTTCCGTGTGGGCAAGATCTGAAACCACGTGTACGTGTTTGATGGACGTCATGTGAAGCCTTGAAGGAGGACAAACAATTTAAAAAAACATAAAGCAAAAGGCAAGATGCGTTTTCTGGGCCACGTTAACGCGACACGGCCACCTGGTTTTGATTTTTTTTTTCTTTTTTTTTAAATAATAATAATTCAAGATATATTGGAATTTAATATGAAGTTTGGCCCCTTTAAAATTTAAGAGTTAGTAATTGAAATGCGTAATTATATCTGATAAAAGTTTTAAGATTATTTTTTCGAGAAATGATATTTACAGTATTTACGTTATACATTTCTTTTCCTTTTTTAAATAAGTTATCTAGAACTCACATGAAAAAATATTTTTTTAATAATAAATTTCACTTTTTTTTTTCAAAAAAAATACGCGAATACTTACACATCTTAAAATTATATCAAACATTACTCTTCTTTTTACCTCATGTTTTGACCGCTTGTGTCAATACAATTTAAGAAAGACCGTTTAAGAGAGCCATATGTTTTTTAATAGGGTATTCAAAAATAAAGTTCTGATTAATTTTGAGTTTACGTAAACTTTTGGCAAGAGGATTTTTACGTGGGCATGTCAAATAATTCTAGAAAATATTCTATTATATTGATAGTCTCAACATTGTGAATGTGAATTACTGTGGCATTATTTTACCCCCTAGCAATCCCAAAGGTAGGAGTGTAAAAAACCTGTTTAAACCGGTCGGGACCAATGCAGACCGGCTGTCGGAGTATAAAATAGACTGAAATCGACAGAGAACCAGTCGGCCGAGAGTAGAAATAAGTTGAAACTAATATTAGCCGGTTCGGTTCTAGTTTGAACCAGGTTCAATCTAATGAACCGGCCAATTATATATATATATATTTTAGAAAAAAAAAATTAGAATGAGACCACGTCTTTTGATTTAATATACTAAACAATGTAGTTTCAATTTAGGATTTAATACCTCATCTTCCCTTCTTTTTCTTTCCCGATTCTCTCTCTCTCATGCAGTGGCATATATATATATGTATATATATATATATCTTCACCATTTGTTGCGCATCTCTCTTTCTCTCTCTCTTTCTCTCATCACATGGTCGCAACTCGTACTTCCATTTCTGAGTTTCGAACCATTCACGACATCGAAAGGACACCAATGACCGATTGAGATCATGTCGAAACCGGCATCACCGATTTTATCCATACACAATAGTCTTCAATTCGATTTCAGTTTTGGACCGAAACCAAACTAAAATAATCGGTTTTTACCCTTACCCGAAGGGGGTGGATGGATGTTAGGAGAAATGATATTTAAAGTCGTGAAATACGTTAGCGTTGTGTAATCTCTTTGAAAAAAATGAGTAATTATGAGACCCACGTAAAATAATAATAATAATAATAATAATAATAATAATAATAGTGGACTCCACTATTTTTCAAAGCGATTACGCGGCGCTTGTGCATTTTACGACTGTATGTAGCATTACTTTGGATGTCCAGGATTATTTGGAAACAATTCTCATTTCATTCAATCTCATCTTATCTCATCCTATTTCATTTCCTTTCTAAATATCATTTAAATACAAATACTTTCAAAATAATCATTACAATTTTTTCAAACTAATTATTATAACTTTCTCAAAATTTCAAAAAAAAAAATTTAACTTTTTCAAATCCTAAAAATTTATATTAAAAAATTATATTATAACAATATTTTAATTTTATAATATATTTATTCAATTTTTTCTCTCTCATTTCTCAAAAAAATTATTCTTATCTACCACTATTCACTATCTCACACTCCACAACATATGAAAATCACCCCACACCCCATGAAAACCACCCCTACTTCCTATGAAAAAAAACATAGGTGTGGATTGTAAAAATAAATATTGACTGATGCATAGAATTTTTCTTTTCCAAAACAATAAATATTTAACTCAAAGAAAAATGTTTGGTCCACTGAGAGATGGTCCTGAGACATTTTTTCATTTTTTTTTCTTTTTTCTTTTTTGTATTTAGTGATTAAACAAGTATTTTCAAATGATATTATAAATTTTTTAAAAATCTTTAAAGATATAAATATGAAAAAAGGCCAAATGGCCTTGTGAGGACAAATGGTAGAATTTGTCATTAACTATAGCACCATCATAGTTCAAATTATCTTATTACTATTCATAAATCATTTTAATATCATTAACAAACCATTTTAATACTATTTACAAAATTTTTATCTCATCTCATCTCATCTCATCTCATCTCCTAAAAGTTCCATCTCTTGACCGATCTAACAGAAAGGATGGTCTCCTAACGGAAGACCCTGAAACCTTAGAAACCATACAAATCGGTAACTGCATAAAACAGTAGCATCATCAAGAATGTCACAAAATTGAAGTACATTAGCACCATAGACACATTTAAAGTTTTGCACTGGTGTCGTGAAAATCTTTGCATAATTCTTTGTGCAGATACAATACTAGCTGATAACATATCAATGAATGAAAATAATTTCTGTTTTTTTTTTTAAACAAAATACAAATTGGGACCATTTAATTAAATTTATTCAATTAAAGAGAGAGAACGTGTGTGTCTGTCTGAGGCGTGCTAGCTAGGCAGAATGGTGGGCATTGATCAGAACAGCTAGTAGTGGTTGGCGGAGGGAGTAGTGAAGTGGGCAATGGTAGAATGGTCACAGCAAGATGGAGTTCTTAATGAATAGAGAAATGATAGAGCCACCGAATTTTTGTATACCTGTTTTGTATCGATTTTTTTAAAATTATTTTTCTATTATTATTTTTACTTAATAATTAATAAATTTTTTAATAAGTTTTTAAATTTTGTTTTATTTTTAAAAATATTTAAAATGATTTAAAAAATCTTTTTTTTAAAAAAAAAAGAAAAAGAAAGCAAATGACAAAAAAATTTACATTATTCGGTACCGAATCTTCGGAAGGAGTAGCACGGCCCGAATGAATATAACACTACTTGTAGAGCACGTGAACAGCCTGGTCTGGTCTCTCTGCCCAACTTCTAAACGAGGATGCTCAGTCGACCTTTGCTTTGTCTTTGGGCTTGGTTTTGGTTTTGAAGGAGGTCCGAACAATGGTCCTGAGCAAAGCCCGTTACTGAAAGCCTCCCCGTCGGTCCTACTTTTTGTTACTAAACTTTAAAGGAACTCATTTTTAACTTGGATTTAGTTTGGATGTTGAGATGTGATAAAATAATATTAAAATTTATAAATAATAATAAAATAATTTATAAATAATAGTAAAATAGTTTGAATTAAAATATTTTATGGAGTTTTGAGAAAAAAGAAAAAAAATTAAATAAAAAAATTATAAAGTAAAAAATATTATTAGAATATAATTTTTTAATATAATTTTTGTTTTGAGATTTGAAAAAATTGAATTATTTTTTGTGTTTTTTTTTTTTAAATTTGAAAGAGTTGTAATGATTAGACAATGATTAAATCAAGACTTGAAAAAACGGAATCCTGTTTGAAATCAGGTAAGAACCGATTTAATGAATAGAGCGATTCATGACAATTTTGAATAGGTTATTTCAATGTTGATAAAAAAAGTATTAAAAATCATATATAATGCAATTCAACCATTTTATATCATGTATTTAAACTCATTGATCACATTTTTTTTCCCAGATACAAAGAAGATAAAGATCATTAAGTTATAAGCACATGACAAATATAGTATTTTACGCACAATTCCAAATTTAATATAAAATACTTATTTATCTCCTAATTTTTTCGTTCAACTAAAGAAAATAAAGAACTACATGTTTTATCTTTTAAACTTCACAATTCTTATTTAATAGAATGATGAAAAACTTAATATATGTTTAGTTCTATTATATTTTTGTACAAGAAATTTTTTAAAAAAAAAAAAACTCAGTTGTTAAAAAATATGAAAATAAAGACAGTTTTGAATCAATTAGAATCGGGTCAAATCAGTCTAAAATTAGTTATAATTGATCAGGTCAAATCGGTCTAAAATTAGTTATAATCGGTCTAAATCGATTGATTGAAGCAATTTAAAGAACGAATCGAAAAACTCACTAAAATCAGTTTTATTTTTTACCGATTCAAATTGGCTTGAATCAAATCGTTTTTTTCAGCTTTAGATTAGATAAAAAAGTTAAAAATTTGAAATTAAAAATATTTGTATTTGCATAATGTGAATATTGAAATGATATGGCATGAAAGGAGAACATCTTGCAATCGAAACGGGCCTTAGGTAGGCCTTCTGGCTTTAACAATGGAGAAAGCGTTCAGCGCCGACAACGGCATCATCACTATCACCAATCCTGCTCTGAACGCCCTCCAGTTCTCCACCCCTATTTCATTGTTTCTGTCAGTCTTATCTTTTCCCCATCCAAAAACATATGCCATCCAGGAACTCCTACCTCTTATTCCATTAATGTACAGAAAACAAATTAACCAATACAATATAAAAACAGCTAAAGTGAAACACAGAACAAAATAGCTCCCAACTAGGGAGTGTTTTTCTACATTTCCAATATAACCTAACAAATTCCTATTCAATTTTCCATCTCTGCCATTCTTGTCCCCGTACTAGCCTTGCTTCTCATCTCAACCACCTTCTTGTGAGAGTTAGAGTGCAATGACTCAACGAAGGTGGGACTTGCCATGGGACGGTACTCCGGAAAGAGGCGTCCAGACCTGTAACGAACGCCACATGCATTGCAAAGGGTCTTCGGTCCCATTGGCCCCTCCCGCCATTGTGGGGTCTTTGTCACCTCGCAGTGCATGCATTTTCTAGTAGTAGAACCTGGTCCCTGCGAGGAAAAACTCCTCGTCTCTGTGGCACCTGAGAGCACTGCCATGTTCTTTTCCTTCCTCATTTTTCTTTTCCAATGATTTGATACTGCCTCAGTAACATTGGTTTCTGAAGCTGATTCAAAATCAGCTGGAGGATTGGATATTTTGGGAGCGGAGGAAACACGAGGAATCATGAATCCCAGATTGAAGTTTGGTCGGCATGTACGCTTGCTTCTAGCACGCTTCACGGGAATGATAATTTTTAGGTCGATGGTTGTGGGATTTTCAACTGAGCAAGAACTGCTGCTTTCAAGAACAGAAATGGGACTGGAGGTTTGGAAGACACGCAAACCTTTGCCATTAGAAGAAGATTTGTGCAGATCACTTCCACTGGAGGTGACTGCAGCAGTGACTGGCAGCTCCTTTACTGGAGAAGTTTCGTCATGCTGAAGGCCAGATTAACAAACAAAAGATAAGATTACAGGAATAACATTGTTACATATGCCAAGAAACAGGCTATATTAACAAATGCATGTTTAAAATCCCCACATCAACTTAAGAACAAAATATATACGAGAAAAGGAAACTACTATCTTGTTCCGTCTAAGAAATGCATGCAAATTGAATATGATGGCATACATTGAGATTTGTAATCAGCAGTTTTATCAACTGTATGAAGCAATACGACACTAAATGGAAATGAATGCAAATTCATAACCAACTGTTATATCAAAGAAGCGGGTTATGCACTGTACACCCCTTCTAAATGCATGTAGAACTGATAAACTGTTGAAGTCCACTTGTTTAATTGGTTCATCGTAACGGTCTCACAATTTCTCTTGGGAACATCATAACAAAAATAATGATAGCCTTCCCACTTGATGACAACCTGTTTACAACTTAGATAATAAAAAAATTAACAAAAAAATGATATAAAAAATATCTTATAATTTTACAAAATAATTTTATTGTCTCGGTTGTAAACTGGTTGTTAACTAGTTGAAAGGATATCATTGTCCAAGTAATCTTGGGTAAAATTACTTTTGTTAGGTATAAACTAAAAAGCCTCAATCGTCAGTCAGTGTCAGTCACATTAGTGAGGGAACTGTACACTTCTGTGCATCTCCCATATCCATTTTGCACCAGTTCTATGTAGAACCGGACAGTTACAACATACTCTTGCTTTGAACACTACATTGCCTATTTTCTTTCCTAAATTAAATCAATACTAATTTAGTATAACTTCCAAAACACGAGTCATAAATATTTTTTCATATATGTATTTACTCTTCCACAATCATTTCAAGTGCGAACCTTTTTTTAATGGTTTAACTTAGGCATACACAACTGAGTCTTAAACCCATGAACGCAACCACTTTCTCATAGAGGAAGTGACAGTTGAACTGAAACTCACCAGAAAAGAAAAGGTGTGGTCCCCATTGAACGTCTAATTTTTTTACCTTTATTGTTGGTTGAGTTGCAAGAAACATGACAATGGTGCATTGACTTTTAATCTTCCATTTATTAACGGAGGACTAAACCTAGGCCCCCATCTGAATGGCCAAATGCAGTTCAATCATTTGACTAGAGGCATATCAAATTATGCATATTTTTGCATCCAACAAGTAAAAATGTGCAGAACAATCTTCCATTTAAACTCCACTTTATTTAAATTACTGTAGTGCATGAAATATGGATGGGTACACAAAGAAAAGACAAAAAGTACATAAAAAATGGAATCTCAACATCCACATACGCTCTGGCACAATGGACTTACACAGTTCACCTTCGTTCCCCTTAATTTTAATTCTGTTTGATATTTAACTAGTGTAAAACTGAGCAATTGGCTACGTACACAAAGGGGATAATGACTGCAATTTTCAACAGAAACAACTCCAGAGGACTTTGTGTACCAAAAAAACAAAAACAAGTGTCTATAAAAGAAGGTACAGTATTACACGTCAGTATCCCACCCAAACCACAGTCGTATCAATAAGTCCCAATAAACAAGGATTTTTTCCGTAAGTGATCAAAGGTTTTTTTTATTATTATTGTAAATGACTAAAGAAAATAAGTTATTAAAAAGAACTCAAAAGGATTAGTCTGAGTACACAGAAAGTATACACGAGGAAACGAGACATTTTTTGAGCAACCAACAAGCAAAGAGTTAACATTAATCATGCTTGAGTTCTTCCATTTCAGTTTACAACTGTAAAGTTCCTATTATATTTCAGCGCAATCAACTTAAAAAGTTTAATCTGAACTTAAAAGGCGGGGGAGGCTACACATTTACCAATAGTATTTAACAACAGATTACAACTTGAGTTCCCTATACTGAGTTACTGCAAGGAATTTTTGAGTAACTTTAGTACTACTACCACATCAAAACAAAAGCTAAAGTATTGGATATCTTATAAAAGCCAATACTGGAGGCTGAAAATACATAATTAAATAATATGTATTGGGAAAAACTCACCGGAGCAGATAGACTTTCAGGACATTTTGAAGCATCAACGCAATTTTTACCAGAAAACCCAGGTGCTAAACCTGCCAAAACATCCATTGACGGTGGATCAAGCCATTCTAATTTAGCACTCCAATCTTCTCCCATATTTCCTTCCACATCTTCCAACGGGAAATCGAAGAACTTGATGATGTCATCCAAGCATTCATCAGAAACGCCATTGAAATTCTCGTTCAATAGGGAAGACCCGTTCATTTTCATAAATACTCTGCCTTTCATATTATCACAGTGCATAAGAACAACAAAGAGAGCAACGTTATTCGATTTCATTTGCTTAGTCCGCTACATGAAACACTACATTTATACTCGTAAACACGCTACATGCACAAAACGCTGACTAAAATAGTTTATTGTTAAAGACTCAACCATTGATCCAAAAGTTCTAAAACTATTGGATACTAATTTGGTTAAACTTTTAACCTTCAAAATCATAACATTCAACCACGCTTCCGAATCCGACATCCACGGCGGCCTACTCTATCGACACTGACTCGGTGGTAGACCTTTCCCTTTTGGCCGCTTCACTCATCTATCAGTATTCAATGACTTAACACTATACACATACATGATATCAAAGCATTTTAATCCATCCTATAGGTCGCCCATTCCATGACTTGAACCCATGACATAATCCATGCTCTAATACCAATTATTAAAAGACCCAACCATTAATCCAAAAGCCGTAGGACTGTTAGATACTAATTTGGTTAAACCTTTAACCTTTAAGATCATAACATTTACCTTCGACAATACAAAATTGCCCAAAAAGTCCCCAAAAAAGGAAAAGGTTATCTTGTGGGTTTGAGAATTCCGTTAAAAATTTCTCGAGGTCTAAAACTCTCAGTCAGGTACTTACTCAGAAAAGGAATCGTGGAGAAAAATAGAATCTGAGAATATTATCATATTTATTAATTTGCCAACTACAACCAAAACTGGAAACAAGGACACATTTCCACGTAATCCTCCGGAAAACCAGGTAAGTCTTCAATTTAGCAACGTTGACTAAATTTTATAATTTTGTTCTACGGAATGAGCGTTATCGTGGCAAAGTAACCGGTAGTAAAATATAATAATTTCCAATAACAGCAACATAAATAAAAGTAATACGCATTTTTCTAAAATTAAATTACAACTTTAGGCCTAGTTTATTTTCACGACTTTTAAACTCCGCTAATCTCATATAATTATTATAATTTTTTTAAATTCTTACATAAAATAAAATAAACAATTTAATTTTTTCAAATAATAATAAAAAATAATATTAAAAAAATATATTCTAACCGTATTTTATTTTAATGTTAACTCATCCTCTCGCCTAATCTGCCAAAACAAACGAGCTAAAAAGTGTATCATAGGCCGTTTGGGATGTGAAAAAATGGAGTGCAATGATTCAAAACGAAAACCTTCTTTAATTCTTAGATTTATAGTTTTTTTTTTCTCGGACTCAAACCTGCATTTGATTCAATTTCTCACGGACCAAACAGAGAATAATATCTTGGAAAAAAGGCTAACATTTGCTCCACTTTCTCTCGGACCAAACAGAAGGAAAGTGAAAAGGCAAGAATGCAAACCAAGAAAAAAGTTGGAACAAAATGCAAGCAAATGGAGGGGGAAGGGGTCGAAGACGGAATCAAACCTGTAAGAATTCCTAAATTGAAAGCGAGCCCATGAAATGAGGAGACGTCAGGAGAGAAGACGAGAGAGAGAGAGAACCGAGGATTGGAGCTCCGGCATTCTCTACTTTTTACACTTCACCTAAATGTGGGATGAGAGGAAGGAAAGGAGAGCGTATTTCTCTGGAGACCGGACGTTGCCGACATTGCTGAGCGAGTTGACAAGTTGCAGAGAGAGAGAGAGAGAGAGAGGATGGGATTGATTCCACGGAATCAATCAGCGTGAGGATGTCCGAAAGAGAGCGAGAGATTTGGATTTGGAAATGGAATTGGAAATGGAGGTATTTTTAGGTTTATGAAGAGGAGTAAAGTTTGAATGGAGGCGGCCTCATTAGGGTTCATGTGAGGTCTCTTTTCAATTATCCACATCTTCTTCCATAAATAAAATAAAAATATCTACGGTTTCCTTTCTCTAAAGAAGATAATTAATATTTATACATATATATTTATGGTTGTAGAAAATTTTCTATTCATAGATTTCTCTGTTTTTGCAATTGCTGCCTTCAATATATAATAATAAATTAATAATTGAATAAATAAATATAGTTTGTAGTATGCTTTCCTTTCATAATAATTAAATAAAATATAAAATTGTATCATGTCAATGCATGGATTCATTTCAATCAAAGACTGGGAATCAGAATCAACAGCTTGGACAACAGTCACTTCCTGTAGTCCTACAGGACATTACATATTAGATACACTGCATTTCACGTATTCTTTTCCAAAATGTTGAAA
The DNA here is from genome assembly GCF_004785595.1 of Juglans microcarpa x Juglans regia. Taxonomy (NCBI): domain Eukaryota; kingdom Viridiplantae; phylum Streptophyta; class Magnoliopsida; order Fagales; family Juglandaceae; genus Juglans; species Juglans microcarpa x Juglans regia. The sequence continues at coordinate 12,408,439 of NC_054606.1, forward strand.
ATATTTTTTTTAAAATGTACAACACTTGCATATTCTAGCACCGTAAATATTACCTATTATATATATATATATATACATATATTCTAAAATTAGGGTTTAGATTTCTCGAAAATAAAATATTATCTTTCAAATTTCCATATATTTTTACATGAAATATCCTGTCATTTTGGTATAAATTCTTCGGATTGAGTTCACTCATAATTTTCTTTTAAATTCTAGTGAATATAAGTCGTTTGAGTTGATTATGAATAAGGTAGCAAATCAAACAATAATTCTAATTTATTACGACATCAATGAATTATCATATTTAGATACAGAGTTAAAGTATGCTATTTTTTTTTTAAAAAAAATACATTATATTAAAAATAATTTGTTTTATGTAGATCACATATATATTTTTCAAAGAGAATGTGTGACTTGCACACCTAAGACTACACGAATCATATCCATTTTCTAATTATAGAGAATTGTAGAGATTGAATCATAGAGAGGTTATTATTATAAATAATATAAATGGAGTGGATGGGGGGCTGGGGAAGTGGAGAGGAGAGGACGTGGGTCTGAATAATTTAGAATCATTTGAACGCGGCGTGATTAGTGAGATCACCGACAGTTGCTACATGGCTTGAAATCATTCATTGATTAGTGGGACATTCACATGCTCCATAGTCATTTTGCTTGCCCTGCATTTTGGACCTTTCTTTCTTTTCTATTTTTTTTTTAATTTAATTCTTTTATGTTTTAAAAGAGATATTATTATTACTATTATTATTTTATTTGTGGACTTAAAAATTATGAGAAGTTTGTCTATTAGTTTGCTTTTTGCTAAGAATACAAAGTATAATGGATCGATACATTAAAGATCATTTTACTCTTAATCCAATCCTTCCTTTTGAGATACAAGATGATCAAAACATCTCATTTTTACAACCCTCTTAAGCAATCATTTCAATCATACCACTTCACTAAAACTACCATCTAGTTCACTTATAAACAACATATGCCTAGTTTGTATCCGTTTTATTTTAAATGAAAAATTCTTCTCATCAGTCACTATTCACCATCTCACACCCCATATCCAATGAAAAACACCCTCACATCCTATATAACTTTAGTTATAGATGTGAGATGTGTGACTAAATAGTGACTGATGTATAACATTCATCTTCTTAACTAATTGGAGTAGGCAACAGGCTACAGCAGACACCTTTAAAGAGAAATCATGGCCACGAGAAACCAATCAATTGGAGTAGGCAGAGCAGAGCAGATGCCTCAAACATATCAAGCAACTTCTCAAATAGATTGCGAACATAATGTCCTCTGATCTTATAATCAAAGAATTGACTTTTGACAGCTCCAAGATATGTTACATGTATTAATTCCATCCAACCCATAAGAAAACGGTTACCCAATATTAAAAAAAAAAGGTGAGGTACTAACCCTATATTCTGTCTTACGTCCAAGGTGCTCCTCCAAAGTCATCTAAAGGGTAAATATATAACAGCCGGAAACAGCCACAACACTCCAGCACGATTGTTGAAGTATGAACTGCTCACTTCACAGCATTGATAATTTACGAGGAAAACCCAACTGCATAAGTGCCTTGATCAATCATTTTCTGTGCAATACATCATGAGGGCAATGTTGAAAAGCAATATCATAAAACTTTCACATTGCACAAAATAATCGGTCCATGGTTGAGCTTCTACTATACGCGGCTTGGGCTCGAGCCGAGACACTAAAATGAAAACAACTACTCTATGGCATCTCTCGATTTTTGTAAGCCCTGCAACCCCCTACGATTTGTGATTGAATAACATTTATATCTTAATTTTGGATGTTCTTCTTCTTGAATTTACAAAAAGAAAGAAAAAGATCAGGGTTGTGGCCAATGCAAAGACTTTCCATAGCACAGCTCCATCCGAGTTGTTAAACATGCTATCCCACTTCTGCAATTTACAATATTACTAAATTAATCGACAATAGTAAGCATGCCACACGACCAAAGTGGTGGGCAGAAGTAACTTCTTCTCCACTACATCATGAAGTGATCTGAACATTATCAGGAACATTAAGTAAACAGATGGCAGCCAATGATACAAAAAGCAGTACCCATAACAAGTAGCTAGCTGCTAGAGAATGCAAACGATCTGATGTAGAGAGAACTTGAAGGATAAAATACTCAATTGGCAATCTCAACATGTTAACAGATCAAGCAACATGCGAAGATCGATATCACGATTGTGTATTACTGTTTTTTTCAAGAATATTTTACCTTAAGATGATAATTAAGAGCCCACAAAGATAGATGGGAATTTGCATAGAACTCGGACTCTGAATTTGACTCCGAGTCAGCCCTAACTCTGGCTTGGGTCGGCTCCTATCGAAGCTGGAGTCGAAGTTAATATTTTGAGTCATCAAAAAAGAAAAAAAAAAAGGGAAAGACCAGAGAAGAAATGCACCGAAGAGACCAAAAACAGAACAGACCATGAACCATCCAACGATAAGTGTGTCTATCCCCTCCCTCTGCCTCAAACAAAGGCATTCAATCGAAATTCAAAAACATCCACAAAGCACACAACCCACACCCACAAATAAAAACATAGGAGTTGACTTATGCGGGCATTTGCACCTCCAATTCTCTACTAGAAAAACAACAATAACATTGAAAGTGCTTTGAAGACAAAGTTTGACGGATTTGTCTTCAATATCCCCAAACCCAAAACCAAAGCAGAATTAAAAAAAAAAAAAAAAATTGACAGCTTTAAAAGAAATAAAATTCCCAAGAAAAGAATGTAAGAAAAGATTTTGAGCCTTGGCCCCTCTTCTCTCCTTTGCTGTCTTCTTCTTCGTCCTCCCGTTCTCCCTCATTGGCCTGGACTCTTTGGATTAAATTAATTCTGTTGTTAGAAATGGGTGGGCATGCAATTTTGAGAGACAACTGAGAGAGAGAGAGAGAGCGAGAGAGAGAGAGAGAAATGAAGTGAAATTAGGGTTAGGGCATAGGCAGAACAATGCTGTCTGGAAATGAGCAACATTAACATTTTTGTAAAAAAGTTTTTTGATAGGTAACGTTTTTGTAAAATCTAATGCCAATTTAGAGGGATATATGGTCTGATGGGGCTTGAACCTGGTGGCAACCTTTGGCTCATAAAACAAATGGTCTAACCAAATGAACTACAAACACCGCTTCTATAATTTATAAAATAAATAAATAAAAGACTCAAGACACCAACATTCAATTTAAAGAAGCTGGTTAGACTTGTCACTTTGTTAAGAATTCCAAAACCTCATCAATCTTCACCAATCATACACAAAGGAACTATTAGCTCTGGTGCTTCATTGGGTATTGGTAATGCATCAACCATACCAATCCACGTTTAAACATGCAAATGAAGTGTGTAGGATAATGAAGAACACCGCCACAAGCACCAGACAAGGCATTCAGTGGTTTGGCACCCCAACTCTGAATTTGGACAATTGTGAAAATGGAGTTTTGACTCTGAAAACTCCGACTCTGATTGGAACGAAATAAAATTGGAGCAGAATCAGCGCATGTGTAATTAGGATTCTAGAGTACTAAAACAAAATCTATAAAATGGTCCAAGCTACCACGATCCCTATACATTTCCCAATGATAGACAAGTTTAGTCAGCCAAGAAAAAAAAAAAACGAAATGCAAGTCCATTTAATGGCAATAAACTTTAAAAGCAGAACCATTTACAAATTATTGGTTGACCTTGTTGAAGTGAACTGAACACTACCAAACATTAATTGCCAAGGACAGATTTGAGATCTAACAAGCATTAAGCAATGAACTTTTTCTCCCAGGAATTATGGTTTCAGTTTTTGTAACAAACTTAACACAGAGTCGAATAGCAAACGTGTAACCACCAGTTGAAAGATATTCTGGTGCAATAATATCTTACAACACATCCCTGCCAAGCAAAATGTCATGGTCATAACTCATTAGTAAAAACCTGGACAGGAGGCTTACTATGGCAAAAAGCTTCTCCATTGTATGTTTGTGTTGCTTTGCAAAAATGTCTTGAGCATACTTGTAGAGCTCCAAATCAAGGCTGTTAAGTGATTTTATCTGCTGGAGAACCACTTCAGGAACGTGACGACGTCCCTGTAAAATTTGAAGGGTCAAAAGGTTAGAGCAATAGGGAAGGACAGAAAATTTTTAAAACCTAGCATGTTAGTGACAGCAACTCCCAACAGTGAGGTAGCAGGTAAAATTAATATATCTTACAGCATGGGCAATGAAGGTGTAAGCCTTGATACAAGGAGCATTCATACGAGAATTTAGAATTTTGATTAAAAATTTAAAATCCCCTCCCCCCTCTCTCCACATATATATTTATATATAGACTAAGTTTCAACTCAACTAAGTGATATGTAATATTCAATAATTTTTTTTATATAAGAAAGACATTTTTATTTATCATATGAAATAGGCGAAGTCCATGTACACAGGAAGTATACAAAAGAAACACATAATTATATTCTAGAAGCATAAAATGAAAACCAAACAAAAAGCAGCCTGGAGTAAAACAGCAGAAGTGACAAAATAGCAAAACCTACAAAATTTTGACAATATATAAACTGGCAAACTATCAAGAACATAAACAAATGGGCATAAATCTAACCCACTAGAATGAAAGTGAATTACTAAATTAGACTAACAAAGAATTTAAAATCTTTGGATGAGAGAGAAGGATAAATAAACACTATTACATTTGAGCTGAAATCTGACATTAAAGAGAAATTCAACATAGCCATGCTTTCCAAACAAAAATGTTTATAGAATCTTGTAGTTATATGGTGAAACTTGATCCTGATAAAATAATGACCAAAGTTTAGGAACTTCTATCTACTTTTTCTACCCAGCAACCAAACCCAAAGAAACATACACATAACACCTTAAAACTATGGAAAGGCATCTCACTTTCATTAGGCAATAAAAGGAAAGAGATAATGAGTGGGTAGCAGTAGAAAAATACAGTGACCATTCTGAAATATAAAATGTTTGTGTATGCATGTATTCAAGCAATCGAATCATAAATAATTCAACCAAATGACAAATGTTACAGCCCAGGGAGGCCCAAGCCACATATGAGCCTATACTCCAAAAGGACCAGTCAATAATACAATTGGAGCCCTATTGAAATCATTATAAAGAGTAAGAACTTCTCCTTCCCAAGCAAGGTGGGATCCTATATACCACCTACCTTTATCACTTATCATTCAATATGGGGTATCACAACAAATATTCAAAGTTTACTATTCACCAACTCTTCCATGACACAAACTCAAATTACAATTTTTATCTTTTAACTAACAAAAGAGGAATCCCTTATGGTAGCATAGAAGTAAAATAAGAACAATAAGAACAAGATAGGAATCATAACATACTATATGCTGATGGCTTGATGCTACATGCAGCAGTATATACATCATTGGCATCAAATAGACAAAAATATACCTCCTTTGAAAAGTTTGCAGGGGAGATTCTCTTCAAAGAAGCAGTGCGCCGGCGCCCTTGCTCCTTCCTTAGACTAGAGATGCAGACTTCATAAGCTTCCATAAGTTTTTCCACAGTCATCTAAGATAGTGAAGGAGATCTAAGTAAATGTGTAAATGATCACATCTTGGTTTGTGGATGGTATGCAAAGTAACTTACATTTTGTTTCATTGCTTCACCATTTTCAGTGGAAGCAACCTGACTTGCATTGTGGTCAACACTGCTATTCTGCATGCAAGAAAAATGCAGTAAGGAACCTACTGTAATTGCATTCCAACCACCACACATTTCACTAACAACAAGCAAGGGTCTTCTGCTGCTAACCTGGTGGACATCATTTTCAAGCTCAGAATCTGACAACAAAGAGCTCTGTTCTGCAGCACAAGAAGATAAACTTGACTAGTGCTATGTACAAAGTGATCTAAATCATAATCATGAAATAACATGATAAATTCAGCCATTTATGCATAATTCACTATACATGATTTTTCTTCTTTTTGATGAGTAATCAATAGGTTTTATTGATAGAAAGCAATAGGGTGTAGCCCAAGTACATAGGATGAATACAAGAGAAAACACCTATCTAGGATTTACAACGCATCTAGTCATAAAGTTTCAACTATAATAAGAGATAATAGCCACATTCTTCGAATAAGACCAAAATTTTCTAATTCAGACTGCAGACCAACATGAAATGCAAGACTCAATGGGTTAAAAGTTTGGACTGGATGTTTGTAAAAGAATACTAGTGCCACTTTCTGCTCTATATTTTTCTATTGAATTCAGCAGTGATTTTCAAACTAAGAAAGATGCTTGCCTGATGAGTGTAAAGTCTCCCAGATGTTCAAACTGAATGTGATATATTAAGGACACAAAATCTACCATAACTATACTTTTCCAAGTTTTTTTTTTTTTTTGTAAGTACTATACTCTTCTAAGTTAATACAAGAGCGGCATATCCCGCTTTGTGCTAATATGAAAATATTGGAACCCGATAGAAATTCTTCACATTCAAACGGAAAGAAGAGTAAAAGCAATATTACTGTTATCCAGAATACCAAAAGAAAAAGCTTCAGACTCCAAATTTGGGAATACAGATGTAACGGGCCTAGCATATTGAGCCCAGTAAACTGCAATCTATACCATGTTACAGCATCCACCAAAATCTTAAGCCATTAATTGGAGAGATAGCATGAGAAAAGAAAAAGAAAAGAAGAAGCATTTTAAGCTGTTAGATAGAGAGATCCAACTTCATGATATAAAGCCAAATCATAATCCAAAGCCAATCAATGCAGGACTCTCAAGCGCAATCTCCAAAAATTAACCCTCATGATCCAAAAAACAGAAAACACCCGTAGCATGAAACACTCCACAAGGAAAAGACATAAGAAAAAAATTCCAAAAGAAAATGAGCTCTAAAGAGTTTACAGATTAGAAAACCAGAAGACAAGTCTACAATGATAAGGAATAACTAAAAGAACAAATACTGAAGGCAAGTTTCATCAAGTTATATGAACTACTGAGCAACAAGTAGTGCTCAACAGATAACAATCAGCTAAGATTATCAACTTCTTTTGACCACCTCAAATCCTACAGCATGAGAATACAAGTAATGATGTAGCATACATTCAGAATGACAATGATAATGGACTTGCATTTCAGTCACTACAACATCATAAGCAAGTTGGCTTGAGAGGCCTTTTGAAGAGTTAGAAACTTAGAAATCTAGAAAATGGTATTTTGCATGGTGGGTGACAAAGCTCCAGGTCTAGATGGATACACTATGTTCATGCTTGCTAGGAAGTGGATAGAGATGACAACATGGGAGTCTTTCATGAGTTGCATGAAAGGGGAAGGCTCGAGTGAAGTCTCAAAGCAACTTTCATTGCTCTCATACCAAAAAAAAACCAGTTGCAGTTGATGTAGAAGATTTTTTTTTTTTTATGAATAAGAAAATTTTATTGAGATAAGTAACAAGGCAAAGCCATGTGTAGTTGAGGTAGTAGATTATCGTCCTATTAGTTTTGTGAATGGGATATACAAAATCCTCTCGAAGGTTTTGGCGAATTGAATAAGCACATTGATGAAGAAGATAATTTTGAAGCCCCAACATACCTTTGTAAGAGGTAGATAGATCCTTGATTTGGTCATCACTGCCAATGAATGCTTGGATAGTACACTTAGGTCAGGGGAGATGGGTCTATTTGCAAGCTTGATATGGATGAGGCTTATGACTGAGTCAATTGCAAATATTTGTTACACATGCTAGAGAGATGTGGTCTCGATGAGAAATGGTGCTCTTGCATTAAATGTAGTATCTCCACCTTATGCTTCTATCTTGATGAACAGCACACTAGTGGGCTTCTCTCCAAAAGCTCTCAAGGCTATAGAAAAGGTGATCCCTATCTCCATTAATTTTTGTTTTCTTAATGGAAGCTACTAAAATGATTTTAGGTATTGTGGAGGGTGGATTTCTCTCAAGATTTTCAATGGGGGAAGAAAGAGCTGGCATACTAAATATTTCTCCTCTTATTTGCAGGTGATACTCTCATATGTTGTGGGGCCAACCATGACGTTCAAGTGTTAAGAGCACTCTTACTTTGCTTTGAAGTTGTGCATGGATTAAAAGTGAATCTAGCATGTATGAATTAGTTCTGGGGAAAAATTGTCCCAAATGTGGAGAGCTTTGCTCTCATTATGGGGTGCAAACTTCGCCCTTGCCCATGAAATATCTCAATCTTGGGTACTTGCTTCATTCATGTCAAGTCTATTTGGGGCGAGCTCTTGAGAAAGATGGCTAGCTAGAAAAGGACGTACTTATCCAAAGGTGGCAGAGTCATGTTAATAAAAAGTACTTTCTCCAACTTGCCTACCTATTTCCTTTCATTGTTTCCCCTGTGGAGAGCTTTACTCTCATTATGGGGTGCAAGCTTCACCCTTGCACATGAAATATCTCAATCTTTGGGTACTTGCTTCATTCATGTCAAGTCTATTTGGGGCGAGCTGTTGAGAAAGATGGCTAGCTAGAAAAGGACGTACTTATCCAAAGGTGGCAGAGTCACGTTAATAAAAAGTACTTTCTCCAACTTGCCTACCTATTTCCTTTCATTGTTTCCCCTTCCACTACAATGGGATTTCTCATAGGGGGATGGCTTGCACTCCGATTCTAGAAGGTTGGGGAGTCCGAAATTTGGTGGTGTTCAACAGGGCTATTTTGGACAAATGGTTGTAGAGATACCAGCATGAAAGGGGGCATTATGGATGGCTGTTATAGAATAAAAATATGGGGGGACCTAGGGAGTAAGGGTGCTACCCGCCCTATACGAACAGGTAACCATCCATCCAGCACCACTTCCACACCTAGGCGGGGTGACCGTTAGCATCCGCTTGGCGGGCAGATAGATGCCACCAGTCCACCATCCGGCCACCCTGTCCGACAACACATTTTTCACAAAAAAAAATCCAAAAAAATCGCATATACATCATAACATCAGAAAAATTGCACAAAGCCAACAAATCGCATAGATCAGACCCATGGCCGCGGCCATGTCATAAAGATCTGTGCATAGATTTGAAGATATGCGGGCAGATCTTTATGGCCCACAATCGCGTCCATTGGTCATAAAACTCGCAGAACCCTTGGATCTTTAACTTACATATCCACGGTGTTGACCGTGGTCTTGAGTCGTAGAGACCCACTGCCATGCCATGGTCTTTTCATCATAGACTGTAGCTTGGCCATGACCCACAACAATAGAGAAAGAAGCCGGGCCAAGGGGAGGAAGAGAAGAAGTGATGAGAGGAGAGAAAGGAGAAAGAAGAGAAGAGAGAGGAGAAAGAAGAGAAGAGAGAAAGGAGAAAGAAGAGAAGAGAGAAGAGAAAGAAGCGGAGAGAAAGGAGAACATAAGAAATGAGAGAGGAGAGAAATTAGAGAAATGAGGGAGAGAAAGAGGTAGAGGGCACAATCTGCAAAATCGGGGAAGAAAAAGAAATATATACTTAGGGTATGAATCGCGAAATGACATCATTTTGGGGAGTTTATATAACTCCCCAAAACGACGTTGTTTCATTTAATTTTTTTAATGTATGTAATATTTACAGGGAAAACCTAGGTGGGGCAATGCCCCACCCGGCACCTGCCCCCATTTCTTCCCCTAGGCGCCCACCCGCCCCAAGTGAGGCCAGGTGCGAGTACCCGGCCCCCAACCCTACTAGGGAGGGTAATGCTTGAATGAGGTGAGAGGGTCACATAGGGTGGGGTTTTGGAAGCACATAAGAAGAGGTTGGTCACTTTCTCTAGATATACCCGCTTCGTGGTGGGTAATGGGTCCAATATATACTTTTGGCATGATCGATGGTGTGGTGTAAGGGACCTAAAGGAAGCCTTCCCAAGAATCTTCGAAATTACCTGGATGCAATAAGCCTCATTTCTATATCAGGAGGACTTATCTAGCTTATTTCCTCAACAGAATGTCATATTTCTTAGAGCCACATAAGTAGGGGAAGTCCACACACTTGGGAGTTCTTCAATCTTGTGTGCTCTAGTAGAGTGAGTGGGGGACACTGACAAAGATCTTTTCATGTCCTTCAAAGAATGGGAGATTCGCAGTCTGCTCATTCTATAAGTTTCTCATTATGCCAAACATAAATTCATTCCCATGGAAGAAAATCTGAAAGACTAAGGCTCCCTAACTGCTTTCTTTGCATGGATGACCTCCTTAAAGAAGATCCTCGTAATAGACAATCTCAAGAAATGTCGAATCATTATGGACTAGTGTTGTATGTGTAAAATGAGCGGGGAGTCCATTGATCACTCATTATTTCATTGAGAAGTTGCCACAACTCTATGTAAAGACTTCTTTACTGTGGGTTGGCTCGGGTGATGTCGAGAAGGGTGGTTAACTTTCTAGCAAGTTAGAGAGGCCTCCATGGGAATTCACAAATTGCAATAATTTGGAAGATGGTCCCTATTTGCTTATGGTGGGGTCTATGGAGGGAGGTGAATGGAAGGATCTTCAAGGATCGCGAGCAAACAATGGACGAGCTTAGAATATTTTTTGTTAATATTTTATTCCATTGATCAATTGTATATAGCTCTATAGAGCCAAAGGGGCTACGAGGATAGCCATCACTTTCTTGTTTATCTAGATAATCATGCATAGGTGTTGCTCTTGTATATGTCCTGTGTAAATGGGCTATGCCTTTTTCTCTCATCACTAAAGTTCTTCTTCACCGATAAAAAGCAAGTGTCCATACCCAAGACGAAAATGGAAAGCTGCATAAACCCAGAATGCAAAACAAAAATGTTGAAGGTGATTGTGAAGTTCTACGACCAAAAGAACTCTTTTAAAGTTCAAAACAGTTGTCATCCTCTAACCTATTTTCAGTTTGTCAATCCTCCTGTGCTCCGGTGCACAATACATTAAACTTAGAGAATTAGAATAAGTAGCTAAACTAAATGAAGTGGGGAAAGCAAAGGAAAGGAAAATCACTAAAATGAATGCATGGAAGTTATTAGCATGCACACATTCAGCCTTCTTCCTTGGGAAGCAGCAGCATAACAGAGAGGCCCTCTTTTTTTATAGGTAATCAAAAATTTTATTTTATTTTTATAGGTAGGTAATAAAAAATTTTATTAAATAGTGCAAACGCTTAGTCCGAGTACAAAGAAGCAGAATAGAGAGGCCCTTGCGATAAAAAATCATAATCATTCAAAATACCATCTTCAGAGAGAATCATGTTAACAAATTTATACACACCACCACCAAAAAGCCATAATGATATAATTTGACTTTTTGGATTTGCTCCTCACAAGTTTATTTTGCCACCATACTAACCTGAATTTTCATTAGCTACGTTCTCCATGCTCATGGCTGATGCTCTCTGCTGGGAAATCACCTGTGCACCAACCACATTTGCAAACATTGTTGCAGATTCTTTGTGCTCCTCAGTGAGACCGACATATAACATATTGTCCAACCTCTTCTGCAAGATTTACAAGTATCTACCATGATATGCAACGATAAGGAGAAAAATATCAGAAAAACAGCATAGAACTAGAGATTATTCACAGCCTATAGAACCTATGTGTCTCACCTTTGCAACTTGAAGCACATGTTCACCAAGAATCTTATACTTCTGTACACAATGGCGCACCTCATGTGATTCTGCTAGATAAGAGTTGTTTGTCAATCCTGCAACCTGTCAATTAAACATAAAAATTACAAAAATTTGACGATTTATAGCCACAGGGAACCAAAATCTAGGGGTTACTAGACTAATTCCTGGGAGCACAAATATATTGGTTGAAATGACTTTTTTTTGGGCTTAATCTGTTTGGTGCAGACTCATGGACAGACTAGTGCAAAAATGCTGAAAATACAAATCTCACCACAAATTTTGTTTTTCAGGAACAAAAAATGAAAGATACAAGAGCTCAGTATCACTAGTAAGACTATATGCTGAAGTACCTGGAAAGTGGCTCCATTGTGAACAATATCATGCGCTATAGGGGTGTTGATGTATTCATGCAATGGCATAAAAATCTCATTCATGTCATATGAACCACTGCTCTTAATGTCATCTGAGCCTCTTTGTCTTCTAGCATCTCTCTATCCAAAAGAGTAAAAATATATAATACATATGCAACGAGGAGAAATACTGTAAGAATAACAAATAATCGATAACTATACAGCAGTCCAAAGAACAACAATACAGTTCTGATCATCTTAGATCACAGCTTACAATGCCCATGTCTGATCAATGGATTGATTATCAAAGAGGGGTGGGGGGGCACACAGAGAGACAGAGAGAGAGAGAGAGAGAGAGAGAGACCTTAAAAGGGAGATTAATGTGAGATTAATATCAATACATGGGTAAGGTATCATGGATTTACCGAGGGTTATTTTGCATTATCCTATTCATATACCTTGGAGCCATATGGATTGCATTACTTTGTGAACACTTCTACAACATTTGATAGTCAAGATTTTGAATAACGGCCTATATTTAACTGAGAAGTCTTTGATACATGCATCACTGGGGGTCACAATTCATACTCACATTACTAGATACTTTCTTGAACTTATCAGGTTATCAACTTAACGAGCCAAAAAATATACCAATTTGGCTAACAGTACATGGTAAATAGCATCCCAATTTACTTACAAGAGAGAGAGAGAGAGAGCATTCCAATTGCTGAAATTCTCATCAGAAAATCTTGCCATAAAAAACTAGAAGATTTAAAAGGAAATGAGTAAATATTTTTATGCCTACTCCATAAAAGCATAAATTCAATTGAGTTTGGTGTTCTCACTGTCATTGATTGAAGCCTTTAGAAAGTAAAAATAAGTACTAAGTGGCAACAAAGAACATAAAGCAGTAAAGCGTAAAATGAAATTAAGCAAGACCCTGCAGTAGTTATATTAAGAAAATAACAAATGATGAATTTTGGAAAAAGGAAATAAAAAAAAAAAAACTCACCCGAGCAAAGAGATCTTCTCTCATCCATGGAACCAAATACTTCCATGGCCATATATCCAGCGTGCTAACTCCTCTCATCTTAGCCCGTAAACGCGCAGCCATTTGTGTTGCAGACGTTAAGTTAGGATGGACCAAAAATCTAGCAGCCACCTCAACTGAAAATTCATAAGTACTGAAAACACGGTCAACTGGATTCCTAAGTATTGTCACCACAGAAGTTCTATGATTGGGAAGTTTGGACATCATGCTATAGTCATCATGAGTAACCAACAACCTGCACTTTGGCTTGCTGCACAGGATACAAAGGAATACAATTCTGTAAGCAAAATAATTGGTGGATAACTGAAAATTGTAGTTCTATATAGTACAACTATTTGAGTCGCTTTGGTAAAAGTTATCTGTTTCATTACCAATATTTAGGAAGAACATAGTTGACAACACATTGAACTATTGAAAGCACCTAAGCAATAGGTTTAATGATTCCAAGAGGTAGAATAGAAATTCTGCTCCAAAGCATATACATCACATATGACAACATGCAGCACCATGGCACGTTAATGATCTTCCATATCGATCAAATACTTAAGAATATTTGTTAACTTTGTTTTCTTGGCCTTGAACTGATTTTATAATTCTTTTTTAACAGATTACAAAAGCGCACTTTTCTAAACTTTAAGCTCACACAAAAAGCACCAAGCACGCTTTTGTAAATGCACTTCCATTTTGTTAAGTGAAAGCGCTTTGCTCAAGTGCGCTTTTACCAACGCTGTTGAAGACTCCTCTCCTTCAAATTAATTTGTTTCCACAAAAAAAAAAAAAAAAAAAAAAAAAAAAAAAAAAAAAAAACACCACATTAGACTAAAATATTGAATTTTTGCACAAGAGTTGCTCAACTTTCCCCTTCTCTATATTGTGTCCCACCACCATTCTACAAGTTGTTGTAAACAAAAATCCTCCACAACTAAAGCTCTGCAATCTCACAATCATTCTAGCCTTTAAATCTTTCAACCGGCTCATCTATCAAGCCCATGTACCTATAGCTTAAATTTCTTTTTATAAGTAATGTACCTATAGCTTAATTATCAAACACAACTAACAGGAGTTGTTTGCCATTGAAGGCGCAACAATGGACTGAAAAGTAAATATTCAGACTAAGAACAGGTTGATAAGCAACACTTGTCCAGATTTTCTAATGATAACAAAAAGAAAGATGGTACCTCGGATCAAACCGGAGCTTATCATAAGAACGGGGGCATTCCAGAGATTTAGAGTACAACTTTTTCAAGAAGCTGCAGGAATAACATATGTCCAGAAGCAAAAATTAATATGCTGTTAGAAGGCAAGCGACCAACCTTTAGGTGATTTCATTATTGTATATGAATTACCAATGGAAATATGTTCTGCCTCCTGTTCTGGGGACATGGAGAAAAAACAGTAAATCCCGCAAGGTGTGTCTATCTTCTTTAACTTCTTCATCAAGGGAAGAAAATGCCCACTTTTGTACAACTCTTTCACAATGCCCAAAATCATTCTTGATGGGAGAGGCATTTGCAAGTATTGAAGCTGGTAAATGTTAGAAAAAACAGTCAAAAACCAGCAGAGAAGCGATAGCCAAGTGAAAAATAAAAACATGGAAAAAATTATTAAGGGAAATATAAAAACAAAGCATTTTTAAGCTACTAAAGATTAAGATATACATAAAGAAAAAGGAAACGCCTATAAATAGTAATAAGCCAAATTTTAAAATTCACTTGTGGATTAATTTCATCTTCAAACCATACCCACGAACATCACAAACATCCGTGCTAAAGGAATTACTTTGTAATCACAACTTTCTGAGCCTGGCATGCGAAATGAGTAAAGGATAGGGGGGAAAAAAATACACACACACACACTTCTTAGCATAAAGTTCCAGCAAAAGAATGATATAAGAAGCAGAGATTTAAAAAAAATAAGAAGAGGAAAAAAGGAATATTGGAATCGAATTGTGGCGATACATACCCAAACCCAGAAGCATCAGCAACATGGAGCATCTTAGAATACAAGTCACCCACCTCATCTTACTCCAACCGCTACCAACCAAAAAACTAAAGCCACAATGCCCATAATTAAAACAAATATTAAAACTTATCATAAATGAAAAGCTTGCATAAAAGAAAAACTTAAAGGAACAGTAACGTGAAGAGCTGATAAGACCAAAAGAAATATACATTTTCCCTCTAGAGAGAACTGGACCTCGAATTATTTTCCTTCCAAATAAACACAAGTTCGTAGTTTATTCGTAAAAAGAATCAAATAAGCAGAGAGAAATACGGAAAATTAAAAAAACACCGACCAGAAATTTTCGAGCTTATGAACCGGAAATGGGAAAAGCCGAGCATCGATTAATATAGATTCCACCAATGACCAAACGCACGGAAAACAAAACCCTTACAGAACCAAACGACAACGACAGAGCCGAAATTCAAACACGTAGACTCGAGGAACCGAGACAAGCATTAATCGCCAAAAAAAAGGAGGGAACAGAATTCGAATGGGCCTACCTGTACCGATTTTCGGGATCTCGTGCTCATAAATCCCCCAAGCTATGTTGGGGCTCAAACGGACACCCCTCGCGATCAATGGGGCCCCACCTGAACCCCCCGGCCTTTTCGAACCTTCCGGAGATCCTCTCTCAAAAGGTTCACAAGGCTTTAATTTTCTCGACAGCCAAACGGAGGTTTTCTCGTTTAGGGAAACGAAAACAAGCCCAGATTTTCTGGCCCTTCTCTATGGGGAACAGTCGGTTTTAGAAGTGCGGGGGTTTCGACATTGGAGCTGTTTATTATGAAAATGCGCCATTAACAACACGGAATCAGACGTGATTGCAATGATGCGAGGACCAAAAGGCATACTGCAGAAGACATAATGGCCCCTGCCAACGGGTCCCTTACTCAAATAATAATAATATTATTATTATAAAAAATTCAATCCTCTAGGAAAGGGAAAATGCTGGCCATCCCGTCTGGAGCTCCCGCCCTCCGGTTGTGATTTTTTTTTTTTAATTTTTTTTTAGTAATTAAGAAAATATTTTTAAATAATATTGTAAATTTTTTATTACCTTAAAAGATATTTAAAAGTGTTAACAAAATACACTTCGAATATATTAGCAGGAGCCCCAACTATAGCGTAGAGCCATCCTTAGTCAAGTAGAATTAATAAAATAATTATATAATATAATTTAATTTAAATAATAAATTTTAAATTTTATAAATTAGATGTTATGTTCTGTACATCGATTTAAAAATAAAATAATTATTATTTTTGTTATTATTATTATTATTATTATTGTTATAAGTTTAAAATAATTATATGATATAATTTGATTTGGATAATAAATTTTAAATTTTAAAAATCAAATCTTTTAAGTGATGTAGATATTGTGTTCTATATAATTACTTGAAAATAAAATAAATCTATTATTATTATTATAATTTATGCCATATTACCATCTTTATTACACACAAATGTACATTAAATAAATATTTGTCATCTATGTTAATGTTTCAAATCCGCACAGAATAAGGTATAGTGATGAAGTGAATACTTTTTTAATAAAGGAACTAGGATATGGGAGGTTGTGAGACCGGATTATAAATATCTTCTTGGCGGACTCAACAACCTCACTAAGCTGAAGGTAACAACGGTCTCTATCTTTAAGATGGCTCTTCACCTCGGTCAGTTTCTTCTCGGCCTCGACTTTTTCCCCTTTCGCTATGCTCAGTTTCATGCTTAGCTCTCGTCACCCATCTTCAAGAGAAACCAGGCAAGAGACATAATCGGACTTAGTTTTCGTTAACTCTTCAAGCTCTGTCTTCGCCTAATCAAGACTGGCGGCCAAGTTGTCTCGCTCTTTTAAGGCAACTTCTGTTTGAGTAGCCAGGTTATCTTGTTCTTTGATGAAGACTTCCATCTGGACGGCCAAATCATCCCGCTCTTTCACAGCCACTTCTACCTGGCTAAGGCGAGCAACCAAGTCATATCGCTTCTGCTCAACCTTCTTTGCTTGGTTGAGGTGAATGGCAAGATCATCTCACTCCCTCTCAATCACCGCCACATCTTGACGATAATGATCAGCGTCTGCTGTAAAACTCGCCAACTCTTCCTGAAGCGAATTAACTTGGGTGTGGAGAAAAGCCAAATTGCCATCAACCATGTTGGAATGAGCTTCGAGTTGAGACAACTCGGTAGCCATTTGATCTTTCTCAGCACGAGTCGTGCAGACAGCACTGTAAGCCTGACCAGTGAAAGAGTGCATAGATTGATTTTCTTCTTCTAGTTGTAATCGATCCTCCACCAAGTCGGCAGCAAGGTGTTCAATTCCTTTTATAAAAAAAGTAAAAAAAAAAAGAATAATAATCATATATACAAAAGGGAAGAATAAGCACAAAGGGATTACTAGTGAAAAAATTTTCCTAAGATGTTGAACAACGATGTTGAAAGCCTTTTTGCGACGAGCACGTAGGGATGGTGAGGAGCTTGATGGGCGAGAGCCAGAAGAACCTCTCAGATCAGGAAGTCGAAAAGAGACATTAAGCAAAAACCCCTCGAGTAGAAGCCCCCTCAGTCGGTATGGGAGGAACAACAGAAGGAATGCTAGTAGGTACGTCGGCATGCAAACCCGAACACACTTCAACATCAGCATCCCGGAAAGAAGATGCCTTATTAATTAGAAGATCCTCCTCATGAAAAATGAAGGATGGTTCGCCATCGCCTGTAGGAGAAATGCTAAATGGTGGAGAAGGAATCAAAACCCTGCTCCCATTGGCAAGAGAGACAGCTGGAAAAATGAAGGGCAAATCAAGAGTAACTCCACCAGAAATTGTGGAAGCAAGAGGCGAACTAGATGTTGTTGTTGTTTCCTCCACATGTTCAACCTAAGGAGACCCCATGGGGACATCGAAGGATTGAAAAGTTGCAAGCATAGATGAAGGCACGGTAAGAAAGTTAGGATTCAAAAGGACAACCTCATCATCCTCCCCCAAGTGGATGTCGCCGCCTTCCTGATGCACAGTATTGGTCGGTACAACCGAGGACTGAACGACCTTTCCACCATTGCCCTTGATAATAATTGCAGCAACAACAACTTTCGCAGCAATCACAGCTTCAAGATCTTCATCGGCCAAAGCCATCACATCATTAAGAGAAATCATTGGTGGAGTCACAAAGGTGGTCGGTTTGATCAGTTGCTCCTAACTTAATATTATCACTCGCTCGAGGAGGAGGTGAGGAATCGCGTCTCAATGAAATAGACTCGTCCGAACGAGGCGAAATTCAAGCTTTCTTGCTTTTTCTCTTTTTATTCCCACCAACACCAGATCGAGACTTCCTCTTCAAATCACCCACTGGCGAGGGAGCACCCAAAAACTCATGACCCAATATGTGGGCCTGACTAGGCACCATTAGAAACTTTTTTGATATTACTAGGGGTTAAAATAACGTCTGAAAAACAAGACTTGGGATTATTCTGAACCCAAGCCTTTACCAACTGCACACGAGCCTTTTCACCAGGGGAAAGAAGGACCTCGAAATCATCCTCATTGGGAACAGGGGACCAACAAGCCTTAAGGAGAAACTATTGACTAGAAACTTCATCTGCGATAAATTCCCAACCTATGCCAGAAATGAAGAAAAACGTATTTCACCAATCTTTAACATGAGAATATTTGCGTTCTAATTCAACCAATTTGCTATGGGACCTAAAACTACAAATGTTCCCCTCCAAACGTTTGAACCCATGAAGGGATAAGAATTCACAGGCTGTTAAGTTAGGATACTCATCACCCACAGGTTCCAATACCTTTCGCCACAAAACGCAGCAAGCCATCAAGATTCTCCAGGTATTGAGCACCAGTTGGGCTGGAGCCAACCTTAGGACATCCAACACATCGTGGACTGGCCGCACAAAAGGCAATCAAAGCCCAATAGTGAACATCGCAAGATAAAGGACAATGGAAACAATCATACCTCTTGCATCAACAGCCCTCTGGTTTGAGGTGGGTGCCCTAAGATGAACAGAATTAGAAATGTTGAAGTTGTTTCGGGTGTTCTCAAGTTCGTGAGAAGAAACGTTCGAGGACCATCGATGGCCCACAAATATGGATGCCAGAATATGCCTTTCATGCCTCCCTTCTCCACTAGGGTTTGTAGAAGCAACAACGATGCGAATGGAGGAATCGCAGGGTGGTGAAAGACCGCGTGTAGAGGTCGCGACTTTGCCCTTGGAAGAAGACGCCATGGAAAGGAAGTGAGAGTTCACAAGAGAGGATGTGACTATCCAGAAGGAAGGAAGAACTCAAGAATGGCAAGAAATTCGAAAAGGAAAAAGACTTGAGAGAGAAGAAAAAAGAATGGGATCAGGAGCCTTAAAAAGGATTGACAGTTGAGGTATGAAAAGGCGGAAAGGTGAAACGACACACTAACAAGTAATACTTGATTAATGAAATGACACCCTGACAGCCATATTCGGGAAGATGAAAAAAGACATGGTTTTAAGTCCCATCAAGCCATGCACGATGAGATTTCACAAGGTAACTAGAGAGGATATTATAACCGGTTAATCCCAGGTGGGCCTGGGCCATTAGTCAAGCCCATAGCCCACCTCACCACCTAAAGCCCAGCTTGATATTAGGAGGGTCCAGCCCATCGCCAATACTGATTGGATAACCATCCGAAAGTGGCATGGGATCAAAACAATTATCGTTTAAATCTAATATGAGATGAATTCCTCATTTTCAGGTTCGATTTTCAAATAACAGATGTGTCCATTATCACTTAACAACCAAAGGCTCTATATAAGGGAAGAATCAAGCTATGTAAAGGGCATCTGATTCATTAGTATTAAAGAATTTTTATTCGATCACTAACTTAGACATCGACGGCGTTCCCTTGAACCCCCTAAACTGTCTCACTTTTTGGTTGCAAATGATTGTGAATTGGTGGGAGTGAAACACGTCCATAATGGATGTCATGTTTGATACTCTAGAATCTATCCAGTCACAGATGTAAGTTTCTCTTACGAATAAATGATGATAGTTTTCTTTAAAAAATGATAAAATTTGATTTGAAAAATTTAAAATTTAAAATTTATCTTTCTAATCAAATACTATCATGTAAGTATTTTACTATATGTGCTATACACATCCGGTACGAGAATAGAATTTATCCATTACTTTTGCATGCTGAATTTCATTCCATATGAAATCTAGAATATCTTAACTACTCATTTCACCTGTTTGTACTAATAAGAGATTTTTCTTAAATCTCAAGCATTGTTTTCAAATTCAATGTAAAAAATAAAAAATAAGGTCAATGTCATAACTTTCAAATTCAAATACCTGTCATCTTATTACATATGTAAACACTATGGTCAGATCAAAGGGCTAATAATTTGGAACACAGAAAGGTTTTCCTTTTTCTTTATATTCTTATCCATTATTTTTTTTTTTTGAAAGAATAGATAGAATTTTATTATACAAATTATCCATTATTAAAGTATATGAAAAACGTTAATCTT
Source organism: Juglans microcarpa x Juglans regia (assembly GCF_004785595.1). NCBI lineage: Eukaryota > Viridiplantae > Streptophyta > Magnoliopsida > Fagales > Juglandaceae > Juglans > Juglans microcarpa x Juglans regia. The sequence continues at coordinate 12,429,003 of NC_054606.1, forward strand.
TGTTTCAGATTTCACATATAAATTATTTAAATAATAATAGATTAAAAAATAATATAACTAAAAATAATGAAATCTAAACGAAGAATAGCATCTCTAGAGGGTGTGCATGGGGACACGAAGCGGACAGTGGGAGGTGCGAACTGTTTTTTATTGCTGTAGTGCGGCTCAGCTGTCCCTTTCACCTGTGGAATATGGAATGTGGGGGCATCCTAGTGCTTTTTTCTTAGGGGGGGGGGGGGGGGGGGGGGGGGGGGGGGGGGGGGGGGGGGGGGGTGGGCTGTCAATGCATCCTAAAGGCGGAATTTCCCATTCTTAATTTTTATTTTATTTTCTTTAAAGTATCTGTACATCCGGGTCGAATTTCTTGTCGGTTCAATCTGGAACGTGGGTACTCAGATAGAGGACAATGTATATTAATATAAATGATTTTTTGTTTTTTTATTTTTTTAAAGTATTTTTTTAAACATTCTTAACCATTAAAAAAATAAAAAATATATAAATTCATTAATAATCACTTCTTTAACTATTACAAATAAAAAAAATAAAAAAATATAAATCACTATATTTAATAGTCATACAATCATTTTCCTTCCTATGAATTCGGATGGATATTCATCCAAATTGTAACTGGGCAGATATTCAAATATTCTTTGTCACTACCGATTGTCTCTCTCTCTAAAGCCTTCAAACTTTTTGAGTCCGCCACCGGCTATTGTCACAGAAAAAGTCACAGAGAATGACTGCCACCATTTACCGTGACACACAGATTTCGATTGGGATATATTTTCGATTTCGTTCGGTATGGTCCTCTGCACACCTCACTACGCTCTAGAATCTCTGCACACATGGGCCATTCAATTTAATTTTGTTATTCTACATGAATATAAACGGAGTAATGACACGAAAAAGTTCTCATGATTATGACTCAAAACCAAACAATAATTCCATTGTTTTGATTTATTTTTAAAATAGCAATTCTGCTCCCATGAGCTCTCACATGTTCACCCTCTGTTAACTTCAAATATGCACCAATCTAACCGAATGCAATTGGATTAAGGAAAAATCTACTTTACCTCCCAATATTAACCGTTGATTAAATTTTTTTTTTTTAACTTAGTGATTAAGGAAGTAATTTTAACTCATTACAACAAATTTGTCTATTTCTCACTAATTTTTTTTTCCAAGATATAAGTTAGTGAAAAATACTTATCTAATGCTACAAATACCTTCTGTGGGAAAAAAAATAACATTTTACCACGAAATCACATTCGACCACAGTAAATTCGTGGGAAAAAGTCACTTTTTGCAGCCATTTGGTGTCGCCGCAAAAATTTTACCGTATCAAACACTGGAATGGAAAATAAACTAGTATTTGCGGCGACTTCATGTCACCGCATATATACAAAATATATACTATATTTTATTATGCATATAGACTAAATTTTAGTCCCAAAGGCCAAACGGCATCGTTTAATCGGGCTATATATATTACGATTACATTCCCCCCTCCCCACAACACGCTCGACCATCTATGCTGTACCTCTCAAGTCCCTAAGTCCTCGCAGCCGTCACTCAGCCCCTCTCTCACACCGTCAATAGCTCCTCGCCGTCGACACTGTTGGTCCGTTCTGTCCTCCACTTCTAGTTGTTCCCGAGGCTACAGAATCACAGATATTGTTTCACCCTCTCTCGGCGAGCTAATCGGTATGTGAACATATATATGCTTTTTAATTTTCAAAATCTTACATTTACTTCATGAATCATTACAATGTTTCAATTCATTGCTAATTGATTCATTTCATTTAGGGTTTTTATCGAACTTACAGATTTGAGATTTAGGGTTTTTTACATATTTCGAAATCTGATTAGGGTTTATATTTTATAGTTTTTTTTTTGTATAGCTCCCCATCAAGCTGAATCTGTATTTTATAATTGTGGAAGGTATATTTTAATATTTTATATTTTAGGATTTAGGGTTTATATATGTTGTATAGCTCCCCATCGAGGATGAACATGTATAGTTCCCCATCCAGCTGAAAATAGCTTGATTTCTTTCCTTTTTGTTTTTGTGGGTAATTTTGTTTGTTTGTTCGTTCATATATATCTGTTAGTTGATTTGAACCTGATAAATTTTTTTGGGTTGCATGGATGTCAATCAGTGATTCTACTGGTTTGGTTTTCTTGTATGTTCTTGAATCATTACAATGTTTTCTTGCATTGTGTGTATTCTCTATTTGAATTTCTTTATGTGTGTATTCTGAGTGTATTCTTTCTGTGTGTATTCTTTATGATGTTTCTTGCATTGTGTGTATTTTCTATTTGAATTTCCTGTTATTGCATTGATGATTTTTCTTTCTCTATTAATCTTTATTCTGTGTGTATTGATATAAGGAATCCAAAAGCTTTTTCTCTTGTGCTATGTAACGAAAGGCAGGGTACTTTGCCCTTTTGGCTTGTCATTGCAATTCATGTACTTGAGATTCCTTTATATCAATTTATTTAGTATCCATTGAACACTTATAAAAAAAAAGTCAGTTTTTGTTTATCCTTCTCTTTTTTGTGTATTTTTTGTGAACTGGTATCAATATGTGCATAACTGCATATTGTAAAAACTTTAATGAGCTTCTGATTTAGGGTATATTTTGTTGAAGGGTGTGAGTTTTCTGTTTCCTCATATCGAGTTCTATCTCTATTTTGATTTGTGAATTTTTTTGTGATTTTTGGTTTATCACTTGTGAGTGTTTTCGATTAATTTATTATGTTGTGATTTTGTTGTCAAAGGATGAACGGTGAAAAAATAAAGTTTGAATTTTTGATTGAATGGACCCTTACTAGTTACTATGCCTTTGTCTACAAATAACATGCCACATTATTCGGGATTGAGAGCCTCAAGCTTGGAGGGCCATTGTATGGTTGTATAGTGGCTGCACAGATTTTGTACATTGAATGTATTATGTGAACTTTTGCTTGAATAATGAATGTGTTTGAGTGGATAAGTAGAGGAATATAATGGATTGAACTTATGCAATCATGAGTATGCTTGTCAAGGGGCTTATGAGTTCAACCTACTGCTTGATGAGGTAGAATAAAATTATACTCCGTTTTGGTTTAGGCAATTTCAGTATGCATGCCTTTTTGTACCTTCATAAGTGCAATGATTATTTGTTTAAATTTGGCTTCTAGGTTGTTGAAGTTATGGACAGATATGGTTAGTTTCTAATGATACGATATTTGTTTTGTTTTATCTTTACTTCTATTTTTTCGGTTTGTTTGGGTTTTAATGGTATTTGGTGTGTTTTGGAAAGCAAACCTCAACCTGATTAATTGGATTCAGTGGGGTATTTTCCTTACAATGCATTTCAGTTCCCTCTTATCAAGAGAATACAAAATCAGTATAGCTAGGATTCAGTAAAATGGTTTCAAGCTTTCAGTTCCCTTTTATATATATATATATCTCCTGTCTCTAAGTAAAAATAGGATTTTTTTAAGATCATGATCATTGTCATTGGTACTTCATTATAGGTGGAAGCAACAATTGAATATATTTGTCACCATGAAGGTGATGGAGCTATTCTTGTATTCCTTATGGGCTGGGATGACAGGCATTTCAACATTCTGTAATTACTACGGGTAATTGTGGTTCAAAAAAATATACTTTCCTACTCTTCTTTGCATGACCTCCTTGTCTTTAATTGCATTGTTAAATTGTGTACACATATCAATTTTATGTAGCTATAGATGCATTTTCCAATAGGATGAATATCTGTATCTTCTGATATTTAGATCTTTAATAGGCACAATGGAAATGCCACTGTCATTTTTACACAAGAGCATTTGTTGAATCATGTGTTGGGTGCAATGTTCTACGAACTTGGTTGGGAGGAATGGCTTCAAGCTTTGCCCCGTGCATTGGTTGATTGAGTTTGTGAAAACTAACAAGGATTTCTAGAGCAGAGGCATGGAAATTGGCCTCTTTCTATTCTTTTTTGTTTTTACCTTTAAAAAGACTATACTTTGTTTTCCTATCTACTTGAAGGCCTTATCCATCTGACTTGAACTGGCTAGCTTGAACTGGGTCTTGTGGATTAAAGGAAGATCTCCAGTTATTTAGCAGACCAGTCTCATGATATGTGAATTTGGTTTATGATTATATAGTTGTGTTATTTATTGTATCGAACTCAAGTTTTAGATGGATAAAATATCCACATTTGTGTTGGATTGGATTACATGGGCAGCAAGATTGTTGATATGTCTTACAATTTGACTCTTTGAGTTATATATATGGGAGTGTGAAGTGGAATGATGTGAATTGGTACTAAATATATTAAAGTGATATGTTGATCAGGATTGTTGTTGGTGTGTATGAAGCTTGAAAGAACATTTGTAGATTGATATTAACAGTTGGACAGACTATGTTGAAAGTGGTTTTATTGCATTTCATGGTTGTGTTGGTTGGTATATAACTTTTTTGCTTATATTAGACATTTTTTTACTATCATTTTTTGCTCAGTCTCAATTTTTTTTTCGCTTTAACAAATTTTTTTTTTCTGAATTCTTTTAGCAGTTGCCGCGAAGAATACTAGCGGAAAATAATTTTTTTTCCCAGAACAAATTTTTTCCGCCAAATGTTCTAGTGGCTAATACTAATACCCACCAATACCTCTCGCGGTAATTGCTCCTATTCCCACGAGCCTAAACGAAAATGGATGTGTTTTTACAATGAGCTTCATCAGCTCTTGCTGCGAGATGTGTCGTGGGAAAACATAGATATTGGTCACGAATTAAACCTTTCGTGAGTTATAATACTTTTTGCGGCGAATTATACGCCACGAGCTTCCCATAACAAAATTTTGTGGGAATTGAGTTTTTCCCACAAAAAAGCCACTTTTTGTCATGAAATTCCTCGCTGGAAAAACACAGTATTTCTTGTAGTGAGTATATTGGTGTATTTTTTTATTTTTTAAAAATATTTAAATGTATTAAAAAAATGTAAAAAAAAAAGGAAAAAAAACGCTGGGTGGTACACCCAGTGGTAAGAGTGGGGCGGCAGAGTAGCCCTACTCATTGGTTTAAATATGACGCTCTGTACCATTGTTTGGGATGTAACGAAGATTTAGAGTATCGAGACATACAACACAATGTTACATACTCTCGTTCATGACAGTTAATATGTAATACATTTTAGTATGAAACTAGCAGTATGCAATAATTACAGTGAAAAATATAGTGACTTAAAAAATTTATGCCAAAATGAACTAAACATCCCAATAATATTAATAGCCATAAGTTCAAACTTAAGAATAACATTTCCTTAATACAAAATACTTAATTCAAGTTCCATAGTTAGATGAACTCTTTCATACACTATGAAGTACGATGAGTCAATACTTATGAGCATTAAAATTATATCTAGTCTTCGCTCAAAGTCTGGCTCCTCTTCAACCATATGTATCCAGTGGTCCATCATGTTCATTCTCTACTGGTCTTGACACAACTTTTATTATTCCGAGAGAATGATAGTGAGTCTACATGGGTGAGATTTACTTAAAATTTCAGTAAGTTAAACAACTAACTTGCATAGAAATAAGATATGCATAATTAATGATAAACATGAGATGCATGTGTGTAGAAAAATCAATATATGTCTCCCATCTAGGTTCTTTAATATTTCTCAGAAAAATTTTAATGCACATTTCTTTCTGAGAACATTTTTCACTTTCTAGTTTAAAAAAATGATATTTCGAAAGAGAACATTTTATACCTCATTGCTTTTAAAAAATATAACATTTCATCATTATTAAAGCCATCATTAACATACGTATGGCAACAACACGGTTCCCTATATGCAACGTGAACACCTGTCGGTGACTGTATCACAACTCATGTTGACACTACGTTTTTGTCTGTAGACATCGTTATTAATGCATTGGTATTATAACATAACATCATTATAACATTTTATCGTAACATATGCACCCACTAGCATTAGGTGTTATATACGACTTCACTCCGATATTCTTTAAAAAGAATCCATTCGAAAAAATCCGTTAACAGTTCTTTGTCAACCCAGAAATTACTACTCTATTTTTACTCACTTCAGAATGGACAAATGAGTTTCACTAGAATAATTCTCTATCCTAGCCTTTGGGGTCGTGACAAAAGTCATTTTCATACTATACTTGAAAGATGTATTTCATGACATGTGCATATGTAGCAAGCTTTCATATCAAAATGACATTTATATATACAATATGCTAAAATGGTTAGAATTTCATATGTCATGTAAACAAGTAATCAAATGCTCAATGATGTATCATATTATGTTTCATGCTCAAAATGATATTTATAATATGAATGTGGCATTTATATAAGAATCATAAATAAATTATCTAAGAGTAAGTTAAAAGCTAACCTGTAAACTATCCGAAGTTAAAGAATCGAAGCGGTTAAAATCAAAGTTATGCTAAGTTAGGATTTGAACCTCTAAGGAAGATGTTCATAATCAAAAGGTTCAAAAATTTAGTATTTACAAAACTACCCCTATACTTGGCACAATTTCGACCAAGGCCATAAATTCTCACTATTTTCATTTGGCCCCCAAAATTCACCAAACTTCACAAAACCCATAATTCCTATATTCTAAAATCATCTATGCCTTATAATTGTAAGAATCAAAGTGCAACTATGCTAATTACACTCGACCCAAGGCATGTATTTTATTAAGGCCTAGATGTGATTTCAACTATTCAATCTCTATGGATGCATGTGTACTCGAATTCATCAAGTGCCAATAGTAATTATAACCTTAGGAACAAATTAAAAACTTAGGCTTAGATCATGCAAGTTTATCCCAACACATAAATATGACTTTAAGACCTTAATCTTCACTGATCCATCTATTAAGCATGTATGATGTTTCTAGCTTTCCTTACCCAAAGATGTTTCAAAACTTAGTTAAGTCATGCATTTTAATTCTTATCACAATCACAAGACTTTTTTAAATGCACATTATTCAAAGCCTAGGTAAATTAATCAAAACTTCCTTAAGTTAAGTATAAACTAATCAAAACCAATGCATGCTAGATGATTAACACAAGATAGAATTAAAACCTATTATGACATGCTTCCAACTTCAAAATTAAACATTCAAAATTTATCCTAAGATATTTATAAATCGTATAAAATTATTCTAATACATGCCATGGCTAAAGCTAAAAATTCAACCCAAAATAATTTATGAAATCAATATTTCCCCATTAACCCCGTTTTGAACTTAGAATGCTAAACCTGCATTAAACTCAATCAAAACCTCATTCCCATGCTATAAATTAAAACCTAACATGTCATTTTAACACTTAACAAAAGATAGGGCAATATTACTTATAGAAATTGTGGCCTTTAAAGCTCCTAAAACAATTTCACTCAAGAACACTCAAGAACTTCACTCGGTTTCACTCTATTGCTCACTAAAGGAAAAATGCTCTCAAGACTCAAGAGAAGGCTAGGAGGAGAGGTGTGAAAAAATAAGAAAGTGAGAGAGATATTTATAGGCTTCAAGAGGGGAGGGAGACGTTGGCCTTAGATGAAGATGATGTTTTGGATTGGTGGAGGTGAGAGGTGGAGTGCTTGAGTGCAAAATGTCAAGGATGACATCATTTTGTTCAATTCAATAGTGATCTAAAGTGTCATAATTTATCATGGAAGAGAGCTAGAGGACGCCCATAAGTACATCGATTGTTTGATTCAGATTTTTGAAACAAAAATTCACAAGATAAACAAGTCATAGCCAACGGTTTTAGATTTCCTTCGTGAAAACCTCTAAACCTAGACATACGGGGGGAAGGCCCCGCGAAAGACATCCTACGTAGAGTCAAACATATCATTTTGGAGTAAATAAAATGGTATGTTTAGTTGAAGCCGAAATTGTGTAAATCCCTCAATGAAACGGTGCGTTTCACATTTCCACTAAAATTGGTCTCTCTCTCCCCTACCCTCTCTCTATGCAACTCTTGCTCCCAACTCTTACCCATGATAGACCCTTTCTCCTATACGCTAGAGGATTTTGCTCAAAGTTCGACATCATCCTAGGTAAGTCACTACTCCAATCTCAGATTACTTCTTTATTTTTGAATATTTTTCCCTTTTTTTCATTTGATTTTTCAACGGCTATGTACATATTCTTGTCTGCATCTATAGTTGCTTGAAAATGGTGGTAGATTGGTTGTGATGCGCTGGAATTTTTTCTCGCTATTCCTCGTTGTTATATGAATTCCAATGTGTAAGTATCAACAACCAGTTCAAAACAGAGGTTTCGTATTTGAGTTTGCTTCGTAACGACAACCAGAAAATCTGAACTACTGTTCTCCATCCGCAATGTCGTCTCCTGCTGAGTAATACTTTCTTCTCCTTTCCTTTTATCTTCCCAAATTCTTAATTTTTCTTGTTTTATGTTCTTATGACTTTTATTGGTTCCAGAATTAGGCCTTTGATATTGCACAATTTGAATATGCATGTAGTTTGGTAATCTTTAAAACTCAAATTATTTGCATTTAATTTGTAATCTTCCAATTTTTATGAATTCAAATTGGAAGAGTAGAGGGATGGTAACCGAAGTAAACAGGTTGAGTGCATTTACTTTGTAATCTTCCAACTTATGAATTCCACTTGCTTGGTATTGACAGGAAGTAACTGGGAAAAGTAAAATGATACGGGGATTAGTGAAAAGCCCATACAATCGATAAATCAAATCCTCTTGATTTGGGAAAAAAAGTAGAATGATGCAAATTAGTCGAAAGCCTCAAATAATTTGCATTTATTGAAGCAAAATCACAATCTCTCAAGTTTATATGTTTTTTGCAAAAGTATTGCACTTGGTTAGGCTGAGCACAATTTATTTCACAAACCTTTTGCCTTTAAATTGGTCTTTGCATAGCGTACATGTTCTCAAACATATGGGCAACAAATAGCTTCAAGTGATTGCCTAATATGCCAGTATTCTTTTTCTTCCATTTGGCACTAGTTCCATTACAAAAAGGTTTCATTTATTTGTCAAGTTCTTATTTGTTCCATGGGCACTTATAAAATTAAATGAAAACTCTTCATTTAGTTAACTAGTTAACCGATTTTCTCCCCCTCAAATTTCAAAAGTGAATTTCGGTTTTCACTTTACCTGTAGTGTGGGGAGGCTAATGTCCACTAGTTATGGTTGGTGAAAGGTCAATTCCCTTTGTTTCTAAAGATCTCCCCATGAAAGGTTGGTTGGAAAGAACTTGTCATTTTGCACATTTGAAATTTGATAGCAAATTGCTGGTGAAAGGGTGAAGAGCCTGTAACTGTTGTATGATTTATTGTTGATCACATTCATTTAAGATATTATAAATCTCTTCCACCCTAACCAAGGCTCATGGGACACTTTGTTTGTTGGCTACTATAGTCTATCAGATTCGACTAGTTGATACTCGAGATATTGTACCAGTCTATAAACGGACATTTCACATGTTTTCAGGTATGTCTTTCATATCTATGAACTTCATGCTTTAATATCAACATATTTTGTTGACAGAATCTGCTCTTCGTTTATAAACTCTACCTTATAATTTTGAGAAGAATTTATCTAATCCATTAGGTTGATAATAAATTTTGTGGACAATTTATCTTTCCAAAGTTTTGTTGTGGAAAGTAAATTAGCACATGATGGAAAGTAAATTAACACACTTACATATTAATGTTTTATTCAAAATTCTGACATCAAACTTCACATGTCACTAACTCTGTTGGAGGTGAGTAACGACCCAATGTGCAGTTGTGGAAAACAATATGTACTTAGAATATCAATTACTCCAAGAAATCTAGAGCGAGCATTCTTTGGATGTTTACTGTACAACAAAGAGGTAGACACAATTAATAGTACTTTTGTGTTTCTGTTTATATATTAATGTTTTATTCAAAGTTTTGACATCAAACATACTTGATTATTTATGTATAATTAGGAGTTACCACACTGCAAATATTTCAAGTGGGCAGATAGTAATGAATATAAAGAGCAAGCCCTTGTAAAGAGAGAATCAGAAGTACTAAGAAAAGAGGAAGAACTTTAAAAGAGAGAAGAACAGATTGAGAAGAGGAAGTTGGCACTCCACAATGATCAAGCCCAGCTTCATAGGCAAGAAGCTGATTTGCGGCATGCACGCACATTACTTTGTGTGTATTGGCTAATATCTATAGTTATTTACTAGTATTTGATACGCTCAAAGTGATGAGGACTTTGTATTTGTATTTGATAGAAACTTAGCATTTGTAAGTCAAGACTTTAAAATTATGTACTTAAGACTATTTGCGATTAGTTGTCTTCAATCCCGAGACTTTATTGTGCTTTAATGTGCCACTGCTTATTAATAGAGTATGTATCTGCGTGAAAAGAACTTGCCAATAACCCACCTTGGATTGATCGGAGTAGTATTTCGGTTGAAAATAATTGGTCAGAATATTTGACAGGACTAAATCACAAGTTTATGGATTTACTTTTTTTCACCTTGACTGATGGAGCATTATCAAACTTAGCGTCAAATAAACTCATAAACTTATACTAATCACATTCAATCAAATTTACATAAATTGAGTACTTGGATAAAAGATCAAATTTACATAAATAGAATACTTGGATACAAAATGTGGGCTCAAATACTAGGATACAAAACATGAGCTTAAACAACCTTTTATCCTTAAAAACAACAGTTTTATATTTGTATTCACAAGGAAATATTCCCATGCTCCATGAAATGCCTCCATGACACCCAAATAGGCTTTTGTTGTACCTGATATGATAAAAAAAAATTGGAGTTACATGTTTGCATAACATTTTGGACAGATTAATTAACGAGTAAATTAAAGAAGTACAGAAAAAAATATCCCAAACCACCACACAAATTTTAACAAACCACCACCAACACGCAAATTCCAACAAATCGCCCCCAGCACACAAATTCCAATAAACCACCTCCAACACATAACATATTCCCACAAACCACCAGCAACACACGACATACTCCAACAATGGATCTCAAAGTCCTGCTACAAGAAGCTATTTGGTTGCGTTCCATTTGTTGTCTCTGACTGTGCTCCATCCATTCCTAGTTTTATTTGTGAATGTAATAGCAGACAAAGTAAGACCCACATAAAAAACATACAAATACAATAAGTGAATGAAAGTGATAATTTTACACTTTCTTGTGTCTCCATCACTGGGGTTTGTACACTTTTTGGTGTTCCCATCACTTCTTGTTGTATACTTTCTTGATCCACCATTACGAGAGTTTGTACATTTTCTTACGTCCTCATTCTCGATGGGCCGAGTTAGTTTACAATGCTTTCCAATAGTTTGATGTCTAATCCACACCTCTGAAAACATAAAAAATAATTAAAGTTCACAAATAAGTGGAAATATAGTATATTATCAAATACTTAAGGATGAACATAAGGCTGAGGAGGACCAAAACACCAACTTTTCTCATGCTAAAGCTTCACAAAGAAAGAAGAAGAATAGCATTGTGAAAATTATGGATGATGAAGGTTGTTGGCAGGAAGGAGAGCAATATGACAACCTTATTATTAACCACTTTTTTCTTCTTTGTTTACTTCTATAGGAACTCAAAATGAAATTGTTGTTCTGGATAACGTTGAAAGGAAACTTTCTGATGCCATGAATGAAGATCTCATTAAGGAATTCAATGCTGAAGAAGTGGTACAAGTTTTGAAGGAAATGCATCCTTCGAAGGCATCAGGCCTGATGGTATGCCACCTTTGTTCTTCCAACAATTTTGGCCTAAAATTGGTAAATCTATCACATCTGCCATTTTACTTGCTATAAACTCTGGTGTTTTTCCTCAAGTTGTGAATCATACATTTATTACTATGGTCCCTAAGAAGAAATATCCTGTGAAAGTCAATAACTTTAGACCCAATAGTCTCTGTAATGTGATTTATAAGCTAATATCTAAGGTTATTGCAAAGAGAATCAAGAAAGTGGTACCTGCTGTGATATCAGAAACACAATCTGCTTTTGTAACGCCCTGTTCCCGGAGGTCTAGAGAGTTAGCTCCTATTACTCAAGAATATCTCTAATAATCAATAATAAATAAATAGAAATTTCACAAAATACTTACTTATTTGTTCAATCCAAAAATCTATGTTCCTCCATAAAAACACTAAACAAAAACCTTAATAAAATAAAATAACATTTCCACAAAGACTCAAATTATTCATAACTTGACGTACCAAAATAACCGCTAGAGATAAAACTACTAAATATGATCCTCCAAAATACTTGTACCCTTAGCACTCATTCATCTATGATCATTAGACTTTTCCAATACTTCCTACTCTTGTTCTCCAACTGAACCATAAAATATCTAAAAAATGTTATGGAGATAAGGGGTGAGTTATCAACAACTCAGTAAGCAGAGAACATATACTAGTATGTAAACATGAGTATTTTCACAAAATTCAGAATGCAAAAACAAAACATTTCAGTTTCAATATGCAAATTTCAAAAATACATATTATTAGAAAATCAGAGCGACATTTCAAACATTTCATATTCAGAAACCAACTTTTCATATTCAAAGACTCATTTGGCACAACATGATTGAACATATTTTTTTTTTCATATCATATCAGAGCATCATATCAGAATAGATGCCATGTTGTTTAACTCCCAAAGTAGGGTTATTCATTCTACGGAAAGTCAAGTAGAACATAAATCACCATGTTATCAAAGCGATTGCACTTAGAGCAGAAACCACTATTATATCTCGTGGTAGGGCTAAAGGTTATTATTATATCCTGTGACAGGGCCAGAGGTCACTATTATATCCCGTGATAGGGCTAGAGGTCACTATTGTATCTCGTGACAGGGCCAGAGATCACTATTGTATCCCGTGACATGGCCAAAGGTCACTATTGTATCCCGTAAAAGGGCCAAATGTCACTATTATATCCCGTGACAATGCCACATATCAAAGCAAAACAAAATCATAATCACCATATCAAAATCAGAATCAGAGTTAGAATAGAATCAGAAAGTCATGCCAAAAATTTTTTAGATGCCACATCATATCAAAACAGACTACTGAAATTCAGATCATTTCACATTTTCCAAAACGGATTTAGAATATCTTCATGTTAATGCAAAATTTATCAAATTTTCATATTCGCTCATTTTTTCTCAGTTCAATAACAGAATGCCAAATATAAGCTCATGTCTACACCAGTCATGCAAAAAGAAAAAATACCTTATTCTTATACAGAATTTCATGAGTAATGCAAAACAAATAACTGAGGTCGTTTCAAATTTCTTTTCAAAACAAAACAAGCATATTTTTCAAAAATCAACCTCAGTCCATTTTATTTTATGCAAAGTCTAGCATAGGAACCCCGCTTACTTGGACTTCTTAGCTTTTCAGAATTTTCCTAAAAAAATGTCGAGTCAACTATAAATCTTCACCTATAAAATAAACACGTAATTCTGTAAATTTCTGGTCAATCACAAATTTAATCCATTTAAGCCTAAGCTTCTAAAATATCTATTTTAATTCTCCAATACCTAAAAATTCTCATAACCTTAAAATATCCCTTAATTCTAAAATATCCTCATTCTCTAATTTTCCTTGATGTCAATCAACACTTAAGATAAGTGCTAGTAAAAATTTCGTTAAATAAAAAAATAGCTTTAATCATATTTAAAATGTTAAAAATAAAATTACACACTTACTATAAAAATAATTTGCAACCAATAGTACAATTTAAAAATCCTATTTATTTTCTGTACAATTTCATATACTTTCCACAAAGACCATGTAAAAACAGATTTAATACATAAACATAATTCCAAACTGAAACCATCCAATAGTAAGGGCAAAAATTGTAATTTCATATCAAAATAATATGTGAAACTAAATTTATGTAGCCTCTGTAACACCTAGTTATAAGAAAAATGTTTTCATGTGTTACGTAGTCCAACAGTTGGCTAGGTAGAGGCGTGGGATACTCATCAAGAAGGGAGGAGCTGCATGCGGTGCAGCAAAGAAGGATGCTGTCCTGGCGGCGTCGTACTGAGAGAGAGAGAGAGAGAGAGAGAGAGAGAGAGGGGGCCATGGCGTGTGGAAGAGACATGTTACCGAGATGGAGGATGGGGGCTTGAGGCGGCGGAAGTGCAGCAAGGTGGTGCAGGGTGTAGCAAGACCAGGTTGTGGCCATTTCCGTCGTGAACAATGGCTGAACGAGTGCTTGGGAAAGAGGGTCTGCTATGGAAGTAATATGTTTCTTGGTGCAAAAATAGAGCAGTTTTGGCTTCTTTTGGTGGTTTATCTGATGGTTGTGTTGCTTTCGTGGAGGCTTGCAGGGTTGGTTTTGCTTCAAGGTGGCAAGGCTATTGGATGAAACAAAAGTTGTGGGCTGCAGGGAGGCCGAGAGAGTGCAATTTTGTGGGTCTGGTGGCTTAGAGAGATGGAGGCTGGGCGGTTTCCATTCGGCTGAGAGCACATGGGCATGGGTTTTTGTGATGGTGAGGTCAGGCAACTAGGTTGCATGCGAGGTCTAATGCCATGGGTATGGAGGTGCAGAGACAACAACGGTGACTGCATGGAGGTTATAGAGGGTGGCGGCTTGTGGTGGACGATGGTTTGAGGATAGAGCTGCTTCTGTGCATGGGTGGAGACTGCCGTGGGAGGTTTGCAGTAGCTATAGGCTTGGTAAACTATCACCTGCAGGTACGTATGTATATATTTATAGGCGATGGAAAAACCCTAGAGAAATGAGGGAGAAGTGCGTGTGCATGGAGTGGATAAATACATTAGAATGTGTAAGCTTATGACTAACGGAAAGAGACGTGTAAAGGTGGGGAGTTTTTTAAAAACAAACTGCGATTGGGTCTCCGGTTTAATAAAAATGGGCATGGGCCATACGGTTATCGGGTAGAGTTTATTTCAAAAATTTAACTTCAATGACAAGTCCATTAGAAAAAATCTGATAACAGTTAAAAACCAATTTGGGCCCATAAAATAGTATTCGAAAAATTTCAACTGGGCTTTTCATATACTTAACTCAAAAATATAAAAACAGGCTTGGGGCTAGACTTGGGTGTTACAGCTTTCTTACTTGGAAGGTTGATCAGTGATAATGTCTTAGCTGCTTATGAAGTTCTTCACTACCTGAGAAGGAAAAAGAGGGAAAAGAAAGGTTTTATGTCCCTAAATTGTAATATGAGTAAAGTTTATGATAAGGTAGAATGAAATTTTCTTGAAGCTATTATGAGAAAACTGAGATTCCATGACAAGTTGGTCTAGCTTGTAATGAGGTGTGTGCAAAGTGCTTCTTTTTCAGTTCTTATTAATGGATCCCCAACAGGTCATATAGTTCCCTCAAGAGGGTTGAGACAAGGAGATCCTATCTCTCCTTATTTATTCCTCTTGTGCATTGAGGGTTTAATTGGCTTGCTGAGAAGTGTTGTTGTGTCTAATTCAGTTTCTAGTATCTAAATCTGTTGTGGGCCCCTAAGACTTAATCATCTCCTCTATGCGAATGATGGTCTAATATTTTGTGCAGCTGATGTTGAGACCAATCTCAGATAATTAGAGTTGTTGAGGCAATATGAAAAGGCATCATGTCAGCTTATTAACCAAGACAAAACTGCCATGGTTTTTAGTAATAATGTTGATGGAGCTAAGAAGAAGGCCATTATGGATCTGTGGGGTATGTCTCAAGTACAGTGGTATGAGAAGTACTTAGGATTACCACCAATGGTTGGTAAGTAAAAAACAAGTGCCTTTGCTGAGATAAAGCACAAAGTTTGGTCGAAATTGCAAGGTTGAAAGGGCAATATGTTTTCTCAAGGTGGAAGGGAGGTGCTTCTTAAGGCAGTGGCTCTAACTATTCCCTCATATGCAATGAATTGTTGTAAACTTCCTAACAAGCTATGTTTAGAAATTGAGGGTATGATGGCAAAATTTTGATGGGAGCAGAAGAATGAGGAAAGGAAGGTTCATTGGGTTAGTTGGCCGAAGATGTGTTAGTCCAAATTTGTTGGAGGGTTAGGTTTCAAGGAGTTGGGGACTTTTAATATGGCTATGTTGGCTAAGCAGAGTTGGAGGCTTTTTGCAGAATAAAGAGAGCCTATTTCACAAGGTTTATAGTGCTAGATACTTCCCTAGTGGCAACCTGTTTGATGCCTCTCTTGGTGGAAATCCTTCTTATGCTTGGAGAGGGACTTGGGAGGCAAAGAACCTTCTTATCAAAGGTGGAAAAGGTGGAGTGTTGGGAATTGGAGGTCTATACATATCGTGAGGGATGTTTGGATACCTGACTTTAGAGATTTGAGCAAGGAGTTGTGTATTGGCAGTTTTCAGTAGGGGTGAACTTTACTGGTTTGGATGGACAGGTTGCATCTTCAATAGATTGTAACACTAACTGGTGGAACCTTTCTAAGTTTAGATCTCTCTTCAATCCAAAGGTAGCTAAGGTTGTGTTGAGACTGCATCCTAGTTCCTCAGGTGAATTAGATAAATGGATTTGGGAGCATGAAAAGAATGGTATATTCAGTGCCAAAAATGCATACAGGTTTCTCAAGTCTCTTGTTGTTTATGATATGGGGGAGCCTTCAAACTACAAAGAGATTTTGGAATGCTATTTGGAAATTGAAAGTTTCTCAAAAGGTAAAAGTTTTTGCTTGGAGAGCTTCCAAGGAAGGACTTCCTACAATGACAAAGCTCATGAGCAAGAAAATAAACGTGGACGAGTTTTGCTGCTTCTGTCAACACCTTGTGGAAGATTTGGCTCATGCTTTATTTTTTTGTCCATCTATTCATGAATTTTGGTTGAGGCAGTTTCCTGTTCTTTATTAGATGGATCAGTTCAGGTCCTTTATGACTATTACTATGGAAGTATACTCGACATCATCTCCATAGGACTTGACATATTTTATCCTTATTGCTTAGGGCTTCTAGTATAGGAGGAACAAAATGATTCATGATCATATTTGTCTACCACCTCAACATGTAATAGGTTTTGCTCTTTCTAAGAAGGGTAAATCTGTTACTAGTTTGCAGCAACATATTCATACTAAGAAGTTGGATTATTAGTGGTCTCCTCCACCAATAGATTGGTTTAAATTAAATGTTGATGGCACACTTTTTATTTTTTTATTTTCTATAATAATAAAATGGGTGTTGGGGCCATTCTTAGAAATTCCTATGGAGCTGTCACTTTGGCTCTAAGCTGATTAGAGGATGAATCCCTTGATCCAAAAAATGTCGAGGCAATGGCATTGCCGATAGGTCTCTAATTCTATTAAAAATTGGCATCCACAATCTTATCATAGAAAGTGATTGTCTATATATGGTTGATGAGGTTAACAGTAGAAAAGAATCATATACAGCTGTGAGGACAGTTGTTTCTGAGATTAGAAGATTGATGCAAGGATTTCTGCAATGCAGGTTACAACATGCCAATAGATTGTCAAATGCATCCATACATCGACTTGCAAGGCATGCATGGTCTATTTCTGATATGCAAGTTTGGTAGCATAGTGTTCCTATTTTCTTTGAGAATGTTGTTTATGTTGATAAAAACTTTGTAACCAGGTTTGAGGTGTTTTGCCTCATTTGCAATGAAGTTAGTTCCTATATAGGATCATCTTTCGACAAGTAGGTCAGGAACCCGGAGGTGTAAGTCCCATTTTAAAGCCAGGGAGACGAGTGTAGGGCAGCTATAGGTTCAAACCCGAGGGCCGAGAGTGGTAAGTTCGCAAACCCCTGAGATGCGACGGTCGGTGTTGTCCTAGGACAAAATGAGTTGGATGAATAGATCCAATTCAACAATTAGTTCCAGGTCGGCTATGTCGCCTGACATTGTTAATGAGGAAGACTGTGCTTTTGAAGCATCAGAGTCGTCTGTGCTGGGATCATGGAAGATTTCAAAACTTGATGTTAGCACGATCTATCGAACCAATTGGTTTGAGAGATCTATGCACACACAGTTTTGCGTGCGTACTGTTGAACAAACTTATGCTATTTCCAAAACCCAGGAAAAATGTTATATTTTTCAAGAAAAACAGATAACCAAATTATTGGAGCAAGGTTTTAGATATATTTATATTGGATCTGTCCAAATTGCTGCTAAACCTCTAACAAGGAGAGGCATCAATGCATCAGTGCTATTTTGTTTAAGGGATGCCAGATTCAATAATTTTGAAACAAGTATTCTCGGAATGATCCAATCCTCTCTAACGGATGGACCAGTCTATTTTAATTGTTATCCTGATTTAACACTTGCTCTTGATGATAAACACATTTTAAAATGTTTGACCTTAAACATTTTAACTTCTGGTTATGATATGCTTAAGGGTAGCAAATCCCTTACTTTGATTTACATGATTTATTATCGTCTTTTAAAAACGAGTTTAAATCCAAAGGCTATTGTAAAATCCATCCAGGGAAAAACTCTTTTGATCCAGAGTTCAACCCCAGATGCGGATGTTTCAACTCCAAAAATGATTTTTTGGAAAGATATTATTCTTCCCAAAAAATAGATTTTAGAAGATGAAGTTCCTCCTATTCCTCGAAACCCTGTTGACAGTTACCCAAGTAACATTCAACAGTACTTGGATGGAACCATTAAAATTAGTTTTGATCAGACTAGATCTCCAAAGCTAAGAAGAAATTCTTTTGCTGGATCTAGTTCCTCTTTTGAAGGGTCAGAAATTTCAGTATGATGAGACCAAAATCTCAAACAATTTCTGGAAGTTTCTATTAAAACAGCCCAACCTGTTATTTCTGTTTTAAAACTGAAAGGACTCTCTACGTCCTCTCAAGTTACTTCTGTTTTTTACTCTGCACAGGATGCTGGATCCTCTAAAGACCAGCCTATTCATAATGAAGCTGATAAAGAAGATGATTCATCTTTATCACCTACAGCTTCAGATATGGTAGCTCCTGTTGCACCACCAGTTCATCACAGTTTAACTGTGTTGAACAAACCATTTGTGTTTGATCTTGTTTATCTTTTTGAAGAATACAAACTTTCAAAAAACAGTGCTAGGCGAAAAGCCTACCATGTATAGTATTCTGAAAAAGAAAAATAACGTGTTAAACGGAAATGGAAAGAAGAAATGAATAAGCAGAAATAACATATTCTTTTCTTTAATTTTGTTGAAATATTTATGTTTCTAACAATACTTTGAATGTTGTTAAAACTAATTTTGTCAAGGAAGAATGCAAGATGGTAGTTCAGTCAAGCCATCCGCCTTTGGAGACTGTTCTCATCACCCACAAAGGGGTTGAGATATCTGCTTCACCTTTCAAAATCTCGGAAACTGTTTCCAGAAATCCTGAGAAGGACAAGATTCTCAAAGAAACAAAAAAGGTTATTTCTCAAAATAACTTTGTGAATCTTGCTCTTCATACGATCGGACAACAGTTAGATCGGATTGAAGAAAAGGTTGAAAAACCTGATCCTATTCCTTTGGTTTTGACTACAGATCAACCAAAGAAAATAATTGAAAAACATTTGATTGTCTTCTCTGAAAGTCGAGCCAAAATTGATTTTAAAAATCCACAGGAAAAGACTTTAGATAAGATTGATCAAATGCTTAATGATTTGAAAAGAGAACAGCCTTCTACTAGTGCTTTGTCTAACAAAGAAATAGAAGAAGAAGTTCTTGTTGAAACTACAGATGAGTCTTCTAACGATCACTCTTCTGAAGAAAAGGATCTTAATTTACTTGAAAAGAATTTTCAAGATATTGTTTTAAAATCTGAAATTGACAGATTCTTTTCAAAAGGACCCAAACCAATGAGTCTGACGAAGAACTGATATTCTAGGCCTACTCCTCCTGATTTATAGTTTGAAGAAAAATTTTTTCAAAGCCAATCTTCTTACTCTGCCGACAAGGTTTATGAATGGAATATTGATGGTTTCTCTGAACAAGAAATCATGAATACCATGAGTAAAATGTCTCTTGTGGCAAATGCTTATGTAAATAACAATATTAGGCAATCTGATATTGTTAAGATTTTAACACAAGGTTTTTCCGGTGTTTTGAAAAACTGGTAGGATAAACACCTAACCAGAGATGCCAAGGAAACCATTCAGAACGCTGTCAAGTGTAATGATGAAGGGTTTCCTATTTTTGATGAATCCATTGGATCAGCCCAATCTGATGGAGTTAATACTTTGATTTACACAATTTTAAAACATTTCATTGGCACACCATCTGATATAATTAGCCGCATCAGCGACCAGTTAAATAATCTTAGATGTCATCAGATGTTTGATTACAGATGGTACCAAGATGTTTTTATTTTCAAAGTAATGCTTCGGGAAGATAGTTAGAAGCCTTACTGGAAGGAGAAATTTATTGATGGGTTACCTCGCTTGTTCGGTTACAAAGTGAAGGATGAACTTACTATTGCTGGGTCTCTTAATTACGATGTATACACCTATGGTGATATTTGTGCAGTAATCAAGAAACTTGATATTAGTATGTGTAATGATCAAAGGATGTTCCGAGAGCAGATGAGAAATAGCAAGAAAGCCAAATACGAAATGGGAACATTTTGTGAACAATTTGGACTTCCTGCTATAACTCCCTAAAAAAGGAAGCACAAGTTTCCTAAACCTCATGGCGGTATCAGGAGAAAACCCCGTGATGAATTTTATAAGAAAATTTACAAAAACCCATTTTCTAAGCCATTTTCTAAGAAAAAGAAATCTAAGGATTTTTCTCAAGGAAAATGTTTTATTTGTGGCAATCTAGGACATTTTGCTGATAAATGCCCTCAGAAAGCCAAAAAAGATAAAAAATTAAAAAAGAAGCTTAATTAGTTGAACATTGAAAACAATGATAAAGAAGAACTATTTCGACTCCTAGAAATAGCTTCGTCTTCATCATCTGATATCCTCGAGTTCAGTTCTAGTGATTCAGAATATCACTCAGAAGCTGAATCTCCAGATTCTACTGGTCCTAAGCTAGGTTGCAATTGTAATGATACTTGTTGCCAGACAAAAGGTAAGACAATCCATGTCTTGACCAAATCTGAAGAACAAGAAAACCTATTGCTAACCTTGTTTTCTCAAATAACAAATCCTGAGCTTAAGGAATAATACCTTCTTAAATTAAGAAAGGTTATGGCTCGCCAAGAACCAGAACCCTCTAAGCAAAGGAGAAGTTTTCAAGAAACCTTGGAGAGATTTCAAAAGAAAAAACCCAAGAAAATTTCTACAAATGATTTACAACATGAAATAAATCTTGTTAAAAAAGAAATCGTTGAACTCAGATCGGAGGTTAATAACCTTAAGTCTGAAAATGAGATTTTAAAACAAGAATTTTTAGTGTTTAAAATTGATAAACAACTTGATCAGGATATTCCTTCTGACAATGAGCAAACAAATGATTTTGGTTCAAGCCAACATGAGTTAGCTGCTGATAACCAGATTTGTTTGATCCATCATATCATTCCTTCAAAATGGTTTTCAAGGGTTACCATTGTGGTCGCCCATGATTTTTAATTTTTTGTAGTTGCTATGATTGATTCTGGATCAGATCTGAATTGTATTCAGGAAGGACTCATTCCTAGTAAATATTTTGAAAAATCATCTGAGAGATTATTTTCTGCAAATGGGTCCCAGATGAAAATTACTTATGAGCTTAACAACGCTCATGTTTGTCAAAACAATGTTTGCTTTAAAATCCCTTCTGTTTTAGTCAAAAACATGTCTGATAAAGTGATTTTAGGCATTCCATTTATTTCTGCTTTATATCCTTTTTTGACTGAAAAAAATGGTATTACTACCGACCCTTTTGGTCAAAAGGTCAAATTCAAATTTGCATCTCGTCAAGAGATTGATCAAGATAAATGTTTGAAATCTCTACTTTTTGCAAAACAAAAGCATCTGAATTTCCTTCAACAGGAAATCAGATATAAAAAGATTTCTGAACAATTATCTTCACCAATTTTACTTTCAAAAATTGATAATTTTAACAAGTGTCTTTTTTTTTTTTTATATTTGTTCTGATTTACCGAATGCTTTTTGACATAGGAAGAAACACATCGTTTCTCTTCCCTATATCAAAAATTTTGATGAAAGCACTATCCCCACTAAAGCCAGGCCAATTCAGACGAATAGTTAGACTTTAGAATTCTGCAAAAAGGAAATTGCAGATCTTATGGAAAAAGGCATAATTAGGGATAGCATGTCCCCTTGGTCTTGTCCAGTCTTTTACGTCCGAAAAAATGCTGAACTAGAAAGAGGTACCCCTCGTCTAGCCATTAATTACAAACCTTTGAACAAAGTCTTACAGTGGATTAGGTACCCTATTCCCAACAAAAATGACTTAATTCATAGGTTAAGTGATGCTGTAGTCTTTTCCAAATTTGACCTCAAATCTGAGTTTTGACAAATCCAGATAGCCGAGTCAGACCGGTACAAGACAGCCTTTGTAACCCCCTTCGGTCATTTCGAATGGAATGTGATGCCATTTGGTCTCAAAAATGCTCCTAGTGAGTTCCAACATATCATGAACGACGTCTTCAACTCGTTCTCTGATTTTACCATCGTCTATATAGATGATGTCCTTATTTTTTCTAAATCTATTGATGAATACTGGAAACATTTAAATTCGTTTCTAGACATCATTAGAACCAATGGTCTTGTCGTTTCTGCGAAAAAGATCAAACTATTCCAAACCAAGATCAGATTCCTTGGTTATGATATTTCTGAAGGGAAAATCAGGCCTATCCAAAGAGCCATTAATTTTGCCGACAAATTTCCTGATGTCATTCTTGACAAAAATCAATTATAGAGATTCTTAGGATCTCTTAATTATGTTGCTGATTTTTACAAGGATATGAGGAAACAATGTCGTCCTTTGTTCAAACGACTTCTTTCTAATCCTCCTCCTTGGACAGAAATCCATACTAAAATAGTGAGAAAAATCAAAGCATACATCAAGACTCTTCCGTGCCATGGTATCCCCACTTCTGATTCATTTAAAATTGTTGAAACAGATGCCTCAAACATTGGTTATGGTGGCATTCTGAAACAATCTGTTTCACCAGGTTCTTCTAAACAAATTGTTCATTTCCACTCTGGAACCTGGAATTCTGCACAAGAAAAATATAGTACTATTAAACAAGAGATTTTATCTATTGTACTATGTATTTCTAAATTCCAATCTGATCTGTTAAACAAGAAGTTTTTACTTCGTATTGATTGCATGAGTGCTAAATTTGTTTTAGAACAAGATGTTCAAAACATTGCATCAAAACATATTTTTGCACGATGACAAGGTATTTTAAGTGTTTTTGATTTTGATATTGAATACATCAAAGGCACTGATAATTCTATCCCTGATTTTCTTACCAGAGAGTTCTTGCAGACACCCAACCATGAGCGTAAGCAAGAAGAAAGGAAAAGAGAAACAGAGAGTGAATCCCCCACCTCCAATACTAAGTATAAAACTCATCAAGAATGAGTCTGGATCCTCCATTGTGCCTAGTGTCTCCTCAACAGCACTGGATATTACCAATAGGTTCACACCTCTTGGTAAAATTGTGCAACCGGCGACCTTCGCGTCTATGGTTTCTACACCTTTTGATCCATATGTGAAAGTAATTGCATCAAAAGGTCCTACTTTAATCACTCCTCAGTTTTTCCTCCCAAAAGGAAAATCTGAATATTTGAAGAAGCCATTTATTATTCATCTGTTTCATATAGAACCTAACCGTTCTAATTTAACAGATCCGTTCAAAATAGTCTCTTCCTATTTTCCCCTAATTTTCACTAGATACCTGAAGATTCTTCCAAAAATCTCCAGTACTATTCCAGTATCTTGATTCTCACCAACTCTCTTGTCATAAAATCCATTTATGATAAGAATGACTCCACCAAATTAATCTATCACAGTACTTATATCCTCCGAGTCATGACAGAGGCCGAATGAAGAACAAACTCATGGACTCCCAAAAGACTCTCAGACTCTGCACTGAGTTATAATTATTTTGATTACATAACTGCCTGGAGACGTTTCATGTTCTTTCAGGTACCTGATATGAGCCATTCATGGTTCATCAATTTTGATACAAGATTCAAAAGAACTTTCCCTTACTGGTTTCTCCAATGGTGGGACCAATTCGGACTAATTCCATAGAATCTCCCTGAGCAGCTCGCCAGAGCTTTTACATTTTATCAACAAGTTGCTGGTACAAAATTGAACCAGCACTCACAGATGTTTCCTTATGAGCTCCATTTTTGCAAGAATTACAACTTACCGTGGATCTTTAAATGGACTTATGAGAAAAATACAGATATAATTGACCGAGCTTATTTCACAAAATGGTGGGATAGGTTAGGATATACTGAAAAAGTGATCAACCAGATGATTAAAGATTTTCCTCAAGTCACCCCTGATCTACAAGACAAGAAGGAATTCCTAGCAATCAAATCTGGTTCACCAGTTCCCGAATATCCCTTAATAATTCGGGCCCCTAATTCACCAACTGCTTCATCAAGAGGAAAAGCCACCAGCTCATCCTCAAAGAAATCTTTTAAGTCTGCTAAAGATAATATCCTCAACAGACTTGCTAAAAAAGATTTAATAAAATTGTTAGAGCAACAACTGTCTAAGTCTATGAGTGATAATTCTGAAAACGATGAGAATTCAGAAGCATCCTCAGAGGCTTCATACAGTAATATATTTGGTCATGATTCAGAAAGCATTCTAAAGCTAGAAGATGATTGACTACTACTTGAGTTCAAAGAAGACCAACCATAGTCATCTTTGAGATATTTGTCACTTTGTGTCTAAAGCAGCCGCCTGCAGAGACAGCTGGAAGACACAGAGTCGACCGAATGCTATTTTGTCATCATGTGCCCAAAGCAGCCGCCCACAAAGACAGCTGGAGAGACACAATGATGATACTCTAAGCCCTATGCCTAAACAGTTCCCACTGTTCACTCACGGGTTGATTTACTGTTTTACTTTAATGATTGTAAACAGGAACTCCTTATGCTATAAAAGGAGAACCTTATTCTGAGCTAAGGTAGAACTCAAACCAAAACTCACTCGAGAGAAAACTTCTGATCCTCTCTACCCTGTTCTTGAGTCTCCTTATTTACCCTGATTTCTGTAAGTGTAAATCTGCACTACCTTGCGCCTGTAATTACTTTAAGCTTGTTAATTTTAATAAAGCTTATATGTTGTACAAATTAATTTTGCATATTCATACATGCATATGGCCGGTTTAACCGCCTGTTTATTTGTGCTTGCATAATTTAATTATTGTGCAATATTTATTTGTACTTGCATAATTTAATTATTATGCAATATATCTTGTTTCTTCCATTCCCTTCCTTCTCTTCTTCTTCAGTCAGCTTCGGCTTTCCTTTTTTCCGCTGTTTATATATATATAAAAGATGAACATAAGGTAATAATGATACTAACTTGCATTTCATACTCTCCGCTAGTCTGCTTTTTCCCTTATCTTTTTTTTTTTTTTATTCATAGCCTTAGTTTTTATTTTCTTCAATTGTTTCTCCATCATTGACATCCTCCTCTTACACGAGGGTCTTCCCTTGCCTCTAACAACATGGAGGCTTAGCACCTTTTTAGAAATTCCTTTCGTGGCTGCATTTACAGTACTTACTCCAATATTGGAATATATGTTGTAGGGATTCGAGGTGCGGAATACCTCATTCATCGTATACAACTTTGATACCATATCCTCAGTATGCCCATTGCATGACGCTGCATTTGTTATTACCTCATAAAAAATTTTCAATAGACGTTTATACCTAACAATTTTGAGCTTTGATAAGTGTTATTTTTATGTAATTCTTATTACTCTTTTATTGATGAAAAGTGTCATTTTCCCTTCAATACTATTGATTTTATTTTATTTCTACATATTTTTATTTATTTTCTTGGATTTGAAGGAATGAGAAGATTTAGTGCAAAGGGAGAACATTTTGGTACAAAAAAAGAGACTATGAATCCAGACCGATGAGAGGCAGCAAGATCTGAAGAAAGCCGATGAGATTTGGATGAGGAGCCTTGTTCTAGGTAGCAAAGAGATTCCTTTCGCCCAAAGGTGAGGAGACTCGTGACTAGAAGCATGACTTGAAGGCTCTAGGCGGTTAGATTAGGTGACTAGTCTAAACGATCAACTTAAAAGACTAACCTAAATGACATCGTGGACAACAACTAGACAATGCGAGATGAGTCTTTCATTCCGGTCGGGAGTCTTTCTACTTGGTAGGCGAGGAGAGGGTCGTGTGGTCTTTATGACCTTCACGCCTGTTCATTTGTGACCTCCACGCTAATTATATTCAACCCACACGGCATTTACTCGGTGGGATAATTCCTCCCGATCGGGATCAATTTGTTGCTAACCACCAAATCCGAGTTTCGAAATCAATTTATTGGTGACCAAATCCTCCCGAACTCCGCAATTCAAGCCCCATATCACTGAATTTTCCATTTTAGATAATCCTGTTCTTCTTGGTATAATTTCTTTTTATGTTAATATCTATCTTCAGAAATTCTTTTCTAGATTTTTAGGCTAGATTGTAGCTGCAATTATCTTTTTTCCATATTTGAATTTTGACATCTATTTAATTTTGACTTGTGGGATGAATATGGGGTTCGAGTTTTGAATTAGAGTTGAGAGTTTTTAAGTTTTAGAGTATGAGTTTAGAGTTCCAGTTTTTATTCTTGAAGTGTTGTTTCGAGAAGGCAAAATTGGAGGCAGCTACAAGAGCTGAATGCTTTATCAACCGACTTCAACAAAGAATACCAATTTTATTCGTTTTCTTTTTAATATCATTATGAACAAATTCTATTTTTTAGAGCTTTGATGTAGCCTAACACTGAAAACAGTTTATATTTCAAGTTATTTTATTTTCAATATTTCCTTGATTGAGTGTTTATTCCTTGTTCTAATTAACTATTGCATGATCTATTGAATCACAATGAGACCGGACAATGATTTTTGATTAAAGTTCTAGAATTAAACACCATTAGTTGAGCGAAAGTAGAGATACTTTAGCGTGACTAGTGTGATTTTCTAGAAAAATTTAAAAAACTTAATGAGTTTCCAATTAGTTAAATTCACATAGAGATATAGAGTTATTAGTTGGAGATATTTTTGATATTGTTCGAGAGAAAATATTGAATAGTTAAGGGTTTTTATAATCAACTTGAGATAATTGAGATTCTATAATAAAGAAGAATAAACTGTGTGACATTTGCAAAGTCATTAATTTTTAAAATCTTAATTAATTGTGTGAGATCTATTCTAGAAAATCTTAATTAACTGTGTGAGATCTATTCTAGAAAATCTTAATTTTAAAATCTTGATTAAAATTAATGACTAAATTTTTAAAATCTCACACAGTTTATTCTTCCTTGTTTAATTTAGATAAACCATCCTTTAAATTTCGATTTTCCAAATAGTCATTAATTTAGTCAATTTCAATACTTAATAGCATAATTATTTCCTGTGAGTTCGATAACCGTTTTCTTTAAAATACTTTATTACTTGTTATGATTCTGTGCACTTGTAGATTATATTTTTATACGAACAAGTTTTTGTTATTGCGCAGGAAATCATTTAAGTGTAGATTGCCAAGTGGGGAATCCTTTTGCCCAACCGATTTATGAACAAACCCAGTATGTGTCCAATTTCCAATGTCAAAATAATTCCTATTCAAACATGTTCATTCCCAGATGGAGAAATCACCCTAATGTTTCATGGAACAATAACCAAGTGTCAGCTAGATCACATCAACAGTTTCCATAGCAAGAGAAGAAGCTGGCACTTGAAGATATGATCATGCAGTACATGCAAAAGACTGATATGGTGAACCAAAAAAACTTAGCTTCAATTCGAAATCTTGAGGCACAAATCTATCAGAACT
This sequence comes from Juglans microcarpa x Juglans regia, assembly GCF_004785595.1. NCBI lineage: Eukaryota > Viridiplantae > Streptophyta > Magnoliopsida > Fagales > Juglandaceae > Juglans > Juglans microcarpa x Juglans regia. The sequence continues at coordinate 12,456,969 of NC_054606.1, forward strand.
TAACATGTTTATTGAGAGGACAATAAGGACTTTACTGAGCAATACTGTGACCAATCCAAAGAAACATGTCAAAGCCATAACGTTGAGAAATGGGCGGACATATGACCAGCCACAGTTGGTAAATACCGAGTAAGATGGAGAAGCTGCTGAAAATGTGGAGTCCGAGAAGAAGGAAATCGTGTACAAGGTGAAAGAAACCAATTGGGAGGCGACCGACCAGTAAGCTGAGAAGATTAGAGAGAATAAAGAGGCTGCAAAACCCAAGAAATCCAGTGAGTTTATTTCTGAAACTTATTCTCCTTCAATTTATGATCCACCAATTCTTTTTCCACAGAGATTAAGAAAAAATAAGATTGATAATGAGTTCTCTCTACAGTTGGCGGCTAAGGAGAGCAGTGCAATTGTACAAAAGAAGTTGTCGCATAAGGAACTAGGTCTTGGAGAAGTAAAGCCGACCATTATCTCTCTAGAGTTGGCGGAAAAATCCATTAAATACCCGAGAGGATTTATTCAGGACGTACTGGTGAAAGTTAATAAGTTCATCTTCCTGAAAAACTTCATTGTACTTGATATGAAGGAGGACGAGGAGATTCATTTGATACTGGGCTGACCTTTCCTAGCGATAGGGAGAACTTTAATTGATACCCAGAGAGGGAAACTCATTTTGTTGGTCAGCAAGGAGCAGGTCACTTGTCACTTATTTAAATCGATGAAATTCCCTTCTGAGGTACATTCTTATGTTCAAATAAGCGACCGAGACGTGGTCATGACGATGAGACTTATGGAGCTGAATTCTTAAAGCTACCACGTAAGAAACCACCCAGTCTTGAACTTAAATTGCTTCCATCAAATTTAAGGAACTAGGAGGCCTGGGAGATCTCCAAGGAGTACACGGCTGCACCTTCATTTGGAAGACCAGAAAAAAAAATCAGGGGAGCATCTCTTACCTCATCTCATTCTTTGGTTTAATTTTTCTTCCTGTTTCCCATTGAGAACAATGTGATATTTAAGTTTAGGGGAAAATGATATTATTTTATTTAAAATAATAATAATGATGATGATGATGATGATGATGATGATGATGATAAAAACAATATGGTTTGATGAATAAAAAGCCTATGATAAGAATTTGATTGAAATCGATTATAATTTGTAGGAAAAATTCTCATTACTTAAGTCTAGTTGTTAATTCTTTACTGATCTTATTTAATTTAATATTTTCTATGTTCAATGAATACTTCTTATGATCATTAATTATTTTGAGTACCTTGATGAATTTTATGTGAATTTTATGAATTTATATGGTCTCAACTTACTCTAGAACTTGTTTGATTACATTCGAGGCGAAATCCTAGATAGAATATTACTGGGGAAATGATTAAGGCATTTTTTGGACCGATTGAGCCTTTCGAGCTTACTGTTTATTATCTTTATATCTAGTTGCCCCTTTTTGCTTTATTGAAATATATTTTGGCTTTATATTTTTCTTTCTTGTAAATCTCATATTCCCTACCCTATTTGAGCTTAAACATTGATTTCTTTACCTTTCAAGAGAACTAAGTTCATGCAAAGTCACAGACTGACAAGAGTATTGAAGGCAAAAGAGGTACAAGGTCTACAAGTAAAGTAATTATAACAATATTATTAAAATCATAAGTTTAGGGGTGTGAAAAGTCAACTCGTCTACTGTGTAGCCAACAAAGAATGGCCGACGAGAGTTATCCACAAAAGGCAGTCGAAAATGTATGGATTATTTCAAACAAAAGAAGAAGAAGAAGAAGAAGAAGAAGAAGAAGAAGAATCCGATTTGCTGAATAGAGGGGTAAAGAGAGAGATACTTGAAAGTGTTGTATGTTGAGAGATTTACAATAATTGAGAAGAGATGTTTGTATTAGAAGTGAGAATGCTCTATTTATTCTGTTGATGTTCAAACTTAAGCTCTTTTGTTTTGTTTGAATCCTACCTTTTCTTTGTAGCCCTCACCCTAACTTTACATTATAAGCTCAATAAAGACCTATTGATTCTTGGTGATAGTTTCTGTTCTACATTAGTCTCCCAATCTAACCGCTTAGAGCCTTGCTACCAAGTCTTCGTGCCTTCAAGTCACACCTTCTGGTTGCGAGTCTCCTCGCCTTTGGGAGAGAGGAATCTCTTTGCTGCCCATGGGACAAGGCTCTTCGTCCAAATCTCATCTGCTCTTTTCAGATCTCGCTGTCTCTCATCGGTCTGGATCCGTAGTCTCTTCTTTTGTACCAAAATGTTCTCATTTTGCACTAAACCTTTTCATTTTTTCAAATCCAAGAAAATAAATAAAAATATGTAGAAATAAAATAAAATCAATAGTATTGAAGAGAAAATGATATTTTTCATCAATAAAAGAGTGATAAAAATCACATAGAAATAACACTTATCAAGCCTCTGATAAGCAATGTCATAACTGCTTTAAATAATAGTATACCTGCATTTTATGTCCTTTGTCCACGGGTTCAATATGTACTTTTCCGACAACCCACAGACTTTCCTTGCTGAAATGATGGCAAGAATATCTCAACATATTATCCCGCGCATCTCAAACAACTTGCAAACACATTTCGCTTCACACTCGACCTCATTAAAGTAATCAGTATAAGTAAACTCCTTGATGAAATCTTCAGCCTTAACTTCATCATTGACCGAGTAAGTTGCGATTATTCCATCCATTTTCTTGAAATGACAATGACAATATATCATTCTTATTATTTCTTGTTGAACCTCTCTAAATTTTGTATTTGTGTACACCTCTTGAAACTTCTTCTCAAGAGCCAAGTGTACACCCCCATCAGTAGGCTCCACATGAAGTGACCTGAAATTGCCAGCCTCTTTGGTATCAACAGTATTACCCAAAGAGGCAATAGACTGCGCTTCAACTTCTATCGAGTCTAATGTGACCTCACTAATTTCTTCAACAGAGTTACTTTGATGCACTTTATTTTCCTGTAAATTAGGAGAAAAAAAGTATTACATGACAATATATATTCTGGATAATGTAAAAGACACATTATGTGGAATTCAACACATCACCTTGCTGCCACATGGATATGGATTAGCATTAGTTGGAGGAATAAATGCTGGTAAAGCTGAACAAGAGCTAGCAGTGATATTAGCGCTAGTTTGTACACTAGAACTGACAGCTACACTAGAGCTGACACTTGTTTCAAAACTAGATATGGGAGCAAAAGTAGACATGGCAACAGGAGTATCCATTGCAGCAAAAGTATATTTCCATAGGTGTTGTTGCAGTTTAAAAAAAAAAATTAAACATAAATAATTAGACCAAATATTCAAGTTTAAAAAAATTAAAGCACATTAACTACAATAAATACTCCAAGAAATCATCACTTGGTTGCTCCATAGATATATGTTGGTAGTTAGAGAAGGTCCCATCATTGGTATGACGGAACTATCCAAGCAGCAAACTACTCAAGGCAATAGTACTTGAAGCGGCAGTTAGAGTTCCATGGGTGTTGCTGCAATTTTTTAGAAAAAATTTAAACATAACTAATTAAACCAAATATTCAAGTTTAGAAAATTAAAGCACACTAACTACAATAAATACTTTAAAAAATTATCACCTGGTTGCTCCATGGATATGAGTAGGCAGTTGGAGGAGGTCCTGTCATTGGTATGACGAAACTATACAAGGTAGCGGAATTACTCGGGCAGTAGTACTTGACGTGGCAGCAGAAGTAGAAGTTCATGGGTGTTGCTACTGTTTTCCCAGAAAAAAGTTTAAAAATAAACAATTAGACCAAATATTCAAGTTCATAAAATTAAAGCATATGAACTATTTACCATCCAACGATCACCTAGTTGCTCTATGGATATGGGTTGGTACTTGGAGGAGGCACAAAAGGTGGTAACCACGCATGAGGCTTTGGACTGTAGTAACTTGGCATGTATCTTAAAAAGTCTGGATAAAGTGGTCTTGATATGTCTTAACATATAGCAACATAATGTCAATCAATCCAAGTGGGCAATGACTACACACAAAATAAATGTACGCCAACTGTTGAAAGAGGTGTATAATACCTGGGTTGATGGATTAGTGATAGGAGGTGTTATGCGAGATGTGTCTTCTTTCTCTTTCCCATCTACACAATTCCAAATAGAACTATCTCAACAATGAAAACAAATGGGTGGTTGTCAAGAATGAAAGCAAGATGCATGCACACACGAGTAAAGAGGCATGCATGAATTTTAGAATAAAGAATTGCTCAATGTAATTAACTGCATGCATCAAGCCTACCAATTCTTTTTGTATCAAGCCTAACAAAGCAACATCTGTACTTTAAAAAAACAAACTAATGATTCGGTGGAACCCATTAACAAGTTCAGTTTCTCAAATTAACTACAATTTGTTAGAGTGCTTTCAGTTTCTTAAATTAATTTCCTCGAACCAAATGAGATCCATTTTTAAAAGTCGGTATTTCTTTATGAATCACCTAAAAAGTTGTTTATATTATTGAGAAGATCATATCATACTCCAGATGTTTCCAGAGGCAAATCTAAGGCAAGATTGATTCCAACAGCCGGAATCCGACGCACTAAGAAAATTATTGGGATTAGAAGCTAAAGTTTGTGGTTTAGCAAGAATTTCAATGTCATGTATTCAGGCTCCATGCTCAATATCCAATTTCATGCTCAAAGACAATTTGGCAGCCAAAAGTGCAAGCCTTGGATGTGGACTTTGGAGTGGGTTATCATATAGACCTTATGTCCAGATTTGTGGGGCCTATCCATGGATTCAAAGGCCTACTAGGTTGGGTCCTAATCTTTGGATCTTTCTTTAATTTGGCCGAAGTCTTAAATCGTACTAAGTTAGGCACAATGACCTTATGCTTACTAAGTTGGGCCTAATATCTTGGGTCTAATAAGTTAAGCCCATATTCTTGTGTCCAATAAGTGAGGGCTAAAATCTTATGTCTTCCAAGTTGGGTCTAAGGCCTTCATTCTTATTAAGTTAGACTCAATGACTTTATATCTTTTACATTGAATTTATTTTCTAATGTCTTCCAAAAAAGGCTTAAAACTTTATATCTCTCAAGTTGGGCTTAAGGCTTTTTAACATCTTAGTCTTAGCCCATCACATCTTTAGTGCTTTAGGGCCCTAAAGTCTTATGTCCATCAAGTAGTGCCTAAAGTCTTATTGCCTCTCCTAAGCTTTTATATCCAAAAAGCTTGGGCCCTTAGTAAATCACTCTTTGGGCCATGTCCAAGTCCATCAAATATTTAACCCAAATTACTTATAGGCCTCTTAGTTTCTTATTCTTAAAATTAATAAAACACTAAAAAATCTCCAGAATAATATTACTAAACCAATCAACCTCTAGAAATTTCATTTTCCTCAAAATCAATATTGCACTAGAATCTTCTAAAAATTATACTAAACCCAAAGCATACGGTCCTCTTACCAACTCAAATATCCAAAATTAACTAGGATTAAGGCTACTAAGGAGTTTTTTAGGTGGGGTGTTACATTAAGTGACAGATATATTATTTAGAAAAAGGATGGGTCTCCTTAGATGAAATGAAAATTGGATTCATATAACAAGCTAGAGGTTTCCTATTCCTTAGCTGACTAGATATGTGGCCATGAAATAGGGATTAAGCAAAACAAAATTGACTAGGTGCTAAGGTCATGGAAAGACCTCTTTCTTCTATATTTTGGGCCTTAGTTCTGTGAAACAATATAACTACTGTTGAAACACGAAAGAATTGAGATCTTAGATTAAAACATTATATATGGATGATATGAACTGCTTAAACAAGAATTCTTGAGTAGTAAGCAACCAGAGATATTACTTACAACATCAAAAGGTCTCCATTAATGAAAGATGTAAATCTATTGGAAAAAAAGTACACATGTCAAATGAAATGGTTGTTGCTATTTGTTACAATAATGAATCATTGGTTTAACTGAATAACTAAACAAAATAGATAGACAAGACACCCCCAATCTCTGCTTGGGATTTGACGGAGATTGAAGCGTCATGACATGCAATAAAAGGTTATATACCTCCGTTCATGATAGATATATGCAATGCATCTAGCATGCTTATAGCAAGATGCAATAATCGCAGCAGAATTTTTTTTTTGTTCAATCAACAATTGCACTAGAATAGACTAAATCCCAAACTACTTTTCATAACATTAATACATAAATAGGTTCATCATCCATTCAAACATGACCTTAACTCAAAAGAAACATTGTCCTGAAGTATGAACTCCTTAATTACAGATGACTATATAGTTTCTTAACTACAGATTGAGCCGCTCACACAGCTCGACTATCAAAAGTAAAGTGACATTAAAAAACTAGAAGATAGTCTTCATTAGGTCTCTTCATAATCACCTAGAACAGCTTCTACCATTTCATGTGGGAATGATAGTTGAGACTACCAAAATGAGATTTTTACAAATCTCAACAAGTTATGCATCTAATCTACCATCAGTTTACAAAGTATGCATGATAATAAACATGGCATGTCTGCATGATTGACATGACCTTGCTTTTATAAGAAAAATACATCATTGACATAAGAGTTTCATGCTTTATAACTGCTTGTGTTCATAAAAAGATTTCGTTCATTATTATTCATGTTCTTACATTGGGTGGATGCCTTACGATTTCCTATAAACCGTGTGCTCCTGCTGGTAACCACATCATATCACAAGTCCATCCACCACCTGTGAATATGTCATCAATGTCTTACCTAATGGTAGCTTGAATGAACCATTACCATGAGTCTTAGTGGCACACACCAATGTTAGGTGCCTTTGACTTCGCTCTAAGAATCTTTTGACCTCATTTGAAGTTCGTTGACGATTCTTTGTCAACTCAGGAGATTTCACTCCATTTTATTCACTTTAGAGTGGATAGTGGAGTTCCACTAGGATAATCCCCTATCCTAGCATTGGGTTCATGACAAAAACTTACTTTCTTGCTTAATTCGAAATTCGTGATAGACTTGTATGCTTCATGAAAGATGTTTATGCTATGTGACAGATATTCATGCTTATGACAAATGACATCATGGTATAACATAAACGTTTCAGATATTGACAAGAATTTATATAAAACATAGATAACTTGACATGGTATTTATTATTTAGCATACTAGCATATACCAAGAGTAAGTTAGGAGCTAACTTACAAAGTCCTTTCATTTAGTAAATCGACGTGGGCTGAAATGAGAAATATAATAAGGTTAGGGAATCTCATTATCAAAGAAAATTTCAGAAGCTAACACTCTTAGGGCACTATTTGTAAAATTGTCCCCTAATTCTTCAGAATTTACAAATAAGCGTTTAAACTTTTAATAATTGCAATTTAGCCCCAAACTTCACAAACCTCATGTATTTCTATCCTAAATCCATTTTGGAACTTATAACTTAATGAATCATGCAACTCATATAAGAAATCCACTATCCGAAACACCTAGAACCCCAAGTTTCACTACGTGTGATTTTTGGCCTAATTGCATACCAATGGAGACTTAATTGGATTTAGCACTTAAATTACATTCTAAACCTGAGCTTAGTAACATGTTAATTCACTAGATTCATATCCTTCATGATCATATTTTCATCATATGAATTAATCAACACAACACAACACCAAACATTACAACCCGAACTTAGCATGGTGTTCATAGCTTTTCTTTTACAAATGAACACTAAGAATTTCAATGAATCACACATTCTAACTTCTATCATGCTAAATACTCATTTCTAGATGGTATTACACAACTGTAAAGAACTTGTTCCTTATATCAAAGAGAAAGAATACAAATCATGCCACAAACCCTAAAACCAAATCATGCATGTCCTTTATTCTTGAATAATTTGACTAAATCTTTATGCAGCATGCTAATTTTCTTGAAACAACTCACCCATGATCATCAAAGTCAAGCTTTAGCTAGGTTTTAGTACCATTTTAACCATGTCATAACCAATCTTCAAGAATCAACCATTTAACTTAAGGAACGATAGAAAACACCCAAGCTAGCATGTTCCTAACTTAAGAAATAGAAATAGAAGAGAAAAGGATAGGGAAAGAGGACTTACAAAGGCTAGCACTTGAACAAGGATTGGCTCTCCTCTACACACTCTCTTACTCACTCGGTTTTCTCTCTATTGTGCAAAGTGTGATGTGTTAGATTGTGTGCAAGTGAGGGAGGGTTATGGTGGACATGTGGGACATGTGGGACATGTGGGACAAAAGGAAATCAAAAGGAGGGCTACTTGTTTCGGTAGGGTAGGGCATAGGTGGATGGAAGGTTGCTTGTGGACTTGGATGAGTGACTTGGTGGGTGGAACTTGAAGTGACCGAATGGATGAGGGAAGGGGGTAGTTTTGCTTGAGTGTGGGGGCGGTTTCGGTGGCTGAAAAAGCTACCTACTTGGGCAGGGTATGGGCGGTGCAGGTGGTACAAGAGGGTGTGTCTCAGTTGCTTGAAAGTGAGACCAATTCATGTGTGAAGGAAGGCTAAACCGATGGAATGGGGGGCTCGATTTTGGGGTTTGAATTTCAGAGCAAAGGTGAGGGCTGGATAGGAGGGTACATGGATGAAGGTGTAAGACCTTTGTAAGAAAGGCATGGACTTGCCTTATTTTACGCTCATGCTCTTTACACGTGTACTAAGCTTGACATGTGTAAATGAGGTCCAAATGGAGGGTGGTGATGGTGTCATGTGTCAATGAGGTTCTCTAGTATTTTTTTGGCTGACTTGGGTGTCCTAAATGGCATGGTGACAGCTGATTAATGATGTGGCTTGCTAGACTCCACGTGGTATGCTCTTATTGGCCCATTTGACATCTGGAAATCATGAAAACTTTTATTGCACTATAAAATTCTAAAAATTTTCACAAATCCAACGGTGCAATCTATTTTGTCTAATTATGATCCTAGGTGCCTCAAAAATCCAAATGGCATTACGTTCCCTTAGCGGATCATAATTCAATTATGTTTCCAAATCGAAAACCTAGCTAGTTTCTAATATATGGATTTCTCCTAAGTTTTCATGATATGTCCAATGTATAAATAAAAGAAATTCGATAGCATTACAATATACCTTTTGGTCGATAGATTTTCTCAATTGAAAGATCTCTTATATGGATATTATACATTCGATATGGATAATATACATTTTAGTTGACCCGAGTCTAATTCTAATTGTTTTTTTTTTCTAAAGCAAAGGTATCCACAGGACGATTTGTTCTATTAAGATATTCATGACCAAGAAGTACTAAATTCTTTTTTAGATAGGTCCTGAAAGGAGAAGGAAATCTAGAATACCAACATGCGCCTCTTATTGAATTGTTCATTCAACGAGTATTCTCAATATTATGCCTTATGTTAAGAAATATCACACTTATAATTGTGGAGTGGCGCAAAGGATGGTGCTTTGAAAAAAACTATATGGTTCATGTATTCATGGCCTAAGATTTTTAGTGTATACCTATTTTTATTTTTAAATGAATTTTATTGGGTGATACGGTATATCTAATGATTTTTATTTTATTTTTCCATGTTTTGCTAATGACTTTCTCAGATTCTTCGATGGATGCCTTTCAGTTTGTTTTTTCAATGGGCCCCTCTCCCATGGGGGCCTTCAACAATGGCCTTAATTGGATGGTATCATTAACTTTCATTTTTTGGGAATGGCATAGAGTTTATGACTTTGGGTTGGTGGAGATTGGTAAGAAATAAGTTTCCGACACAATTGGGGTTGGCCTACCTCTATGAATTACTTTGGTTAAAGCATGGAACTAAAATTCTGTGAATGATGCAAGACTTTGACAGAATGATTGAAGCTTCATAAAAGCTAAAAACTTCTACTAAGCTTGTTAAAAGACTTGAAGAGGACCCCCAGTAAGTGACTAAACCATACTGTATACAATTATGAAATATAGATTGGGACTCTCACTCTAGTGCCACCCTCCTTTGACACATTATACCCTTGCAATAAGTGAAGTGTTGCTCTCTCTCTCTTTTTTTTTTAGACAAATATACTTCCTTTATTGAAGTATCAAAGACAAATTAGTCATTACAATATCTTTCCTTTTGTATATAACTAATTATCTCTATTGGACCATCCTCTATCCATACCCTCTCTTCCGAAGAAGTAAGTGCTAATTTTGCTAACTTTTGAGCTATGTAATTAGGTTCTCTATACACATATCTTGCTTTCCAGTTCAATCTTCTTGCCATCAACAACCTTACATCTTCAATGATGTTCCCATATTCTGCCCATATCACTTCTTCATTGTTAGTTGCTTTCACTGCCAACCGGGAGTCTCCCTCCAAAACTACATTGAGGCCTAACTCTGCACATAAAATCCCTGCTATTCTTAAAGCCAAAGCTTCTGCAACTATTGGTTTCTTTATATGATCCACACTCGAGCTCAGACATGCCAACATCTCACCTTTAGAATCTCTAATGACTACCCTAACGCCCACCTTTTTGAGATGGACACCCGCTGCAACATCCCAATTTGCTTTCACTGCTAATTCGACTGGCTTTTCCCACTTAACCAATCTTCTGTCTATGCTCCCAGTTGTTTGTGTCTTTTGTTGGTAGTTTTGTGTTGTGATGAACTCACTTAGTCCAAATTTAGCAGTTTTTAGAACTTTTCCCGGGTTTTCAGACTTTTTATCGAACAACCATGAATTTCTTCTTTGCTAGATTTTTCTCATAATACAAGCTACCATCTCCACCTCCTCCACTCCTAGCTTCGAGTTCAGTCTTTTCCATAACTCCAAAAAGTCTTGTTCTGAGTTGCTCCAGTTATGCACAGGACTTCCAATTTCTGTTCAGACATTCGAGGTTGCTGGACAACTCCAAAGGATATATGCATTGTTTCAATTTCCATCCCACATATTGGACACAAGCTAGAGTCTGTGATTTGTCTCTTAACCAGATTTTGCTTTGTAGCGAGTAGATCATGACTAGCCTTCCACACGAAGTGTTTGACAACCCCTTGTACATTTAGCCCCCAAATTAAGTTCCATTCATCCTCTTTACTGGCCCCTATTGAAGATTGCCCTAACATTCTTTTCATTCTTTTATGCTCAAGATAATAAGTACTCTTAACTGAGAATTTACCATCGTTTGAGCATCCTCATACTATTTTATCCATTACACCCCCCATCTGCTTATAGGAATACTACAAATTAGTTTCGCTTCCTCTTCAGAGAAAGTATCATTGATCAGACCTCTCTTCCATGTACCACTTCCACTATTGATGAGCTGATTTACCTTAGAAATGCTGGGCATATTTTTAACTGGAGACTGCACCCGAGGGGAAATAGGATTAGGTAGCCATTTATCCAACCATATATGTACCCTAATACCATTCCCCACCCTCCATGCCCTGCCTTCTTTTACTAATTATAGAGATGACCACAGACTCCTCCATATATAGGAAGGACCACCACCCAGCTTGGCCTATAACAGTCCCTTATTTTTTAAATACTTTTCTCTCATTATGTTAGCCACCAATGAAGAGTGGTTATTTAACATTCTCTAGTATTGCTTTGTTAAAATATCCTAGGTCCCGGAAACCCAACCCTCAATTCCTTTTTGATTCACTCATTTTAAACCAGGTCCTCCATTGAATCTTTCTGTTGTTTTGCTTATGTCCCTATCAAAATCTTTCCATAAGGGAAGTAATTTCTTTACAAAGGCTTCTTGGTAGTCTAAAGACACTCATGGCAAGGGTAGAAATTGCATGTACAATGAGTTAAATTTCCTTGCCTGCTTGCGATAGGAAGGTGTTTTTCCAGCAGCATATCTTAGACCATACCCTCTATTTCAGATTTCTGAATGTATTGTATCTTGACCTACACACCATGGCTAGTAGATCAAGGTACCTTTTATAATTTTCACAAATAGACACCTCTGCTACACTTTTGATCTATAATTTGGTTTCCATCTCAGTGTTTGAGCTGAAGAATATTGTGGTCTTTTGCAGGTTCAGACATTGACCCGAGGCTTCTTCATATGTCTTCAACAATCCTTGTATTTGCATCCATTCAGTCATCTTTGCTCTTCCAAAAATTACACAATCATCAGCAAAGAGTAAGTGACTTACCCTAGTACCCCCTCTTTATACTGCTACTCCCTTTATAACCCCTCTCCTCTCGACTAAATTAATCAAAGCGGTAAGGCCTTTTGCACATAGGATTAGTAGATAAGGGGAGATAGGATCCCCTTGTCTAATCCCTCTTGCAAGTTTTTACCTGGCTCCCCATTAACTAGAACTGAGTATGTCACTATGGACACATACTTCATTATCAGAGAGATCCATTTATCCACAAACCCCAGTCTCCTCATCACAACCTCCAAATAGTTCTACTCTATCTTGTCATAGGCCTTTGACATGTCCAACTTGAGGGTAATGCTCCCAATCCTTCATTTTTGTCTTATTTTCATCGTGTGCAGTGTTTCATATGCTATCATTACATTGTCTGTTATGAGTCTTCTAGATATAAATGCACTTTGGTTTCTAGAGATAATGGCGGGGAGACTTTCTTCAACCTGTTAGCAAGTACTTTTGAAACCAGTTTATATAAGACATTACCTAAATCGATAGGCCTGAATTCACTAACAACAGATGGATTAGAAACTTTAGGAATTAAGGCTATATAAGTGCAATTTACACAACTTTCCGAACTTTCCTCCCCATTTAAGAAACTTAAAATGGCTTTACATACCTCTTCTCCTACAATACTCCAATAAGCTTGATAAAAACAAGCTCCATACCCATCGGGTCCTGGGGGATTTAAGGGAGCCATATGCTTTAAAGCTTCCTCCACCTTAACTCTAGTAAACTCCTTTTGTAGTTCTTCATTCATTTGGCTAGTAACTCATGTCAATATCTTTAAGACATACTTCTATAGCATCCATTGTGGGGTGTGATGAGCTGAATAGACTACTACAGTAATCATAGAATGCTCCCTCTATCTCTTCTAGCTCTATCACCAATCTGCCCTGAGAATCTTTTATTTCCTTAATCTGATTCTTCCTTCTTCTTTGACTTGCACAAGAGTGAAAACACTTGGTATTTTTGTTTTCCAATTCATACTAGTTCCTCTTTGCTCTCTGCCTCTATTTAATGTCTTCTTGCTCTAGAAGCAGGCCCAACTGCAGCTGCTTAATCAAATCAACATTATAGGGACCCTCATTCTCTTGCTCCAGCTTTAGTCTATTAGTTTTATGCTTTAGAGCTACCTCAGCCTCCTTATCTTTTAGAAAACTCCAGCTAATCAAATCATCCTTACTAATGTTCAACTTTTCCTTCACCTTCTTTAAAGAGTTTATTTCCACAACACTTCTATCCCATGTCCCTTCTACAACTAGTCTTCCTTCCTCATTCATAATCCACTTTGCTTCAAATTTGAATACTCTTTTTCTCTTCATTTTCCTTAGGATCTCTTGTCTCAAATCAAGCAGGAGGGCCTTATGGTCAGATTGGCTTGCGGTCACAACTTCTACTACTCTGCCTGGAAACAGTTCAGGCCATTTTGCATTAGCAACTACTCTGTCCAGCCTCTCCTTTGTAAAAGTATGATCTGAATGTTTGTTGCTCCAAGTGTACCTATTTCCTTTCCACCCCCAAATCAAAGATACTGTTTGCTTCTAGTGCTTGCCTGAATTCTTCCATTTGTGCTTTTGGCCTTGGTCTCCCTCCCATCTTTTCATCTTGATAAACAATCTCATTAAAATCTTCAATTATACACCAGGGTATCTCTTTAGATGGATTCAACAATGACAATAGATTCCATGTGGCTCTTCTTTTGCTCAAGATGACTATAGAATCTAGTAAATAATCATGACAAGTTTTTCTCCTCACATCTCACTGTTACATTAATATGGTGTTGGGAAAAAATTGACAATCTCCACCACTACCTCTCTACTCCATAATAATGCCAAGCCACATCTTCTACCCCATGGCTCTATAATAAAGTAGTCCTCCCACTCCATTTTCTTGTTAATACCTTCAAATTTACAAGTTGCTCGTTTAGTCTCCATTAGGAAGACCATCTTGGGTTTCTTATCCTTCACCAATAAGTGAAGGTTTTGAATTATCCGAGGGTTCCCAAGCCCCGATAGTTCCAACTCAATATTCTCATAATGATTGGCAGGGCTGTCTAGCAGAAGTTGATTATCAAATAGCCAAGGCTTCCTCTCCAGCACTCTCCATTTATCCATCTGGTTCTCGAACGATACCAAAAACAAGTTCGGGATTATTTCATGGAAGGCAAAAGTTCCTCCTACCTCCAGATCTTAGCCATAGTTGATATAATAACTTCCTTATTCATTTTTCGATCAAAGAGCAATTTCCCTACTAAAATTTTTTCTCCCTCTGCTGACACCTTCCCCATATGCTCTATACCGATTTCCATTACAACATTCCCTTCTTCGGTAAGTTTTAGTTGGTCCCACCTTTCCTCCAGATCTTCCATCTCTCCTTATTTCAATCCTATAGACAGACTCTCCCTCCCTCACTCTACGAGCAAGCCGAGACTATCCCTCCACCCTAGCTTCCTCTACAAAGCAAGCTTAGAGGAGACTTTTTGTTGCTCTCTCTTAAATATACCCTTAAATATCTCTATTTTCCTTCTTTTAATCCTAAATCACACCATATAGCAAACAACATGTTTCTGCTTCTTTGTTGGCAATATTTCTACAGTCCTTGTAGTTAAAGCTACGGATAGGATAAAGTTGCAGTTATTCTTATATAATAAAACTAGTAAAAGTAAGATAAATCTATTTACTGTTGCGTTCTTTCTTTTGTCTTTTGTTGGCCAATTCAGTGTTGTTTAATTTTATGAAAAATTCTACTTATCATCCTTACATCACACACCACACATGATTCATTTTTCCTTAGCAAATATGTGATGTAGGGATGATGAGAAGAAGAACTCAATTAGTTTAGTATGAATAAAACCAAAAAAGTAAAATAAAATAAAATAAAAGTGTTGGTGTGTGAGATGATGAGTAGCAAAGTTCTAATTTTATTTTGTGCACTTTTTTTTGCTAACTCTATTGGGTTTTCTTTGTTAGTGACCATAGTTTTGCTGTTCATTTGATTCCTATTATATTTCTCTCTTTATCTTTTATCAAATAGATGGAAGATAGTTTTAGTAGTATTGGTGGTACAACACCTAGTGATGGTGGTGTTTCTTATTTTGCTCATATATCATTGGGTTTGGAGGAAGGTACTAGTCATTTTGTGCATTCCTCTATGAGTATCGAAAACCCCAAACCATCCCTCCCTCTAAAGGCAAAAAGAGCAAAAAAGGCTAGCAATCAATCTATGTGGTATGAGATCATTTTATAAAAGTTGAGCCTAGGGGTGTTACACGCACCTTCCAAGCGGTTTGCTCTCGCTTCCGCATAGGGGGGAGGAACAAGTTGGGCCCCGACCTGCCCCTTATGGGCGGTTACCTATGTTCGGATGCCGAGGGTGGATTGACCCTTGGGTCGTTTGGCCCTCATGGGCCTCAATGGGCCCATTGTGCCCAAAATCTGTTTCCAGGCCATTTTGAGCCCAGATTCCCCTTTTTGAGCTAAATTTGGCCCAAAACCTTATTTGACTTCAACTCATAAAATATAAAATTAAATATTATCTCTAACAAAGTTGTTAAATTCTAAGTTTTAACTAATAGATCTAACGTATTACACGTAGTATAAACTATTACACATTAATCTAAGATGATTACAAATTAATATAAAAAAAATTGCAAATGATCAAATAACTCGAATGAATAACAATGTTTCAAGAATTGAAATACATTTTAAAAAAAGGAAATAAATGTAACAACATGAATGTGTAGTGAAATGAGATGGTTACTCCAGGTGGCATCATAAAACCTAAAATAAATAAATAAATAAATAAATGAGAATGTGGAGGCGATACAGTGGATGGTGGAACCTCAATATTACCACCGTTGAATGCGGCTAGATTATCATATAACCTATTGAGTGTGTCCTTAACCCTTAGCACAAGTTGATCTACCCCATCCCTTCCTACCAGTACTTTTCAAGTCAGACACCACGCCATCAATTTTGTACTGCGGATCAAGAACAATACCCACATATAACAAAACGTTGATTCTACTCAAATCTCCCCAATATTTCTCATGCTCGAGCCTCATGCTCAATGCCATAATCTGTAACGTAGGACCAATACTTTTACACATTTAATCCAATTGCTTTTTCAGCTAACAAACTTGTTGACAGTATTCATTGGCTATTACATAAGAAAGGTCTAGAAATGGTGCATGTAACCTTATAAAAAAACCTAAGAAGTTCTACGAAAGTCTGGATATTTTCCCAATCATAATCGTTGGGACACTTAATCTCTCTTTTTCCTCCTCAAAGTGGTGGATATATTGCATATCCTTCTCACCCATGGCATTAAAGGCCTTTATATATTGCTCATCCGTTTCCAAAATCAACAAGTTGAGTTCTATCTTGTAGGAACATCAAGGCAAAACATCTTCTTGCATTTAATGACTGTAGCATAAACAAAGATCTTGAACTTCTCAAGCCTAGCCAGTAAAGATCTCCCAAGCTTCACCACATTTTTAACTCTTGCAACCGACTTATGAATATCTTTTAAACCATCGGTCACAATAAGATTGAGGATATGTGTATAACATCGAAAATACAAAAACTCACGTGGATATTTTTATAGTGTTTTTATAATTGTATACTATATATATAGTAATATTGAGAGATTTAATGAATACTGCTACATACCACCGGGGAAAAAAAAAAAAAAAGGAAACCCAAAAACATTACATACGCGGGAGGGAGGGAATTGATTTCATTTTCGTTTGAAGAAACCAGAGCCCTAAACCAGATCAGAGCTGCGGTATTTGATCCCTCTCACGGTCTTCTCTTGCAGTCTTCTCTTCTGGATTTGAAGTCTACTCTTTCATCTGTATTTCTGGGTAAGAGGTCTTCATCTGTTTGTTGTTGGGTTTTAGTTTTCTCTGGGTTGAGTTCTTCATCCGCCGTTCTCTCTAGGTTGCTCTTGTCCTTTTTGTTTGTATTTGAAAAATTTGTGCTTAATGGTGGGTATTGAGCTGTTGGGTCTTCTTTGGTTCCGTAATAAAGAACTTGATTGTTAATTTTGTACTTTGAAAGGTCACTATTCAGATTTGGAGCCTAGCATCTGTAGTCTGCACAAGAATTTATGGGTTTGGGAATCCACTTTAGGAAAAGAACATGAGTGTATATGTATAGCTGGCATGTCTGGGTTAAACATTACATTACACATGAAGCTGTGTGAAAAAATAGAACTTACCTGGCACTCTTAACATGAGTGTATATGTATAGCCTGCACTTTTCTATGGATTTTGAGTGAAAAAATAGAACTAAAAGCAGCTCTTAACAGCTCAAACAGTCGTGTAACAGGTAGTATCTTATGTTAATGGGATGGAGTTTCAGAAGCCACTTTAACTGCAAAGAGGCATTAATTGTTTCCAAAAGGGCGTCACCCTGATATTGAATAAATTTTTTGGTATCTTTAGACTAAAATCACATTTGGATGTCATTAACCTTGCAAACCTCTATTACAGAATGTGAAGTATACCTTGATCCCAAAAGTTACTCTCGGGAGTTCTTTATTATACCTCTTTGTTTGTGTTGCCTGACACACTGAACAACCAATTTAAATGGTAGTCATTTCTTATTTAATCAACTAAGATTCCGTTGTCAACTTTGACCAAGCATCTGAGACACTTGTGAGAATGGTTTTGTGGCTGTGCATTAAAAACTTCTTGAACACATAACAATTTGCTTTGACTACAAACTACACCACTATAAATGCCTACCAGACATTTGTCATTACTATTTGAAGGAAAGTAGTTATCTGTCAATATTTGTAGCTTTACTGTTAATATGACTTGCTGATTTTACATAATTAAAAATGTTTCTTTCCTTTACCAGAATGTATAGTTAGAGAAAATCTATTCACTGAAGTATTTTCATTAAATTGATTCTCATTAGTATGAAGTCTTGACATAAATGGTGTAAATGGGTTTTGTGTCCAATCAATTGTTGTAGAAACATTAACACGAAAAAATTAAAAGGGAAGGTTTGTACTCCACAACAGTTGTCTTCATAACCTTTACCTCACAGAATGGTACATCGATTTTCACTGTGCTTACGAAACTGCTCCTATGCTTTTTCTAGATGCTCTCTGAGGCTATGAATTTCTTCACTGGATTTCAGTTGAGCTTCATGTAGTAGCTCTTCAGCCTTCAGTCGAGCAGCTTGCTCTTCTGCCAATTGTTGTTCCAGCCTCGTAGTTGTCTCTATTAGCTTCAACTCAACGTATTGAACAATATATTGTTAATCATGACTTAACCAAATAGAGTAAGATCCATATTTATTTAGTATATTGTATTTCTTTTCAAAGAAATATTCAGAACTTGAGACAAAAAAATAACCACCCCAACCCAACCATATACCACTTAAAAAGCTAAAACAAGGACTTGTAGCATAGTTTGCAAATTGAAGAAAGAGGAACTCTATACTTCCCAATCTATCAACTGGTGTAAATGAGTTTTATATTAGGGAAGGTAATATAAAAGAAGCAGCCAATAAAAAAAAAAGGGAGTTTGTTTTTCCACTGGATTCGAAATATTATGCAGCCTGTAACTTACATCTTGTTTAAAGGAGGTAGTTCTCATTTGATAATTAATATATTATTGCTGATAGCTCACGAAACCATTTGATAATCGATATATTATGCTACGAACTGTCTTTTCACTTGGCATTTTAATTGCTTGAATGGCATTTTAGTTGCTTTTGCATGATAGTTTAATTTTTTTTTCCAACTATAAAAACCCACCTGCCGAATGTCAATTAGCTGTCTTAATAGTTAATACTAATTTTCAGAATGGGAAACGGGAAAGACAGCCAACTATGCAGACATTATCTAGCTCAAATCCCCCATCCGAGGTATATATGTTATATGATTTAATATATCAATAATATTAGTATTTTTGAGTCAATATTTATTTCCAAAATACATCAATAACTTTATCTAATAACATGTTAAGTCATACCATCAACTAGTCCAAACATCCCAAATTACATGCCTGGTTACTTTGGACCAGTGCTTATGTGGTCACCGACTTTTCTACCATATCCGGTTGGCAACCAATATCCAATCAACATACAGGTGATGATAACTGATTAAGATTTATTCTTAATAAGTTGGCTTCTTCGTAGGAGTTTAATTGCAGACATTTTATGTTTATTGCAGAATGCTGGTTACCCATTTCAACATATCATGGAACCACCGACTCCAATCAGCAATACAAGCTTCGCCACAAGCAGAATAGTTGGTTCAGAGGATAATAGACCTGATAGTGGGGAAACTGAAGCATCATGTGGATCTCCTAGAGCTGAAGAATGTCCTAAGGATAGATCAAGTCCTACGGAACCTGATGATGGCAGTGCTGAGAAATCTCAGAATGTCTAAGTGGATGATGATGATACAATTGAGGAGCCAAAGTTGGGAATGAAGTTTAATTCCTTTGAAGATTTATTAAGTTATTATAAGGAATATGGTAAGAAATGAGGGTTTGGGGTGATGAAAAAACGGATTGAGAGGAGAGAAGATGAGTCTGTTAGATATGTCACCCTTACTTGTGCCCGAGGTGGGAAGGCTCGGAATAGGATGTTGAATGTTGCCAACCCACATCCGATAGGGAAAACTGAATGTAAGGCAAAGATTAATGCCTTAAGTCAAGATGGTGTGCTTCGGTTGATGACAGTACATAATATCCATAACCACGACCTCAGTCCAAAGAAATCCCGCTTCTTCCGATGTAATAGAGAAGTTAGTGATGCCGTAAAAAGGGTCCTCGATACAAATGATTTGGCTGACATCCGAACGAATAAGAGTTATGGATCTCTTGTTGTTGGCGCGGGTGGATTCGAGAACCTCCCATTTTTGAAAAAGGATTGTCGTAATTATATTGACAAGGAAAGACATTTACGACTTGGTACAGGTGGTGCTGGAGCTCTCCGAGATGACTTTTTATGGATGTAGTACAAAAATCATGGGTTCTTTTATACAATGGATATAGATGATGACGGCAGGTTAAAGAACGTCTTCTGGGCAGACCCCGTAGTAGAGTAGCGTATCAAGATTTCGGTGATGTGGTCTTATTCGACACCACATACTTAACGAATTGATATGGGATGCCCTTTGTACCATTTGTTGGTGTAAACCACCATGGACAATCAATTTTGTTGGGAGTAGGCCTGATTTCCAGTGAGGATACCGAGACCTTTGTGTGGTTATTCGAGACATGGTTGCAATGCATGGATGATATCGCTCCGAAAGCTATTATCACTGATCAGGATATAGCGATGAAAAATACAATCGCAATTGTTTTTCCAAAAACCCGGCATAGATTTTGCCTTTAGCATATACTAAAGAAAGTCCCGAGAAGCTTGGGTTATATGGTTCGTACAAAACTGGGATGAAAAATGCATTGATGAAATGTGTATATGACACCCAACTTGTTGATGAGTTTGAGAAATGTTAGGATCAGTTGATTAACACTTACAACTTGCATGAGAATTTGTAGCTGCAAAGCCTATATGTTGAGCATGAACATTGGGTACCGGCATTTCTGAAGGAGTGTTTTTGGGCTAGAATGAGTACAACGCAGCGAAGCAAGAGCATGAATGCATTTTTTGATGGTTATGTTCATTATAGGACAAACTTGAAGGAGTTTGTAGACCAACTTGATAATGCGTTGAAAAAAAAGATTGAGAATCAAAATCTTGCGGACTTCCAGTTATTTAATGTCAATCCCTTGCATATCTAGATCTCCGATTGAAAAGAGGTTTCAAGAGTTGTACACGAATGTTAAATTTAAGGAAGTTCAGCAGCAAGTCAACGGCATCATTGACTTGAATCCGAAGTTACATAAAAGTGATGGTGCAGTAAAAACATATATGGTAGAGGATGAATTTTGTTTGGAAGAGTTCACTAAGCTGGTTACCTATTTTGTGGACTTTAGTGAGGAAGATGCAGTTGCAAAGTGCTCTTGTGGATTATTTGAGATGAGGGGGATATTGTGTCGGCATATTTTGGCCGTATTCAGGTGTAACAATATTAAATTTTTGCCAGAAATGTACATTTTAGATTGATGGAGGAAGGATATTAAAAGGCGATACACATTAATCCACAGTAGCTACGATGGAGGGGAACAATGGGCAGATTCTAATACATATTCAAGTCTTTTAAATATCTGTTATCAAATGATTACTCATGCAGCCGGTTTGAGAGAGCACACTGAGGATGCGAGAACTAAGTTATATACAATTATTGATTTGTATCGTGCCAATCAAGAACCTCCATCGATGACTCAAATTGGTTCCAATGTTAATAGTACGACAAAGGACACTACGATCGGTGGTTCTGGGGAAGTACGCAGTTCACGTGTTGTACGAGGCAAAGGCAGACCTCCATCTCTGAGGAGAGCATCCAGGATGGAGATAGACATGCGGAAAGCTAAAGCAAAGACGAAGAAACCACCAGCAAAGGGGAAGCGTAAAAAGGTGCAGATATTTTAATATCCGCTTTATATTTATATTTTATTGACAAATTTTACATTTAATGTATTTTTGTTTGTTAAATAATTATTAGCGGGATGGAAGAGATACCCAAGTCGTGGATAGAGGAGATACACCTGTTGTGGAAGTATGCAGGAATTTATTTGGCCATTCTGAGAAGGTATATTAATAAGTTTATATTTATTACTAATTTCCATTATTTGGCTATATATTTACGTTTGATTTGCAACAGGCTGTTCCAGAAAGAAAAAGTGTGGCTATAGACATTATTGGAACCCAACCCCGAGAAATAGTGATGCAGAGTCAAGAAAGCGTAAGTGGTTTATAAATTTTTTTTGAGTTTAATACTAATATCTATTACCTAAATAATATATTTGTTGTTTACTATTTACAGATGCAATTTGGGTTGGATGGGTCACAACCGTTGCAATGATGGGTTCCCAGTTAAAATTTTTTCTGTGTTGAATGTATTGCGCAGGTTCTTTTGTTTACTGAATGGATTGGATAAATTTGTTGTGGATGAGACTTATTTTGTATATTTGATGGACTTTGTCATGACGTTGGATTGGGAACAATTTGTTGTGGATTGAATATATTTTGTGTATTTGAGAGACTTTGTTGTGAAGTTGGATTAGGAACAATTTGTCGTGGATTGAATGAATATATTTTGTGTATTTGAGGGACTTTGTCGTGAAGTTGGATTGGGAACAATTTGTGACATGAATGAATATA
Organism: Juglans microcarpa x Juglans regia; assembly: GCF_004785595.1. Classification (NCBI taxonomy): domain Eukaryota; kingdom Viridiplantae; phylum Streptophyta; class Magnoliopsida; order Fagales; family Juglandaceae; genus Juglans; species Juglans microcarpa x Juglans regia. The sequence continues at coordinate 12,479,359 of NC_054606.1, forward strand.
TTATGTGGATTTAAACCTGTTCAGGCTTTTCTACATTCATACATCACTCACAGGTATAAGCGCTCTCTCTCTCTCTCTCTATATGTATATATATATATATATATGTTTGACGGTGTAGATATGTTTTTAGTGCACTTAAGGCGATTGAATATATTTTGTGTATTTGAGAGACTTTGTTGTGAAGTTAGATTGGGATTAATTTGTCGTGGATTGAATATATTTTGTGTATTTGAGGGACTTTGTCGTGATGTTGGATTGAGAACAATTTGTGACATGAATGAATATATTATGTGGATTTAAACCTGCTCAAGCTTTTCTACATTCATACATCACTCACAGGAATAAGCTCTCTCTCTCTCTCTCTCTATCTCTCTCTCTATGCACATATATGTTTGACGGTGTAGATATGTTTTTAGTGCGCTAAAGGCATTTATATGGTTAATGGAGCTTGGCTGGAACTCTCTTTTCTCATCCTCTGTTTATTTTTCTGGCTTCTGTTCCATTTTCAGTTTGGTTGGTGGAAATTTGAGTACATGATCCTCACCAATTTCTTATTCTAATTTTAATAATTCTTTTGAAGAATAAAATTAGTTTTCTATTTCTAACACTTGCACCTGTTAATTCATCATTCAAACGGGTTTGTGAAGTATATATCGGCCACATTTTAATATAGTTTTATCTGTTTTGGCTGCTACAAAAAAAGAAATGAGAAAGAAAGTGGAAAATAGAAAACTTGGATATATATTTAAGTTTTTGACATAATAGTTAGTATTGTAGTTTTTATTATCTTTTCGCAGATATAATTCCCATACTCTAATTTTTTTTCTTATTTTATCGCAAGAACAAAAGATAGCATTAGAGAACTAAACTTTGTTGCCTATGTATTTTTATTTCTAGCATAAACTATTGTGATTCTTAATGTTCATTAAGACTTAAAGGGTCTCATTTTGGAATTTTGATGTCTAAGATACAAAGTATTTTGCACATTCTAAGGTCTATCAAACAGATTCTTCAAATGTAGATCCATGTTGTTATCGAATCTAAGAATTGAACCTCCTTAACGGTAAAATAGAGCATCTGAAGCTGCGTGCCTTCTTGCAATAGATGTTATATATAAAAGTGATCTATATCCCACAACCACGTACATCCAAGGAGGCCAACTTAACTAATTACATCCAGACCATGAGGGAAGTGCTAAGACAATTGTTGCTGAGACAATGCATAGTTGCTGAGACAATTGGTTCATACAAGTTGCGGTATACAATTATAAAACAAATGTACAAGTCCAATATCTAAACATAGAACTACTAACAACAATTCCAAATTACTTATATAACAATAGGTAAAATACATGTACAAATGCAAAACAACAATAAATCCGAAGTAGCGTGCCTAAACGCCTTATTTTAGCTTCTTGTGCATTAAGCATCAACTCCTTTTGCATAACCTCATCGCTTTTTTTGGATAGTACCATCTGCACCCTCTCGAGGCGATCCACTATTTTACGCAGCTCAGTCTCCCTCTTTTTTAGAAGCTCGAGTATCTTCTCGACCTCTTTCTCTTTCTTTAACAGTTCATGCATTCTTTCTTGAACTTGTAGCTCAGTCACTTCATTACTATCCAGCCACTTGAAAAATTTACAATATGGTAAACCCTGCTTATTTCATGCATATATTAGAAATGTATGAATTGTATATCATATTAAATGATTATATATAAAAAATATTTTAGGCAACAAATAATGTACTTACTTGGTATTGTACTTTGAACAACCTAAGAAGGGTCGTTTAGGATTTTTTGCAGTAGTTGACCATTTCAATGTAGCTTCGAGCTCACAGAAGCACAATGGTTTTTTCAAACTACGTTTGGGAAAAGATGAAGAAGATATTGAAGAAGATGATGATGACATTCTAAGATGAACCCCATTAAACCGAATCAACTCCAACCAAAATCTCCAAATCAAGTAATCAAGTAATCAAAATTACAAGCACAAATTTAACTGACGAGAGTAAAACTAAAAGCAACAATCTGAACAAAACTTGATAAATAAACCAAATCAAATCCAACCAAAATCTCCAAATCAAGTAATCAAAACTTAAAATCACAAGCACAAATTTAACTGATGAGAGCAAAACTAAAAGCAACAATCTGAACAAAACTTGATAAATAAACCGAATCAAATCCAACCAAAATCTCAAAATCAAGTAATCAAAATCACAAACACAAATTTAACTGATGAGAGCAAAACTAAAAGCAACAATTTGAACAAAACTTGATAAATAAACCGAATCAAATCCAACCAAAATCTCCAAATCAATTAATCAAAACTTAAAATCACAAGCACAAATTTAACTAATGAGAGCAAAACTAAAAGCAACAATCTGAACAAAACCTGGGGGGTTCGTGTCTCTTGTGGCCTCAGGGGTGAAGAAGACGGGTTCGTGTGGGTTTGTGTCACGCCGCGGACTCAGGGGTGACGACGACGGGGATGGAGACGACGGGTTCGTGTCGGTTCGCTGGTTCATCGATCCAAAGAACAGGGTTCCTCGCGGCCTCAAGGGTGAAGACGACGGGGATGGAGACGACGGGTTCCTGTGGGTTCGCAGGTTCCTCAATCCAAAGAACAGGGTTCCTCGCAGCCTCAAGGGTGAAGACGACGGGTAGATTAGGGTTAGGGATCGTTTGGGTAAGATGTTGGTTAGAATTAGGGGTTGAGAGTAAATGCTCGTTGAGAAAAAGCAGGAGGTAATAGATTACGGTTAGGGTTTGAAATCGTGCGTGGGACGAGAGAAAATAGAGATGAGTGAGAGAAAAACAATTACTTACGCAGGGAAATTTGGACAAATGTTGAATGAAAGTGAAAGTACTAAACGACGCCGTTTAGTACTTATGCCACGTAGGTGCCGAGGCTGCAATGGGGATACGCGGGCGGTTGCGTTTAGAATTTCTCTTAATTAGTAATATATATGTTAAGTGATATCTTAGAAGCAGAATGTGCCCTAAAAAGTGGTCTATCTCTTTCCACTGATACCGAGATTACAACGATTATTTATGTCATGTGCAACAGTTGTAGAGATGACATGGCATTCATAAGCTAGAGTTAGAAATGTGAATGTTTTGTCACATCCTGCTGATTCTCAAGTTTGGAAGAAGTTTGATTTGGAACACCTATAGTTTGCTGAATAACCTTGGAATGTGCAACTTGGGTTGATAATAAATGGGTTTAATCCATTTGGAAACATGAATACTAGTCATAGTATTTGGCCGGTAGTATTTATGCCATATAATTTACCACCGTGGAAGTACATGAATGACCCATATTTCATGATAAGTTTGCTAATTCTTGGTCCGACATCACCGAAAAATGAGATAGACGTAGATTTACAGCAGTTAATTGCTGAGCTAAAAGATTTATGGGAAAATGGGGTATAGACATTTGATGCATTAATAGGCAGTTGTTCAAAATGCATGCTTCAGTGTTATGGACAATAAATGATTTTTCTATATATGGAAACTTCTCAGGTTGGAGTACTAGGGGAAAAATGGCATGTCCAACTTGCAATAAACACACCCAATCTGAGTGGCTCACATATGGGAGGAAATTATGTGTCATGGGTCATCATTGATATTTACCTATTGATCATATATGACGTGGAAATACTAGAATGTTTGATGACACTATTGAATGGGGGCACCCTCTACCATATTTGTTTTGGTAAGATGTACTTGCACAATTGGTTGATATTTTTGATAATGACTTAGGAAAACAACTATGGAAGCAGAAGCAAACTGCACATGAGTTGAATTGGACAAAGAAGAGCATATTTTTTGAACTGTTGTATTGGTCGACGTTAAAATTACAGCATAGTTTCGATGTTATGCATTTTGAAAAAAATATATGTGATTCAATGTTTGGCACATTGATATCATTTGAAGGCAAAATAAAAGATACCGTAAACTCACGTAAGGAGTTAAAAATGTTGCGAATAAGATCTAAAATGTACTTAAAACAAAGTGGCTCGTTTGCCTATATTTCAGCTACTTGTTATAAAATGTTAAGGAACGAAAAGGTTATATTTTGCGAGTGGCCAATGAAAATTAAATTACCAGACGGGTATACCTCAAATCTAACAAGGTGTGTGGGTACAAATGATTGGAAGATTATTGTATTAAAAAGTCATGATTGTCTTTTTTTTTTTTACAATGTATCTTGCCAGTTGATCTGTGGGTATTTGATGAGGGATGTGTGCATGACTTTGACTAAGTTAGGTGTATTTTTAAAATATCTATGTGCCCAAATATTGAATGTGAAAGCTTTGAAATGAATGGAATGAAAAATTATTATAATAGTATGTAAGCTGGAGAGTATTTACCTACTGTTATTCTTCGATGTAATGGTCCACTTACCCCGTTCATTTACCACGTAAGACTCGACTTGCAAGACCAATCTAGTATTGATGGATGTATCCCATCAAAAGGTTTCTTTGAAAGTAGAAACACACAGTGAGTAATAAGGCTCGCTCAGAATGTTCAATTACAGAAGCATGTATTGATGATGAGTGGCATATATTCTTTTTCAAGTACTTCCGTAAAGTTGACACGAGGTTTGATCGGCCAGAAAGTAACTTTGATGTTGATCAAGCAAGATAAAGACATGGCTTTTCTGTGTTTTCCCAACATGTACGATCGATTGGTGTAGAGTGTAGTTATGATTTATGTGGAAGAGAGCTTGAAAAGGTTCAATGGTACCTGTTAAACAATTGTCCTGAGATAGAGAGTTTGAAAACAGTTGTCAGTATTTGTCAATAAATACTATAGTAATCTCTTTAAAAATTATAAGATTATAAATAAAAATTATATCAACGCGTTAAAAAAACAAGAAGTAACTGATATAAACTAGAAACATCAGGAAGAGTTCTTGAAATGGTTTGAACAACGGATAATGACATTATACATTCCATTTTTGAATTATAATCTTGCACTTATGATTGTTTACATAATGTATGTCTATGCTATATTCACCATGTAGGTTGTACAAATGCATGCGAGTAATCTGAACGATATCTCGGAAGAACTATATGCAATGATATGTGTCCCTTTAAGACATGCAATTTAATATTTTGCATGTATTTCAAGGGAAAGTAAGTATCACGTAATAAATCGAGAACGTTATCAAAAAATACAAAGTAATGATGTCGTAGTTGAAGGATGTCATAAGTGAGAAAATATTGATTTCTATGAAGTTATTGTAGATATAATTTGTTTGAAATATTTGGGGGAGCTTGTAGTATACCTATTTAAGTGCGATTTGTGATATTTAAGCAATCCTCGAAAGACCATGCACGATGATGAATATTTTTTTAGTACTAATACATCGCGAAAATGATATAATGATGATCCTTTTTTTTTTTTTTTTTTTTTTGCTTCTCAAGTATCTCAAGTCTTCTATTGAAATGATAATGATTTAGGGAATCAATGGCGGGTAGTACAAAGGTTTTCTTCAAGAAATCTATATGTTTTATCCCCAAAGTAGAGGGAGAAGATCAAGATCAAGAAAAGGGTTTCTCTACACAAGAAATATACCAAGAGAGTCAACATGTTTTTAAATTATTTGTGGATTTGATCCATTATGACATGATTCCTTTACAAAAGAAATATATTGAGGCTACAATTGTTGATCTGACAATAGAATAAAATGTTGAATCATCTGAAATATTTACAGATGAGAAGGGAGAATGGTCAATTGAAACTAATATGGATGATTGATGTGTTTTTGTGTTCAATGACACTTTATGACAAGTTTTTTTTATGTGATGTATGTTTTAACAATTTTACATCATGCCACCATGAGGAAGGAAGTTCGCATCCTATCTCCACTCTTTCCTAGCTCTCTGATTGACTCACCAGTGAGGATTAACTCTCTAGAATGAGGTATGCATATTGATAAAGATTCTATCTCAATTAAGGTAAATGATACATATTAAATATATATTCTAATTTATCATTTCCTTCGTTTCTACCATAAATATGATTTTGTTTAGAGCTAGCAGTATAATCTCGTCGAGGTCGTGGTACTACTGAGGAGTCATATTGGAAAAATATCGTAAAATGGGTAAAATTAAGGTTAACATTCCTAATGATCACATTGGAGGTGAAGGAGAACCAGCGGCTTGACTTGTTTCACATGTGGGTTCTCTTACATGAATGAACTTATGTACCTTTGGTTATACTTTCATGACATAAAGTCCTCCAAGATGTCAAAAACATTATCTGGAAGCATTGTTTAGTAATATTTAATTTATTTCTCAAATTATTTAATGTGTAGTAGGAAAAATATAGAAATGTAAATGACTTGTTTGTATAATTATTTTTTGAATGATGACTTTGAACTCAATTTGGTCGGAGAGAGAAATGTAAGACTTTGATGACGTTATGTGTAATGCATTCCGTAAATATAATGTGAGATATCATGAGCATTACAATAAGTTCGACAACAAGGACGAGGCACGCCAACATCCTTTTCAAAATGTCTGGTCTTGTGAGTGGAAAAAACTTTGTGACATGTTTGAAGATCCTGCATATAAGGTAAATGACTTATTTTACGTTTCATATTTTATAATTTTCTCTTGTTAATATTTATTAATTATTTGTAGGAGCAAAATTCTATAAATAAAGAAAATAGATTGAGTTTAAGGACTCATCATTTGTAGGTTCAAGATCTTTCCATCGTCTTTTTAAGAAACTGGTAATGCTATTTTATATAATGGGTTGTTCAAGTTTGTTGTTTGCCGTATTCTAATAAGTTTATATCTATAAAATATATATCTTTTAACTAGAATCAGATACTAATTACGATATGACAAAATTATACGTTGCATCATATATTGATCGTAATGAAGAGTGGACTCATCCCAATGCATGTCAAAATTATATAAGCATACAATTATCTATTTTTTTGTGTAAATACAAATATTTATTTTAATTAAACATATTTTTATATTTGTGGAATTATTAATTTGTTCTCTTATGTATAGTAAAAATGGTTGCCCTAGGAATTGAATCTGCATCAGATCAAAATTCTTCAACAAGTGATATTCACATTTTTAAGAAAGTTCTGGGTCCATATTTAGAATATTTGAGGGATTTGGGTCGTTGTGTCACGCCTTCTAGCTTGTCCCCATCATCCAATAATGACTCCAACACTTCTAGAGCTTTAGAGGCTGCGAGGTTTGAGATCGAGCAATTGAAGACAAAGCAACATGAGTTAAAGGCTTAACTGGCACAACAAGGAGATATAGAGATGTGATTGAAACAACAAGAATAACAACAATAGGAGTTCTTTATTTAGTTTACACTCATAAGACTATTTTTTATGTTTATTGAACAAATTTAATGTATTTTTTTATGATATTATGAATGGGTATTTTATTATTTAATGATAAAAAATTCCTAGTGTTCAAACACCCAAAAACTATTCAAACATATAGTCAATCTAACCATTCGAACGGTACAAAGAACATTCGAACGTAATCTGTAATTTCAGGTTGAAAATAGATACAACTAGCATTTGAATGTAATTAGTGTTCGAATGATTTCTTAAGACTATATTACATCTACGTTCGAAGACTATATTTAACATTTGAACATTTTACTCTTATAATATGTTCAAAGATATAAGAATTCGATCGACCACTCAATGCACTGTGCTTGAACACTAAATTTAACGATCGAATGCTTCTAAGTAACAATGCTTTCAAATGTATTTAGATTTAATTGACCAATCAACCACTATGTTTGAACATAGAGCTACGGTCAAACGTAATGATTTTACCTTTCGAACGACTTTTTAGGATGAAATTTAATCATCCCAGAAAAATCATTACGTTCGAACCCCATCAAATAGTTTTGTTTGATTTCATCCCATAAAAGTTTTTGGGACAGTGATACTGGTACAACCTTGGGACGGTTTTTTTTGGGTCCCAAAAACTCTTTTTTGTTGTAATGCAAAACACAATAATTATTTTATAGGCCAGGTTAGAATTTTAGGTTTTGATAATGGTGTTTGTATGTGTGTGTGTGTTTTTATATATATAAGATTAAACTTTTGAATTTTAGAAAGTAATGAATAATTTGAAAAAAAAATACCGACCTTCCCATCTAACCGAGAAACGACAATAAGGGAGTGTATGAACAAGTTTATCCAACAAGATGTTCGAGATGAGTTTGGTCAAGCTCAATTTCGACTCGATTTGTTTTAAAATGAATTATATTGTTCATTAGCACAAAATCACGATTAATTATCAAACAGTACATGTTGTATTAAACACATATGAATTCATACAAACTCGAATAATTTCTTATTTATTATCTTTTATAGTATAATATTTTTAATTTTACAATGAAAATATTTTAAGTAGAATATTCTTTCATTCACCTCACCTTGACATAGAGGTTCAAAAAACATCAAAGTTGTTTACTAGTCTATGAAATATAGCAAAATTAAAATTCAAAAAATAAATTTTGTTTCATAATATTCTCATAACATTAGAGTGTGGATGTTTTTATAAAGATCAAAAGGCCACATTAATCTTATAGTGAAAATTAATAATTTTAACACTCTAAAATTAATTATTTAGAGATTTCCTATAGGTTATGCGAGTTAATTCAACCCATTTACATAAAACGGGTTGAAATGAGTTGTGTCGACCCATTTGTAATTAATTATTAAACGGGTTAGAATGAGTGACACGACATGATCTATTATTTAAATGATTTGTGTCAGGGTCTGAAGGCCTGTCTTGTTTAACTTAATGGACCGTGTTCAGGTTGACCCATATCGTTGAATATCCATGATTTGATACGATGCGAACATGATCCGTAAACACAAATTACTATTCATACCTGAAGCTCACTTGTAACTAAAAGGTAAATCAAATGAGCAAGTTCTATTTTATAGGAACATGTTGCGTCTTTTCCAAGCAGTTATCTATAATGGAGCTAGGCAGGTGTAGAGTTGTGGGGAAATTGTTCAGTCATTGATGGTTGCTTTCTAGTGTTGCCACATATGCTTTAGTGCCAACTTGGGATTGAGTTTTGAAGTTTAAAAAGTACTTTTAACCATAGTTTTCAATTTTGTTCCACCATTCTGATCGGAATTTTTTGTTCTGGTGTAGTACACAGTACACTATACCTCCTCGTTCCATTTAATTCCAAATTCCAGTGGCGAGCAAAACCTTTGTGGTCGGGGACCATCTTGCTGGCGACAAAAATGGCCAGCAGTTTAGGCAGTGGCACACGGATGCCTGGCTTTTAAGCCTTTGGCAGGGGACATGGTGCAGTCGAGCTTAGTGGTGGCTTCTGGGCAGTGGAGTGCCACAGCGATGACAAAACCCACTGAAGATTTGGACAACGGTGGCTTCATTCGGTCATAAGCGAACTTCACACTGTGCGTGACGGATAGAGAAACCGATGGCTTCCTGATGAGTGACGCCAATGAGGAGCTAGCAGGAAAACTCCCACTGGCTTCACCTAGATGTTTGGCTGCTAAGACGAGGAGGTGGTGTTGTAGCACTGCCTGTCACGAGAGTCATTGAGTGCATGACGATGTGCACCCATTGTCCTCGTGCCCATTGTGCACCTGCATGGGCGTGCCTTACATGCATGGTATTTGTCTTCTATGCATGTCCATGGCCATAGTGCACTTTGTGTATTTGCATATGCTTGTCTTTTCCTTCTTTTGGCAGCAAAAATATTAATGAAATAAAAATAACAGTAAAAAAGTTAATTTGAAAGGAAACTTATTGGCTCGTTGGAGACAATCTCGTGAGCTGTGGAATCGTCTTATTCCCCTTTTCGGCTCATCGAATGAGAAACCAATCTCATAGACGGTGCCAACTGTTAATGTCAAAAATTGCACAAGCCGAAATGGAGGAAAGCGTAATCCCTAGCCCACGATAATGATTTAGGCTTTGATACAGTGATCTTCATGTTCATCCATGGCAGTAAATAATAAATAAGCAAATAAAAATAAATAAACAGAGACACAAAGATTTACGTGGTTCGGTGTAATCTTACGTCCATGAGTTGTTTAGGAGTGAAAGTCACTACAATAGGAGATTTTACATATATCTCATGACCTCACGTATTTCACAATACAATTGAGGAGTTTAGGGTTTTGAGAGGTTGAAGACGATGCTTCCTTTGAGAGAAGATTCTTTGGAGTCATTGTGTGTGGTGGAGTCTGTACATTGGGAGCATATGTAGATTTGTAGAGATCTCTTCATTAGAGTGATTTAGTCATACTTGTCTTATGAAGCCCTTTCATTTTAGAAGTCTGAGTTACTTGTCTTATTCCTTATTGACTTTACCTCTGGGCTAGATTCTTGGCTTTATCTCTACCATTATTATTAGTGATGGACTGGAACCAGTCGTCTTTATTCCCAACAGTTAGGCTTGAATGTAAACGAGACAAAATTATCAGTGTTATTCAACAAAAACCTACAACTATGTCTAATAGCAAGCCTAGCATGTGTGAATGCCATATGTTTGAAAAAAAAAAAACTCTTTTGGACAACATCTTTCTAGGCCTACTACCTCTATTCATCGAGCACTCAAAGAAAAGAACATGTGAAGCCATGAGAGAAAATGTGGCGCCCTTGGCTCTCGGTAGTACAAAAAATGAAAAATAAAGATAATGAATATGCACGCACCATTTCATGTAAAATAAGATTAATAGCACACATGTTGTAAGCATGGTTAGGAATCACCCTTTGAGCAAAGCACGCGCGCACACACACATACATGCGCGCACACACACACACACATATATTCACAAGCATGGCGAGAAATCACCTTCTGAGAAAACATGTACATTCATAAATATCACCAAGTGTGGAGGAATCACTCCACCCTTTCGACATGGGGAGTTTCTCTACCTGACTAATATGTGAACACATTCACTAAAACCAATAGAGATTTACTCTACCCTTTCGACACCGGAAGTCTCTCTACTCAGTTAACACGTAGAACACCTTCACCAAAACATCACTAGGACACTCCACCTGATCAATGCGAGGACTTTCTCTACTCACGATATCATGTGAAGCCAATACGGAAACACAACACCCCGATCATCATTCGGAATCACTCTACACTTATGAAACTCGCGGCACTGTGCCGCTCATGAATGGTATGGGGAATCCTCAGCCCGATCCATGAGTAAATAACACATTGAAAGCACATCACTTTAAGTCATATTATCTTTAAATCATTTCATCAAAATAATCAATAAACATGTTGAGAAAAGTATGCACTTTCATGAGAGAATGAGACAAAAAGTGAAACATGTGGATCTTGAACATACCCATAAGCATTTACCCTACATTTCTAGTATAGTTGTAGGAGTGAACCTACTTGGATAGTATTCTAAATACCAGTAGTCACTCTAGAGTGATGATCCTTAGGTTGACGAAGACCTTGAAGCCTTCGCATAGAAAGAAGAAAAGTATTTAAGTCCTTTACAATCTCTAAAGTGGGATGTTGACTATCGTCCATTGCCTTTTATATGGCGCGTCTTTACAACCTACGTTTGGACTAAACCCACCGTCCTTCCCCTTATGAGAGTCTCCCACGTGGCATTAAGACATACTTCTAGGGTCAAACGATATGGCCTACAAGCTTGTATTCCTCCTCCTGGCATGCTTCTTTCTTTATGTTGTCTTTTATTGGCATTTATTAGTGCATTTCCTCTGTAGGACTTCTCCTTTGGTATCAACTACTCTTTTTCTGCAGCCTCTTTTGGAAGAGAATATGTTGTTTAGTTTAATAGGTTGTACGTACCGTAAGTTGAGATAAAAGAAGGATTAAACCTTCATCCAATGGGAGCTTGGGCCTTGAGTACAACACCTACTACCTCTTGAGCTCCTCCATGTTATCTCAGAGTGCTCCTGGCTTTGCATCGGGCTTGTCCTGGCCCTTTGCTCTCCTAGTGTTAGGCGAACCTTCCTTTATTGTCCTGTATTGTCCCGTATCTACCAGGCTCTTTACAACATGCTGCTTGTCGTACTTCCACCTTGGCTACACATTGCTTGTCCGATTGCCTCATAATTGTCACCAGCATTTTGCCATCATGAAGGGATTCCTTCCCTCGGTTCGGCGAATGAAAAAATCATGTATAAGATCACAGACAGGTAGAACCACACTTATTCAACTTGTAGCTACATCTATGCCTATGTATTGGATGGCCTTTTTCTTCCTTACAAAGGAATGTTGTAGCTCAATTGATGCAAAGTTAAAAAGAGTTTTGGTAGGATGTGCAAGGGAGCAAGAGACACTTCACTCCAACGGCTTGGGAAGCGATTTGCAAAATGCAAACCAACACAGCTGAAAGGTCTCAAATGCCCTACTTGCTAAAAATTGGTGGAACATTTTGTGTAACAAGGATAATATGTGGGTGCAGGTCTTGAAAGCGAAACTATTTTGAAGAATAAAAACCAAAAGAGGTGTTGAAAAAAGGGGATGTGATAAAAAGTAAGAAATGGCTGCAGCATTGATTTATGAAATGACCCATGGGTTCTCAATTTACCAGACTTCATACCCAGACCAAACGAGAACTTGGATAATCAATGTATCAAAATCAAGGTGGTAGACATTATTGACTATGAAAACCAAGAGTTGGAAAGGTGACACAGTGTATTAAGTATTCAATGATCAATTTACATCTAGAGACTGACAACACACTGATTTGGACCTCAAGTGTCAATGGTAGTAGATATATACAGTACTATAAAATATGCGCATTGGAAGGATCAAGAGCATAGATTCGTGCAACACAGGAGTGCAATCAGGATTGAATGAAAAAGAATTTGGAAATTAAAAAGACAAGATAGATTAAAATTACTTCCTTGAAGTTTGGAGGATTGCATGGGGAAAGGAAACAATGGACCACTTGTTTATCGAATGCCAACATACCAGAGTGATATGGAGAAACTCATCAAAATTCACATCGATGATACAAATCATGTCTATAAAACTATTTTAAGTAGGAATTTTACTCTTTTTGTGTTATGTCATCGTAACTCTTCAGTAGTATGTGCAATCCTTCTCCTGAAGAGATTTTTGGTCCTATTAACTGCAACATCTGCTCTAATTATGTCATCAACGGAAAATCAATTACTACATGTAAAGACACTAATGAATATAAAATAACATCTCTAGTTACAATGGCAATTTCTATTTAAAACATCTAATTCCATAAGGGGAGAGAAGATAAAGATCTGCTCCGAGTTCGAAGCTTAGAGCTCCGATTGGAGTTGAAGTGGGCTTGCCCAGTTGCCCTACTCAGATTGGGCTTGGGCCCACGACCCAATATCCAAGGCCCAATATGAATTCAGATTGGCCCATCCCTATTTGAAAATATTATAAAGAAACAAAATAATGAAAACAAAATTAAAAAATATGAAATCCTGTAAAAAAATAAGTTAAAAAGCTAAAATTTAAATAAAATGACTAAATCATGTACAATACAAAAATAAGTGATTTAATGTGTGCAAATGATAAATTTAAATTTAAAACTACAAATCTCAATAAATTTAAATTTACAGCACCAAAATATTAATAATGTCATAGATTTCATTTAAATACGAAATAGCCACAATCTCCCGCATCAGTCTTGACAGTTCATAATTTTGAGTCGATGACTCGATAGTGATTTCTAATTTTCCTGCATGAAGTTTTATTGATGCGATGCACTATCTTTTATTTATTTATTTAACTATAGACTTCTAAACCATCAGCCGAGTGATATATGATGTAAAATAGGACACATTATGAACTCACCTCCACCTATAACTCTGACGAGTTTTGCATGATGGTAATCATGGTATTGAGTTTCTCACCAATAAAGGGGTCATCCCAGGGTGTGCCCGTCTTAGTCATCAACAATTAGTCGGGAGTTCACAGTTAGGTCTAAAAAATCATATAAATTATAAATTAAATAATGAAAACATTAAAATTATGTAAATAATAATTTAAAATCATAAATTTACCTGATTGAAGTCTATAGCTCTCGATATCAATGGTATCTACTCCAATGGGCGTTGAACTTAACCAGTTCTATGTGCAAACAAGGGCTTCGACGGTGGTTAGAGACAATGAACTCCGATAAGCATCCAAGGCACGACCTCCGGTGCTAAATGTCGACTCAAAGTCAACCGTAGTGATAGGAATGTCTAGTACACCCTTGGATTTTTAGGAAAGGACTGGAAACTTGCCAGAACTCACTTTGCACCAAGTTAATATCTAGAATGTATCACTAGATACTTCGACATCTTCTATAAAGTAACGCTCAACCTCAGACTTACACTGCATAATATTCCTCGATGCACGGTTTTGATGATACTGTTGTAGCTGCAATAAGTTTGAACTCTCTGCATGTGTGTCATCCTAGGAAGATGTTAAGCTAGTTGGGCGTGAGGAGCTACCACCTTTGGTTGAAGACTGACCATTGATATTGTAATGACTATATAAATCATCAATGTCACATTTAAGCGATCTAATAAAGTGATCAGCATCATCATCACCAAGGACGTCCCTAATCCAATCTTCTACAATCGCCAACTTATATCAAGGGTCAAGGATCGCAACTACAAATAATAATCTATTTATCTTCTCCACATTCTCCAATATTTATTATATTTTTATTTCATCCTTATAGCCATTGCATTCAACAAACTCTTACTGTCAGCACAACTTTGTTACAAGTGGTCATAAAGTCTCGAGAGCTCCTCGAAGTACATGTTTGTAGTAGGATATTTTATCCCAAATACCTGTATAGTTATGTCATAAAATAACTTCAAAAATTAAACAAAATACCTTACATTAGCCTAATCAAATGTGTCTAGCGCACCAAGCCTCCTTCTCCCCTCAATTGACTCTAGCAAAGCATAACTTATGTCTCCATCCTCGACCTCCATCCACTCAAACACTGTTTGCTACGTCTGTGCTACATCCAACATCATATATGTAGAGTTCCGTTGAGTTGGAACGTCCAGTTGCAATATACTGGAATATGGGATCTCAAGTTATTCGGCTATTGGCTTAAATTGGCGGAGCCGTTGGGGGGAAGCCCTTACATATCTCACAAGGTTTCGGACTTTAATAATAGATTCGTCAACCTCTTTAAACCCTTCAAAAACTATGAGGTTGATGATACGGGCACAACATTGAACGTGGATAAACTGGTTTGCACGAATGATATCCTCCTTTACCGTCGTATTCCGCTTGAACCAATCAATGACAGTGTCATTCGCACAGGCATTGTCAACCATGATACAAAGCACTTTTCTGATCTCTCAATCCTTTATACAGTCATCTATCTCCTTGCCAATGGATGAATCCTTGTGATCAACAATTTTTTTGAATATGATAATCTGCTTGTGCAACGTCCACTCATTGTCAATAAAGTGGGTTGTGATACACATGTAGCCCATATTCTGTATGGAGGTCCATGCATTATTCGTAAATGACACTCTCTTGCCAGTGGCGACAAACATTTCCTTCATCTCTGCCTTCTCCTTGGCATGCCTCTTCAAACAATCGCGCATCACAGTATGCTATGAATGCATGAGAAATCGTGGCTCTAAAGTGTGCACAAATTTGTGGAAGCTTGCCTTGTCAATCGTGGTAAAAGGCATCTCATCAGTGATGATCATCTCTACAAAAACATCCCTCAACACTTTTTCACTATATTGATGGATTGATAGCGTCTTAATCTGCATGCCATCAGTAGCCGTAGAAGTCTCGTAACTCAGCTTCGTCTGATCAGTTGCCACTAGCCCTTTGTGTATCTTATACCATTGGTAGCCCAAAAGATGTGCCATTAATACTGACGTGCTTTGCTTCTTTGAATGACAACTAAATAGTTGCCCATAGTAGTGGCATCGAGCCTACGGGTTCTCACAATCATCAGAAACTTTGGTAAAATGTTTCCATGTCCGCGACCTTTTTTTTACTAGGTCGTGCTGGTGGATCTACCTGAACATTCATTAGCTCATCCTTCTCATTAAGCATATCAACATCTTCTAGACCTATTGGGATTCGACGACTTGCACAGGAGGTAGTTTTTCTAGATGGGGTCTACGACCCGAAGTACCTGTCGGTATCGGCAATGACTGTGCATCATCCTCTTGTGGAAATTCGCGGCAAAATGGTGTAGCATCCATAATTTGCTATGCAGATAATCTGAAACAATCAACAAACAACCGTCATTTAATATGTTATGAAAATTATCTATAAATTAAAAACACATTGAAAAAAATATGTGTCTAGTCGTGTTTGTAATTTTAAAAATAAATAGAATACAAAAAAGCTGAACGTCCTCTAAAGCCACGCTCGAGCCAAGGCTTGAGCGAACAATTTGTGTGATGTTCGCTCGAGTCACACTTGAGCGAAGGCTCGATCGAACAATCTGTGTGACGTTCGCTGGAGCCACACTCGAGCAAACAATCCGTGTGACGTTCGCTCGAGCCACACTCAAATGAACGTTGTCTAGAACAAAAAGACCTGATTTTGACAAATCTTAAATCCCCCAATTCTTAAATTTAACAGCCTAAAAATCGAAATCATTGAAATGCAAACAACATATCATTGAAATGAACAACAAATCATACACATTTCACAAATTGCAAACCACAATGTTACAAATAAATGATTTTGGATTCCTAAAATTCTACAAAAAAACTGAGTAAGTGAGTGAGTGCCAAGTGGTTTATAATTTGTGATGAACTCCGAAAGGTGGCTCGCGGCGGCCTTAGGTGACGACAGACAGCAGACGGCGGGGTAGGTGAAGCATAGTGTGGAGACGAAGGGAGTTGCAGGTGGGTGTTGTGCGAAAGTGAGGGAGGAAGAAGTTCTTCACGAAACGACGTCGTTTAGTTACTTCAGTAGAGGGTCCTGTGTTTTGGACCAACTTCTATGCAAAACAAACATCGTTTTGATTATGTGATTTTTTTAAAAAAAAAAAATATTTCAGAATCGGAGTTGGAATTCAGAGCCCACATGAGCTTCGGAGTCTTACTTCGACTCTGACTAGTGGAGTTGGAGCATTGTCGAAGTTTGGCCAGAGTTGAAATTTCAGAGTTTTTACCCATCCTTACTCAATATATTATAATTAACTGTAATGCTCCAATGTTAAGCCCAAACCACATAGCCTATACTTTAAAAGGACTAGTCAATGATATAATTGGAGCCCCATTGAAACCGTATAAATTGCAAGAACTTCTCATTCTCAAGAAATATGGAATCTTATTCACCACCTACCCTTATCCTTATCATAGGGCTATCACAATCTCCCTTTTTAAATTCTCGACGTTCTCGTTGGGCCTGTTCGTTATAGGCGACACGGCTCAAGTTCCACATTTTTTGTTGGGATAGGTTTTGATATCATTTGTAACGCTCCAATGTTAGGTCCAAATCACTTGGCCTATACAACAAAATGATTAGTCAATGATACAATTGGAGTCACATTGGAACCTTATAAAGAGTAAAAACTTTTCATTTCCAAACAATGTGGGATCTCATTTACCACATACCCTTATCCTTATCATATGAGGTATCATATTAACAGATATAAGAATGCATGAATAAAGGTTAGAGGGACCCAAAATACACTTTTTACAACTAGTACAATGCTAAAGAAAAATAAAAAGAAATGAGCACTGAGAATAAATAAATGTTTCATACCCTTCCTTGCCAAAGGGGAGCTACACAACGTGACGATTTTTGTATAATTCGATAAACGGATTGTAACCACATGACCCAAGATTGTGGTGGTTATGTGGCTACATTTTGTTCTCAAATGGCTATTGGGGAGATCCACTTTCTCATTTTCACAATTCAATAGTAAAATAAGACAACTTTTATAATAAAAATCCAGATAAAAAAGCCAACTTTATCCCATTATACATCATCACAAAACTCTACACTCTTCCAAAGGAATACAAGTGGTTTTCACACTGGGGCCTAAAGTAAAAAAGGTAGAGCTCGTGAGTTATGATAGAAAGAGATCACGAAGAGCCTAAAAAAGGGTGGTGATCATCGTGCACCAACTGTTCCAATTTGCTACTTTACTTTTTCGATATAAGAATATCTCAGCAACTAGATTAAGGAACATCAGTAAGATAGAGGCGAATATGGAAGGTTGCTATTTGAGCTAACTTTAGAAGACATCGGAATTTGCATAGGTGCATGGGACACTTGCTTGTCGCTGTGATGCCAGTGATGTGTACCACATGGATCACACCTCGATTTCCTCATGAATTGGTGTGTGCTTATTTGCTAAGCACAGATGTAAAAGAAAATGCAGAAGAAAAAAAAAAACAAGAAAGTCATGAGACCTAACTATTAGCTTAGTTTACCACATATAATATTATAAGCAACTAGCCCAATGTCATGAACATTCATAAGTCACCATATCTCAATCACAAATTAACTATGTTATTACACCCCATAAGCTGTTCACCAAATCTCTTAGAGTCAAGACAACCTAGTCAACTACAAAATCAAGTCCAAATGGTGATAGGCCCCCACCTCATTCCTCGGGTTGTGAAGGGTCTTCCTGCTCATAACCACCCTCGTTGCCTAGATCTGCATAGAAGTCTACGGTTCTGAGAAATGAAATCATAGTGACCTACTATAGTAGATTTCAAGAAAACTTAGTAAGTTAGAGCTATGACAAAACGAATAATATATATGATGAAAATGAACATGTTGGGAAAAGAGATATAAGGAGATCTAGGCAATGATACAAGCTTACCAAGGAAAGAGAACCAAGCAACCAATACTCACTTCGGGAGTATGCAGTACCCTGAACAATGAAGAATAATTATATCCATGATTTTGAGTTCAAAAATAGCTAGGAAACCGAACAAAGACTCAACATACTCTTAAGCTTTTAAATAATCATTAACATTATAATTTTCAATACCATAATGTTTCCCCTATAATGGAGTAGATAACATACATAATGCAGTAGGGGTATGAGGAAGTACTAAATAACGAGATCCCTTCTTAACACATATGTAAAACACACATACTTCACAACCATCTACACATATTGTGATATCATGGCAGACACTTACATGAACAACAAAGGTCCATTGAGCTTGGTCATTGGTGGGTCGTATTTCCAGTATTTCGATAATGACCTCAAGTGTCCAAGTGTGCATGAGCTTAAGGCCTCATTTGTTTTTACAAACATTCTCAACTCATTGTATTTTATCTCATCTAATCATTACAATTTTTTCAGATTCCTACACAAAATATATTCTAATAATATTTTATTTAATTTTTAACTTTCATCTCATCTCATATGCGAAAAGTAGTAAAAAATAAATGAGGCTTAAGTTTTAAAGAACTGGAGTTCCTCTTTCTGAAAGGAAAGCTAGAGTGAACGAGAGAGAAGAAAGAAATGGATGCTCTGAGTTTTTTGTAAGAAGGTGAGTGAAAAAGAGATCACCAACATGGAGAATAAAAAGGGAAAAAGAAAGCATCATAGGTCCTCTGTCATGTGTCGTGGGATTGGTCCATTGCTTGGTGAGTTCCCAATTGTCCAGTTGTATGCTGGATTAAAGAAGGTGATTGTAGTTGTAATAATGATCTGTATCACGTTCTAGAAGCTTGGCCAAGGAGAGGCAGGCTCCTCAAATAGGATTGGTCTGTCAGTCTGCCATGGGTGAATGTCGTCCACTTGGTGAGAAAGATTCTGCTCGTGGTCGCAGTGGGAGGTGAGTCCGTGATTCTTCTTGCTACGATGTCGTTTTGCAAAATTAAGGAGTGCGTGACGATGTTTGATTTGGGGGTCACTTCCGAGCACTCCCACATTGTCTTTGAGAACTCCAAGTTTATGGGCACTTGTTTAAACTTATATCCTAGTGCAGAAAATGTGTCCAATAATTAGTTTGATCCCTCAGCAAGGTGGGGAAACTATTTCTGAATACTTGTCTGCACTTGTACCACCATGTTTGTTACTTGCCCATCACTCTATTTAATTAGTCCTTTGCTCGCCCGTTGGGTGTTCTTTGCTTGTGCTGCATTACTCTCGTCTATTCTTTCCTCGCTCGCGTTAATGCTTGCCCCAACCACCATATTACTTATGTTACCTGCCCAACATGGTTAGTTTTTCATTGCTCACCTAAGTCTTTACTCGCTCGAATGATGCATTCGCTCAATCTAGCAAGTCTAAACCCTTCCTCACCCAGGGTTTTACCCGTTTGCTTACCTGGTAAGACTTTCCTTATGTCCAAGATTACAACGGTCAATGTGGTTACGTTGCTACTATGTAAGGGGTTTCTCCTAATGTTTGAACGGGCTCTCATAGGAATTTTCTGGCCAAGCGCGTGTGGTAGAATGGGCTATAGGAAGGGGAGTCACGTGTGCCCCACCCCCACCAAAAGACACGCGTGCATCGTTTTGGCACACTGCCACTTATTTGAAACATTGGCGACCATGAAGTCTTCTCATACTACGTGCGTGTCTCGAAGGTCACTAGAAAATTGCAAATCAGTGTTTTTCAACCTTGAAGGAAAAATGATAACAAGAACAACTAAACAACTGAAATAGCTCCATGGAAAACATAGATAGATAGGGAAAGAGGAGGGAGAAGCGGGTCCTTTCTTGTTGAAAAACTGGCAGAGAGGAGTGTTTGGGCACAGGGGGTATTTGTTTCGGGAGAAAACAGGAGGAGAGATGCTTTTGCACTTTGATATAGAGCTCAGAATTCCCGACTCAAAAGTATGTTAACTTAGTTGTTTATAATATTTTTACTTAATTAATTTAAATATTAATGCGCATCAGGCAAGTGTACTGACTAATACTATACAATATGAACAATGCAACGAAATGTAACAAAAATAAAGACAATATGCTTGAATTACACAAACCATAAATCTAAATAAAACAATCAGCACTAACAAGAAATGTAAACTTTTGCACAAAACCTATTTATCAATTAATGATATTTACACAAAAAATAACCAGCTGCCAATCTCAATTTGATCTAGTAAAAGAATGAGTCCTACAAGTTTATAGAGCATAAGCATCTTGATCTCAATTTCAGCGTTTATGACCTGAACATCTGGATGATTTTTAAGGAGGTTATCATGGTTTTACCAATACTGCTTTGGAGGCATCAAGATGGTTAAGACGACAGGTTCTGAGAAGATACTCTAGTAGCTCCTCTGGGTATTTTCCTATACATGACAGATTGACATTTAGCATTAGAATTAAGAAATATGATTGTCAGGAAAAGTGAAATTAAAGAAGCATAATCAATGGAAGAGATATTTGAGCCCCATAATTTTAGAGATAAAGTCAAGAAATGACTCAGACTCTTAATGATGGCTCGAATTCTTAATAAGAGATAGACTCAGATTCCTAAAAGAAAAAAGGCTTCATAAGGTAAATTAGACTCTATCACTCCAAGAAAATAAGCTCTATAAATAGCATACAGGAGGTAACAAATACTTAACTTGATTTATTGGCTACTTTATACACTTACTCTCATATTGCTATACTGACTTTGGTATCGGAGACTGCACAGGGTAACCAGTGCTGTCCCTTTGTTCGTTGCAGGTGATCCGTGTGACTGGTGGTGTGAAACACGTTCTTAACAATCAATAAGAGTAATGTTAAACAAGAATAATTGATAAAGAGAGAACTTTCATTTTAAATTCTTTCACTGTCATTGAGGTTATCCATGTAGAAAAGAGAATTGAGTTTCTTCACAATTCACATTGATTCATGACACAAAAATGTAATTCTGCATGATTCAATTTTAGTGGCATATGTACTTCTGGTTCACAAGATCTGAACCTTAGACATAATCAGCTTTAAGTATCTGCAAATTAAAAAGGCCAATAGCAATTCAGTTCCTATAAGTTTATGCGTACTTAAGATTACTCCCCCGATCTTACAATTTGAACAATTTCAATACTGTAATTTCCTACTATATTTAATGTAATCCCTCCCATCCATCGCTACATGTCACTGAGGCTTGATGTGACAAAAAAATAGCCACCCGATAGGCAACATATTGCTGATCGAGAAGTTCGAAGAAAATAAATAAAAATTAAAACTTAAAAAATTAAAAAAAAAAAGTATAAAAAGAACATAGATAGGAAGAGCTAAGAACAATACCGAGCTGAAGTCATGTGAAATATGTTACAAGAGCACAAGAGAAAGACCTGAATGGCCGGATTTCGGCTTGTATTGGTTGATTAATTGGAAATATCGGTGAGTTGAATATGGGCTCCGAACCGGTTTGTATTGGTTTAGAACTGGCCTGCCTCGGATCAAATACATATGTATCAGCCCGAACCGATATGTATTAGATCAGAAGCAGTATGAAGTTATGAACCGACCAATATCGAATTTGAACTAGTACGAATCGAGGCCTTATACCGAATCCGGCATGAAACCCGAATTTAATTGATCTTTAATGAGAATAAGTGGTATGTGGGTTACCTTATTCTCGTTACCGAACAAACTTTATTTGAGATAGGAACATATTTCATCCGAACTAAGGACAACCTCACTCTAAGGCCGAATACCTCAGCACCACTACCAAACACTCCCTCAGCTTTGAAGTTCTTGGCGACAGCTGACCCTACTGGCAGCCTCCGACGATGGGAAAGTCACCAGAGGGTATAGAAGATAACAATGAGCTCAAATCCGGCAGCCACTATTGGATAGGACGCTGGAAAACACTAGAAACAACACAAAATCGATTGTTATGCAGGAAAAGTTCATTTTGCCAACATCCAACAGCACCGCCACACCACAAACCACCACTGAATAGGCTGACAACGACATTTGACCACTACTGACAACCAACGACATTAATGCCATCAAATAGCCACCATCTAAAAGCGACTTAGTTTCCTTTTATCCCATCACTTGATGTACCAATTGTGAGAAGGATTTCATTTTTCTTAGTATAGCTCCACTTTAAGATCCAGAAAACTTTGTATTTCTTACATAAGCGAAGGGAAGCAAGGAACTTTTGTCTATGCTGATCAATCTTGTAAACAGTGGTAAAATATTTAATAGCATCATTGTGTTTGTGTTTGTGAGGGAAAATTTTTGAAATTGGGCTAAACTGTGTCCACCTCAAAACCACAGAAGGAATTGAGAATTGAACTATTTTTTTTTTTTTAAAGTTAATAAACTATGAATGAGACATCTCAATATTTTGAAATAACATAAATTTGAACCAAGCTTCAATGTAGTCATAATAGTAGTAAGAAATATCTGAACCAGGGATCTTCTTGACAACATAGGGATGGGTTCCCAATTTTTCTTCAGTAATCAAGTTTAATATATAAACACTAGGGTATATCAACTTGGTTTTATTAGTTTATAAAAAAATGGGTTTAATCATGATGGATTGAGTTTCGGTGAGAATGGAAGAGTAGTATTGGAGGTTCTTCTGAGTATTTTTAAGAACCCAATAAAAATCAGACGAAAAATATCTAAATGCGATTTTGGATGGATCAATATATATTTTACAATTAGGTTCTGTATAAAACAAGTTTTGACAATATTGCTTTTAGACATATTCAATCCTTAAAGTAAGATTTTTATTAGGATGGGAAGACTTAATAGGTTGATAGGATTTAGCAATGTCATTAACATATGGATCATGCGAATAGCCAAAGCAGAGGAGAAATTGGTCTTAGCATTTGAATTTACTACCGAAGGTAGAAAATCGATTAGAAATATCAAGTGCAGAGTAGGTTCATGCTTCACATGTTGCCTGGTAGAAATACAAATGTGTGAAACATGCTTATCTTTTCTAGTTGTAATGATTTTACAGAAATTCACGAATAAGAAAATCAAATATACCATTTTAGGAACTTTTAATGTATTCAATATAAGAACAAAAAATGTTTATAATAGCTTGTCATCGGGCATAAATATGTTTTGAAACAATATTCTCTAACATTTTTTTTCTAATACATATTTAACAGTTTTTGCAATCAATATATAATAGAAATCAAATGGAATGAAATCAAATAGAATCAATAACAATCTAGAAACTACCTATAAAAAAAATAAAATAAAATAACGATCTAGAAACTAGAAAGCCCTCTTTGATACCATGTTGTAAAAGTTAGAACACAAACAAGATGGAAAAATCGGTTGTTCGAACTTGTGTTACTACTTACCGTTCCACTATATATTATACTAAGCATACAACGATTATGCCCTCTAACATAAACATGTCAACCCTAGATTAACTTGACTAAACTCGTTCAATTCGATTTATTTATTGAGCTCAAAATCATAAATAATTATCAAATGATTGGACTCTTATAATGGTCATTTCAACTTGTATAATTATGTATAAACTCAAATAATTTCATATATTAGTATTATTTTTAAATTTATAATGAGAATATATTAAGCATTTAAAAGGATAAGAATAAAAAATAGGAATACCATGTGTTGACTAAATTCTTATGAATATAATTGATAGGAGACGTGCTACAATGAACCCTTACATCACATTCTTTCACTTAACTAACATGTTATTTACCATTTTTACTCTTCTATTTAAACACACATTTAAGCATTAAGATAAAAGTGTAAAAATGACAAATCACATGTTGGTTAAGTATAGCTGTGTGATGTAAGGCTTCCATATAGAACTTCTCAATTGATATATTTATATAAAAAAAATATTTTAAAATGTTTACAAAATTGGATTTTTTTTTTCTTTCTGTAAAAATTTGTAAATGAAGTCATACGAACAAACTCATTCTATTTTGTTAGAATTTAGTAACCCATGAACAAACTCAAACTTGCTTGAAACATGACGAGCTACTCATGAATACAAAATAAATTCAATGAAAACATGGAGCTCAACTCCAATTCGAATTAGAAGTAAATGAACAAATCTTGACAACTTACTGTTCACTCAAACTCGAATCGTTTACATCTTACATATAACACATCCACTGTAGTGCACAAGGTATTAGTTAAAAGTAAGCTTTATTTTCCTACCGAAGATGCCCGGTCCGTAAGTTGAAATGGACATTTCAACAAGAAGACGAAATTGCATCATTACAAAGAGGGTGACTGGAACACCAGCCAAACAAATGATAGGATGAACAATCCATGATTGCTGGCGTAGCATGATTAAAAGTGCAGCAGAAAAGGTAATCATCATGGTTGCAATAGAAAAGAAGAGGGTGGAAAGGCCTATTATCATTTTTGTTGGTAAAGACTTGAGGAAATCGTCTTCTGCATACCTGGATGTGAGAATTCCCAAAAACATAAGACTGAAGTTGAAGAGGAAAAGAGGGACATGGCATCGGAAATTATAAAGACCATGAACAAGTCTTCCTCTAAAAATAGTGGCAAGCCTGTATCTTGCTTGTTACCACCTGGAATAGTAAAGGCTGCAGCAAACATAATGGTAACAATGAGAGCACCGACAACTGTACAAGATGTTGCTGTGTCCTTCATCCATTGCTCTCCCAATTTCAGCATAGCCTTGTGGTTTTTCGTAAACAATTCTCGGGGAGTTAAACCATCTTTGTTTGTCGCTTCTCTAACCTTGGGATGGACAATAGCCTCCACCTCCTGAATTTTTTAAACAAAATCTTAGAATTAGAGGTTACCAAATATTAATAAAATTGTAGCAGTCAAGGACAATTCACACAGAATGAGTTTTTAACCAGAACAAATAACTATTAACTCTAAAATTGAAATTTAGCATCAATTGTTTTAGATTATTCTTATTCAGTCTAATTCACAAAACAACACCACCATCGATTGAATAATAAAGTGTTGGATCTATACTTCAATCATGTACATTACAAGAGAAAATAAAAAGGATTCTTGAGATCCTCATCAGGCCTACTTTGCATTATACTTGCAATACCCAGTTTGCATATAGGAAGATTTTTTTTGATAAGTAGATTGCATATATGAAGATTGTGAACAATTTCCACATTACTTGGGAGAGTTAACATTCTTTATGACAAATTCCACATTAGAAGAGGCTCTAATTATAACATTGGCTAGTCCTATTGGAGTATAAGCCAAGATTCGGCTTAAACCTTCCTTGTGTCATTACAAATAGTATAAAGTCAATCCCAATTAGGCCTGATGATAGAATGAATTGACGAGGATGTCAAGAATTTACGGGAAAAGATTGTAATACCCTAGATTGTATATAGAAAGGTGGTGAATAAATAATGATTCTAAGAGGTACTAATTATATTGACTAATTCTTTCGGTGCATGGGCCAAGATATGGCTTGTGCCTTCCGAGTCGTTATAATAGTGTGAAGTTGACTGCAGTACCATTCATCTGCACTATGCCCTAAATGGACCAATTAAATGTTGTACCAAATATTCCATATTCCAAGCATGTATACTGAAAAAGGAAATGCAGGAGTTCATCTGGGACAAAACATTCTATACACAAATCCTTGAGATCCTCATCAAGGCCTAGCAAGTTTACAGGCTCTGATATGTGATATCTTTTTCCTACTCTATGCTCCAAATGCTCATGTAGGATTTAACACCATTGTATCGCCTTCATAATCTACTTACCTAATATGTACATAATACAGATTTTCACAATTTGAGGTATTATATAAAGTCAATAGTTAAAGCCCTACATTTTTTGTCCAAATAAAACAAATATAAATCTTATTCTCTTAAGCCTAACCCAAGCAACCCACACAAACATATACAATAAGAATGAACTCCTAGAAATAAAGCCATGAACTAAACCACATGAACTCCTACAAATAAGTCTGTGTTTCCCGCAACCCAAACAACCATAAATCATTCCTCAATTAATTTTTAATGGAAATCCTTATAAGTCTCTCAGCAGAAATTACTTGCTGCTATAAGTTCTATCCATATATGTTCTAATCGCCAATTCATACTAGATCTAGTTGCATTTTATTGAAATTGAGAGAATAACCCAAATGAATTTGACTTTTTAGGAGTAATTCATCGAATTGTTTAGATCTAACATAATAAGATCCACCTCATTCATCCTTTCAATCTAACAATTGATAAGAAAGGCTGCATTCTGTATTTTATTGATACTTTAAGCAATTCTTTTTTATAAGTGATACTTTTGGAAACTTTTTGAAAAAAAAAAATTCAAATTAATTGCACATATTTATATGTTATTTGAAACAAAAAGTTCATATTACACAGATATACATATATGAGTGAAGTGCTGCTTCAGTTAAACTAGTTGTATGTCTATCTGAGTGATTTCATATTATATAAAAGAGAATAGTGTGCCAATGTGAAAGCCAAATCTGAGAAAGAAATGGAAAAAAACACCATTATATATATTGACGTATTAAGATTATATGAGATATATATACACGTACAAAATGAACCATATAATGTAATGTGGCACTAGGACAGTACTATAATGCAAGGTAGGCTGATGAAGATCTCAGAATTCTAGTATGGGAAATTCTACATGTCAGAAACCATACAAGTTCTACAAATCTTAGTTATTTTCTTTCTCAGTTTGCAGCGCCATCACATAGAAAAGGGAAATCAGAGTATTGGGAAAGAAATTATAATTCTCATTTGAACAACAGAGTTCCATCAGATATAAAAAAGAAGAGACACAAAGCATAATCATGCAAATATGGAAAGAAAAAGTGTTTTAATCTGTCAAGAATGCAAATATATGTCATCAGCTCAGGAAACCTTTTGTTGACATAATTTACTCAAAATACAAAATGAAGGTAGGTTTGGTCACACACCCATTGTGCTATACCAGACCTTGGATTAGCTCCCTATGTTTTTCTTTTTGAGAAAGAACACCCTGTGGTTTCAGTTATTTCTAAATAGGTCCCTCCGTCAAATTTTCAGTCTATGGAAAAACATGACCCAATCATAAACTACCACATCCATAATATTTTAACAAACATATAAAACTAATTTTTATAATAAAAACATTTTTTATTTTTAAAAATTGAAAACCTGTGGTGGACACCTCCACAGGCTGGGGCGCCACCACGGCAGCCACAGGGTGGCCCGATCATGGCTGCCCACGTGGCGGCAAGAAACTGGCACCACAAAGGTCAGCCAGTTCTGGCCATCCTGGTGGTGGCCAGAACATGGACACTGCCAGTGGCTGTCCTTCAGTTTTTTCTTAATATTTTAATTTTCAAGTTTCTAATAATAAAAGCAATTTTTTATTATAAAAACTAATTTTTTAAAAAGACATTTTATTTTTTTTAAAAGATTATGGTGGACACGTGGCAATTTGTGATTGGGTCATGCGTTTCTCATTAATGTTGATGTGCGATAAAGTTGACGGATGGACATATTTCTACCTAATTGAAACCACAAGGTGTTATTTTTCAAAAAATAAAGCACAGGGAGCTAATCTAAAGTCCGATATAGAACAAGAGGTGTGCAACCAAATTTACCTAAACAGAATTAAAGTAGGTTCAGAAAACCGAGTTTAAACCCTTTTTTTTTTTTTCTTGAGACCAGAAAACCCTTGTTAATTATGTTAAGGTCTTTTATTTAATAGGAGAACCCTAATTTAATTTACACTTTTGAATAGATGGCCAAGAATTTCTAGTTAACTAAAGCATTCCAACGTTTTCTTTTCTCTCCTTTATGATGAAAGGACAAGAGAGGGCAATCTTATAGTAATTTTAGAAGAAAAAATCTATTCATAAGCCGGTGTAGATAACACAACTAGTAAAGTCCACATGACATACTTTGATTTGGAAGAGAAATTTTAAAATTTGAATCTTACAAATCAAATCTTACAATTTAAGTGATGTAGATGGTATGCTTTACACACCATTTTGAGAATAAAATAACTCACTTTAGAAACATATGAGTCCAAAGTGTTGTTTTCCTAACCACAGATTGATAAATATCACTTTTTTGAAAAAATAAATTGCCAGCACCTCAAATGGCCTAAATGTAACCTGCCCATCCTCATTTTCTCTACCTGCTTTTACTGTTTTTCTTTCTCTATTATTAAGCTCTGGAAATGTTATCTCGCACCTATAAGTAAAAGTATGTTAGAGAGAGAAAAAGTGAGAGAGGACCTTAAACCATTGTAGTTCTTTTTGCATTTGCAAAGCTGCACCTGGGATGCGATTAAGCATGGTAGACTCTGCTGACATGCCAGCCATATGTAACATGCCATTACTGTTGACATCTACAGAACATGTCAGGGCATTCTTCAAATGATGTGCTAATAGGCTAAAGATTTTGGCTTGACGATGTAGCACCGCAAGGGAAAATATATTTCTATTTGTCTTATCTCTGGTCCATACAAGATCCGGATTCTTCTCCAGCATCTCAAAAACAAACTCAATAATCCCACTCTTGATAGCACGGATGATGGCATCACAAACATAGCTATCCATCCTTTGTTGTTCATTTGAATTTGATATCTCTTCACACATTTGACAAAGAAGTTTATGGGATTGGACATGGATCAACTTCATTTCATATAACTGCTCGATTCCTTCATAAAAATTTTTAAATGATGTCAATTTTTAACAGCATGAATGATAAGTAAAAGATAAAACAAAAAGGAAAATAAAAAAGTTAAAAAACCAAGATATGATAGCGGTTGAGTGGATGTAGTGTACCCAAGAAGTTGAGGACATTTGAAGGTAGATGGCGCAATAGAGTTCGCACTGCAAAGTAAAAACAAAATTTTAATTTCTTACTTGAAACACATTAGAAAATTATTACCTGAAGGAAACTAATAAAATATTTATAGTACACCATTCGAACTTGTGCATATTCCACTGAAGAAGAAAAGAATTTGTCGTATTCCCGTTAAAATCTCCTTTTTTTGTAAGTCAAAGGAAATTTTTTAGAATGCTTAAATCTAGAACACAGGCATCAATATTATAGTCTTATTCTCTTAAATAAGAAGAGTACCAACATTTTAGTGCAGTTCTCATCGAAATGTTTTGAAACTTGACCATATTTTGTTAGTGTCATTAATCTTCAAGCATGACCATGGTATACTTCCTCCCACTCCACCTCTAGTTAGACAGGTTTTGAATGCATTTTGGCTATAGATTATGGTCTTGAAGCCGGCCCCTACCCATCTTGCTTGAAGATTATAATAATATCCTTTTAGTTGACGTTCTTCACTACATGGTATGCCATTAGAAATGTAATGACACTATAAGAAAACTGCTTAATTGTGGCCAGTTATTTTTTTACGAATATTACTATTTCCTATTAAAATGAATCTATTTTCATCATAAATAATCATTCTCGTCCCAAATAATCCGTTACCAATACTTGTTTTTCTTGTAGTGAGAGCAAATGAGGCTAGCAATTCCTTTAAATATTTGTTATTTGTAATTATTTTAAATTTGGAGTCATTGTCACCACTTGTGTGGACTGTGGAGAGCACTAACCTCCACTTGGTTAGGGGGCGCTAACAATTAGGTGTAGGCAGCAGGGCCCCGCACCCCGCACCCCGCTGCCTCGCCCCCACATGGCAGGGCAGGCAATCCCGCTCCGCCCATGTGGGGGGCATCTAGAGCGACTAGCGGGGGCGGAGGCGGGGGACGGGGAGGGCTCAACCCCGCCCCACCCCCGCTTACATATATATATATTATATATGTAAACGTAAATATATATTTATATTTTACAAATTGTATATATATAAATATATATTACAATTTGTTAGACTTGTTTACAAAATATGCATTAACAAATTTAAAAATTAGATAACTTTTAAATTATAGTTATATTTACAAATTTTAAATTTACAATTTGGGTCTAAAAATGTATTTTTAATAACTTTTAGACTTATGAATAATTTTTAAACCTAGTAAAAATGTAGTATATTTTTTAAGTAGACAGAGGCGGGACGGATTGGGTATCTACCCCACACCCCGCCCCCGCATCCCGGGGGCAGGGGACGGGGGGAAAACCCCACCCCCCGCCCCATGCTGGGAGGGGTGCGGGAAAGGGGTGGCCCCGCCCCATAGGGGGCAGGTAGCACCCATACTAACAATCACTTTAAATATTGGTTTATTGTAGCTATTGTAAAATTGAGTAACAATAATCCGCTTGATAACTTTTCATATCCATATTTGATCGAACTCTTCCTCCGTAAATGTCCCTTCTAATGTTTAATATTATAGCAGTAGATTAATGGTTCACTTGGATAGTGAGATGAGATGGTTTTAAATGAGTTAAATAAAATACTGTTAGAATATTATTTTTTTAATATTATTATTATTTTGAAATTTAAAAAAATCAAATTTTTTATTATATTTTATATAAAAATTTGGGAAAGTTGTGACATGACTATATTCAGTGACTTGCTGGTTCATGTAGAAAAGGAGAAACTATCGGACTGTGTCACGGGTAATCTTGATAGAAAATGAGTGCAAACACCAAAACATTTCAATGAAAAGCAAGAGAGAAGAGTGTGGTACTAACAATACTTGTAGATCCATCGTTTCCAAAACACAAGCCGACTTCCACTAGGGAATAAATGAGGCGCAGAAGCCAATGCAAACAAGGGGGAGTTCCCATACCCGTTATTAGCAAATGTCAAACGTGGGCATTGCTTTAATAAATCCAAAGCAATATCCGTACTTGTGTTGGAAGAAAACAATAAACAAAAAGGAAATTACGCTGTGAATTAAGATTTCAAATTGTCCAGAACAATTAATGTACATTCATAGATAAGAGTTGTTACCCAAGGCTCCCGCAGATATAGCATCAATAAAAAGATTAGCACCGTTATAGCTTCTTTCCGGCATCAAATCTTCCGGCGGAGTGAGAGAATACAAATAGCGAGCCGTTTCTATGTGCCCAAAAGAAATGGCCGTATTAACCGGAAGAATTCCAGTCGAACTTGCAATGCTGATCAACTTCTTGTTCTTGCTAAGCATGCACTGGGCAATAGCTTTTTTTCCACCAACAGCTGCCTCAGTTAGGGCTGAGAAACCGTCATAATCGAGGGTTTCCAAGTTATCTTCCCGCATCAGCTTTACCAACTCGTCCACTACAAGAGAATGTCCAGCAGCAACAGCAATGTGAAGAGCCGTGTAGCCCTTGTGTGTGATTCTCGCGCCCACTGCGTTGGGCTCACGCTCGAGAAACTCCCTTGCAGCGGTCCAATTTCCACTCCGCACAGCCTTGCACAAGTCCCCATACATGAGATAGCCATCGTCCCCATCGACGGTAACGCTGTACGTGCCTGCATTGTTTGTTTGTTTTTTTTCTTTTTCCCCCATTGAATAAAATGAAAGTAAAACCATTGTCATAATTAATGGATGAAATTTTCTTTAAATATAAATTTAAGAAATAAGTAGTTATTTAATGGCCACGATTTATACATATAATAAGCATGCCACGTCAGTGCAACGTACCGAGATATCTACCAAGAAAAAAAAAAGTCTATTTAGAAATCTTATTTTTTGCTATTCATCACATTGAAAGCTTTTCATATTAATTATATTAAAAATAATTAATTTTTTGATTATTTTTAATGGATCTTGTTATAAGTAGTATACTAATACACCGTCTTATCTATAGCATAACTCAATATATATATATATATATATATATTATATTTCAGTTGTGCAGCATTTTATTTTTAAGGTGTTGAATTTTCCATAGTTATTTATCCTGAAAATTGATGAACTAGCTAGATTTGATTTCCATATAAAGTTTTGTTGCACCCCATATGCAATAGAGTAAGAGTAATGTTTAAATATTAATGATGGAGGTACAACTTATTATAACTAGCCAATATATATGATAGTACTACCTCATAAAAAATACTAGCCCTTTTGAATTTCCTATCTCATTTCAATTTTAAATTTTATCTAATCGCCCTCTGTTTAAAAAATATTTTTAAGTTAATTATAAAATATCGTGTATGCATCATTTGTGAGATCTTTGTAATAAAAAATTATTAACTTCCAATAGTTTTACTAATTCTACTATTTCATAGTAAATAAAGGGTAGTTTCTTAAAACTGAATTTCATTTTAAATGAAGTGACATGTTTGCACTAGTTGATTGTGAAATTAGTTGTAAGAGAGTTGCAAATGTATCATTACCCATATCGGTGGGGTTTGGATAGTGAGATAAAATAAGATGGTTTTAAGTAAAGTTAAAAGTTAAATAAAATATTATTATAATATTTCTTTTTAATATTATTATTTTTTTGAGATTTGAAAAAGTTGAATTGTTTATTGTAATTTATATAAAAATTTATAAAAATTATAATGATGAGATGAGACGAAATAGGTTGAAATGGTTTTAGTATCCAAACTAAATGTTAATGTTTTCCAACATATTAACACTAATTTGACACAAACTTAGTATAAGGTTGCCTTGAGATGTCGTACATTCATCATTGTCTTGCAATGATGAATTTAATTAATACAACTTAGTAAATTTTTTTTATTTAATTAATAAATTTATCATTGTCTTGCAACTTTATTCATGTCGTACATGATTCAAATTGTTTTGTATGCATGCATTATTGAGAGAGGGAGGCGGGAGGACAGAGGAGAAAGAGGGACTCACCTAAATACTTTTCTGCCAATGTATCCCAAGCAATTTTGGCCGAAGTAATTATCCCAAGGCCAGAAAAAGTGTTCGGTCCACATGAGTTCTTGATCGTATCTAAAGCAATGAGATTTTTCTTATTCCAAGCCTCAAATGCAATTCCATCACCTTCCTGCTTGTTAGGTTCAGTTGTTTGTTCAATTATCACGTCCCAAAGATCATGAGCCATCAAATAGGTTTTGAGTCGAGCACTCCAATCCTCATAATTATCTTCATCAAGAACTTCACGAACAACTGCACTCAAAAGCATTTTGGATTTGAGCATCTCAATCATTGGGAGAGAGAGAGAGAGAGAGAGAGAGAGAGAGAGACCTGAGTTAGTATATTTAGGCACATTGTATATTCCTGCCAAAGTATCCCAAGCAATTTTGGCCGAAGTAATCTCTCTGATCTGAGAAAATATGACCGGCCCACATGAATTTTGGATAACACTTAAAGCCATGAGATTCTTCTTGTTCCAAGCCTTGAAAGTCTCATCTTGATTATCATCTTCTTGCTTAGTAGGTTCAATTACTACTTCAACTGTGTCCCAAAGATCATAAGCTTTCAAATATGATTTTACCCGATCACTCCAGTCCTCATAATTATCTTCGTCAAGAACTTCACGAACAACTGTGCACAAAATAACCTTGGTTTATTAAGCATTTAAATCATTTGTGGGAGAGAGAGAGAGAGAGAGAGAGAGAGAGAGAGAGAGAGACCTGAGTTGGTATCTTTTGGCACGTTATACATTTCTGCTAAAGTATCCCAAGCAATTTTGGCTGAAACAATCTTCCTAATCTCATAAAAGGTGTCTGTCCCGCAGGAATTCTGGATGATGTGCAACGCCATAGAGTTCTTCTTGCTCCAAACCTTAAAAGCAGCTCCATCTTCTTGTTTGGGTGGTTCCATTGTTGCTTCAACGATGTCCCAAACATCTTGACTCATCAAATAGGTTTTCACCCGTATACTCCAGTTCACGTAATTATATTTGTGAAGTACTTCAAGAATAGCAGCACACGAGGCAGTCTTCCTCTCAATGTTTAATCTGTCAGTTTATCTAACTGGTGCATGTGAGCAAAATAAAAGACAACAACAGAAAAGACTCAACAGTAGTGGGTTATGGATCTGCCAATGTTCCGACGTGATTAATTATGGGATATGAGAGAAAAATAGAAACATAAATTGAGTTTTATAGCATATTAAAAATTTAATATTCTATGAAATATTTACGTGTTACAATAAAATCTTGTGCATGCAGTCCACTTTATGTGTATCTCTTCGATCGGCCCTCTCACTCCAAGCATTAGATTTTAAACAAATATTCTTGAGAATCTTGGTTAATGGTAACTATGGTAGTAATTCATTGATAAACTTCTTTAATGCATGATATCTAAATTATATCATGAAATGATACATTTACAACTCTTTAAAAGAAAAAATTACAACCTATTACATGAACATCTAATATTGCAAATATGCCACTTCGTTAAAAAATAAATCAAATTTGATAAAATTATTCTTTATTTAATAAAAAGTTGTAAAAGAATGGTAAGAAAATTATAAGTTAATCATTTTTCAATTATTTTTTTCTAAGAAAACAAAATATTCGAATTCCATGCTTATTTATGTGCTACATCTTTAACGTGAAAATGAGAAAAATAAAAGGATAAAACCGAAGTGTAAGAAAAATATATTAATCTTACATCACTTTGCAACCACAAATTATCAACTTATTTATTTATTTTGTACCTTGAAAGTTTTGAATTCACTTTCTAAACAAACAAGAGATTTTACTAATTTGCATCTTTTATTTAAATATGACTTTTTATAAGATTGTGTCACATAACTAGGTTTTATTATTTTAAGAAAAATAATATTTGTAACCTTAGCTAAATATGCAAATTCCGTACACTTCTTTTAAAAAAAGTGGATAAATCTAAAATGCATATGAAAAAATTATTTTTTAATAGTGGATCTCACTTTTTTTTAAAATGAGCTCGAACACCTTTAGAGTGTTGTATCTATTATTACTCTTATTTTAATGCTTAACAACTGATATAAATTAAAATAAATAAAATGCTTACCTCTACACCCTTTGAGGCACCACAAGTATTTTGCTCTCATATGGTGTTTGGAGGGTCGTAAGGTCATCTAACCTTTGCGCCATTTGAGGCACCACGAGTCTTTTGCTCGCATATTGTGTTTGTGGTGGGAGGTTGAGTTCAATCGCACTGCTATAGTGTGAGGCAAAGTTCGTCTGTTCTGAGAGATTTTCACCAAAAACCAAATAAGTAAGTGTAATGCAAATTATGAGTTTGAGAAAGACAAATCAGAGTGATTTAGTTGCTATTCTCAATTCTTCATTGACTGAGATTGTTTGTTGCTGATAGTTTTTTACGTAGTGAAAGTTGTTTGTATCTGATTATATTTTTGTTATTATCCCATTTTGATATGAACCCGTATAAAATAGAATCCATTGAACCCACAATCAATTTGAAAACTCTCCAAGAAAGCCAAAATCAAGTCAATAGATGGAGAACCTAAACCCGATGAGAACTATTTTCAAGAACCTAGATTATATTAAAATCTAGACCCATTGAAGAACCCGTCCCAAGAACCTTTAAGAGTAGGCCCACCTTGGTTCCTATCACATTTGCATATCCTCTTTGCCTTGGCTCTGATGAAGGCCTCTACAGGCAGTAACATAACCACATATGCTCTCCACGGACACTTTGCTTTGGTTGCATGATGGAGATGTCGATTTTATTGCTCACCGAGAGGCGTTGGTCTAGTTGCTCGCCGAGGGGAGTGGGTCTGGTTTCTCCCCAAGGGGCGTTGGCCAAGTTGCTTGCCAAGGGACGTTGCTTGCCGTTCAACATTGCTTGTTATGTGGACTGCTTGGAGTTGTCTACGTGGGCGAGGGAGCTTCCGTGGCGTGCAATTTGGCAAACGACTTGTTGCCCACCCCAAGGGTAGCAAGCTACAAAGGGTGCAAACAAGGTTAGCTCCACGAGCTTACATTTGCGCTTCACAACAGAAGGAGCCTTGTTGTGGTGGAGAGGTGCTCCCCAATGGATGCTTCCAACCATACGACGTTGCTCATCACATATTGTTGCCCGCCTTAGGCAGTGAACTGCTTGGAGAAATCCCTACTCGCCACAGGGGTGGCCAGGAATGGTGGGTGTGGGCAGTGTTCATTGTCTTCGTGGTTGCACCATGGCTCACGAACGATGATGGTGGCAAAGAACTTACGGAAGACTTGGTTGGTGGGCAAGGATCATTGTGACTGCAACAGAGAACATCAGCGTGGCCGTGGGTGGCTCCACGAGATCAAGGTTGGGCTGTGCCAACAAACATGTTATGGTGTTGGCGTCAAGCGGCTTTCCATGGTGTGCACTGTTGAGAATGGCGAAGAGCTCCAAAAAGGTCGGCAACCACCACGCCAGCAACAGATGACGTTGGCGAGCAAAGTGGTAGTCGGCGATGGGTTGGCCTGTGCATGGACGCTTGGTTTGGTGGTCCTTCAGCAGCGTGCATCCTCTGCCCACGCTATACCCAACGCGATTGGCTTCCGGTGTCGAGGAACCACCCCACAAACGTCAGCGGTGCGGGTGATCTCATAGACGCTAGTGTGTGGGCCTCCAACCACTCGTTGATCTTTGCTCGCACTATGCAAGGCATGCATAGTGTGCAGCTGCGATGAGCAGTCGGTGGGGGGCTCTGTCGTTGTGATATCTCCACCATGCTAGGTGGCTGCCCTTGAATCTCGTCGTGCTATGGGGGTGCTCGTTGCAAAACTTGCACGGGGAAAGATCAATTGGGTGCAGGCATGCACCCTTACGTACGCTACGCATGGAGTGCATAGTGCATTTGTCATGTGTGGCCAACAAGCACAGATGCACACTCTCTTTCTTTTTTTTTAAAAAAAAATGTATTAATGAATTAAAAAATAACAAGAAAATAGTTGATTTGATATAAAAAACTTATCTTGCTTTTGGAGATGATCTTGTGAGCCACTGAATTCACCCACTCCCCTTCCTAGCGTTAAGAATAAAAAATCGATCTCATAGACAGTACCAACTATTAATACCTTAATTTGCACAACAGACCGAAAGGGAGGAAAAAATCATCACTAGCTTACAATGATGATTTGGACTTTGATACAGTGTTCTTCGCATTCATCCATAAAATAAATAGTAAATAAGTAAATAAAAATAAATAAAGGGAGACAGAGATTTACGTGATTCGGCATAATAATTATATCTACGGGTTGTTTGGAGACGAAATTCACTATAATGAGTGATTTTACAATCTCTCATAACCTCACATATCTCACAATACAATAAAGAAATTTAGAGAAGATCTTTTAGAGTCACTATATGTGGTGAAGTTTGCACGTAGAGAGCTTATGCGGACAGCTAGTGGAGAGCATGTGGAGAGAGCTTGTGTGGAGCTTGTTAAATTTGTGAGGATTTCTTTCTTATATAAAGGTCTATTTTTTGTGAGTGATTTAGTCCAACTTGTCTTGTGAAGTATTTTTATTTTAAGAGTTTGAGTCTCTTTCTTTTTAAGAGTTTGAGTCAACTTATCTTATCTTTTTTTCATTTCATCTCTTTAAGTTCGAGTTTATCTCGAACCTAAATTATAAACAGCTGATCTTATCGGGGGCAACATGTACCCGCCACCACACAAAACCTACAGTCCCACTCTACGTATGACACGACACTTCCATTCATCGAATGGTGACCACTTTTTAGGCATTAATCTATTGGGATTTGGGTCATATAAATATAAAATCAGTCCCAACTTGTGGAACTTCGCCCAACATATTGCATGCCCACCATGCAAGGTGCCCGCTAGACGCTGATCACAAATTTAGCGACATATTCAACTTCTTCTGCGAGATATTCAACTTCTTCCACCTCATATAATATTGCAAGGATAGATAGCATACAACGGGGTTGTTCTCAAGTTGCAATCCGACACATCGCCTAATATAAAATTACAAGGATGTATAGCTAGCACATGGTGCATGTCGTCCTTGGGGTGCCTCATATAAAATCATCAACCGTGGGGTTGCCCTCCAGCCATGCTCAGCCAATGCCCTTATGGAGTAGCGGAGTCGTCCTCAAGTTTTGCTCGGACACCTTGCCTCATATAAAATTATAATAGTGGGGTCATCCTTAAGCCATGATCAGCCTCCCGCCCCACCCTCATGGAGTAGCACATGTTGCGGATAGTCCTCAAGGCCTACTCGAACACCTTGCCTCATATAAAATCCATATATCTCCATTAGTAGAACAAGCATTAGACTATTAGTGCTCCATAAATGCTTCATGTAGGTTTTTTTTGGGAATGGGCCACTGAGTTCCGCAACTGTCTCGCGAGAGTTATCTTTAGGAACAAGTCTTTGGACTCCATAACCACACATGTACGTTAACTTTTGACCAAGCTCTGCAATCGACTTGCATGGGTCCATTCGAAAACGAGTCAACGAACCTAGGAACTGCAAATGATGGATTTTGGGTCAATGGGTTCCCTACCACCTAGCACAGGTATACCAAAAAAAAAAAATCTCTTGACTTTGTCTTCCGCCAAGAATAACCTTTCTTGAATCCGCCTTAAGGCAATAAATACTTCGCTATAAGTTGAAGGAACATTTAACAAAAACAATCACCCATCACGAGTGGACTATTTATTCCATGCCAACAGAAAGTTGTATATTTTCGGATTCCATGACACCCTTTGCCTAAACACGAGTTGTGTGCTCTTACGTCCACAAAAGACGAACCTCCTTGAGGCCCATTCTCGAAGCCCTTGCAACATTAATATTTTATAAAATCTCCCAAGGCCCATCATCGGAGTCTTCAGTAGCATCTTGCAACAGAGAGAAATCTAGGAAAAATTCCCATAATTATTTCTTAAACATTCTAGCGGACTTTCTTTCATCAAGATTGACTTTCTTCTAAAAGTTATTTAGGTCTTCTTTTGAATCAAGCCGATCTTAAAAAATTGTGGTAATTGTTGGAATAAAATGTTAGAATTACCAGTGCCTCTATGTGTATATAAACCCATACTCACAGTGTGTAAATCACTACTACAAAATATCAGGAATTCTTTCACACACTTCTTTCTTCCATTTCCTGCTCTGTTTTCTGATATAAAATACGGCAAACTTAGCTCATGGAAGCCCACAGCAAGGGGAATAATAAAGACAAAGCTCGGTTATGAGATACTATTAAATCACCAAATATATATATAGTAAGTTTCACCATCAAAAGATTTGATTTTTTTTTAATTGTTAAGGAATTAACTATTAGTGAATTTATATATATATTTTTTAATAAATAAAATATTTAAAAAATACTTTTAAAAAAATTATTTTACATATATATATATATTTATGTTGGAAACGTCTCCATGCCAAGGCAAGGTTTTTTAGATCCATCGCTGTAAAGTAAATCCTGTCCCGTGTATCGCATTTTTAAAAATTTTCTTACACACAAAATTGATTAATCGTTGACCTTTTATCATGGTTGTAGCCCCATAGGATTCTGCATATATTATTTGAGATGATTGTTCATATTTTAACAATTTCATCTGATCTTTGGTTCGTACAAAATCTCGAGTGAAAAGAAAAGTGGTGTGTTCTGCATATACAGTGTTTTTCTGGTATAAAGATGAGCTTTGCAACACATTGATGCAGACGAATTAAGAAAACTTATATGCAAAAACGAAAGACATTAATTAATTATTAATATATAATAATATACGTACTTACGTTACGAGGGAAAGATGGATGGTTTGTCTTCCAAAATTGCCGCTTTGATTGACTGCAAATCCCACCGGCCGGGCGGTGGAAAATGATGGATGGAACTGCCGGCGTTTTCCAAAACCGCTATATTGATCTAAGTCACTGACTGATATATGGACGAACTTTATGGGCGAACTTCAAACATACGGACACCCTCTCGAGCTGTCGTTTATCCACTGCTCATTAATTACTCAACTACTTATATTTCTTATCAACCACTAGTTCTCAACTGTCAAAGTGGTTTTAATAATTAGAGATATGTTCGAGGTGACGTGGATCTTCAATTAATTATTTTGTATTTAATATTCTACAAAATATTTATTATACGGCATGGTTTAAAAATTAAATATTTTAAGATTATAAAATTTCAAAATTTACACGTAATTTATTGGGAATGGAGATCGCGTGGATTTTGTATTGTTTATTTTGTATTTGACATTAGTTATTATTGAGAAAATTTATTTATAAACCTTATCTTTTTGACATTCAGGATACCGCTGATGTGAAAATGTTAAGTATGTTACAAAATTAATGATGTTTTTTTTTAAAGTTATAATAGATCTTATTGTAAGTAGTGTGTTAACATAACGACTTATGCGTAATAAAACTTAAATATTATATCAATATCAATATATATTGTACTATCATCTATAACTTGTTTAATTAAAAGTTAATAAAATTTTTTATTATTCTATAATAAGATCAAAAAATATATAATATCAATATCAATATAAGCATTTAAGAGACGAAATGTCCGTACATGATTCAGTTGGGGATGCACCAAATCCAATTAATGAAAGTCACTTTCCATGGTGAGAAATCAAGTCATGCTTGGTTATCTGAATTTCACAAAATTAAAACTAAAAATTCAGACCTCGTTTACTTTTAGAAAATATTTCATCTCATCTTATTTATATATATATTAGCAATAAAGTGACGTGCGAGGCACGTTTGCCCTGTATTAAATTGTTTTGAAATATAAACATCCAGTATAAAAAAAAAAAAATTTAATGATAAGGTCTATGAGGATAATATAGCTCATTCTAATTAGAAACTACTAATTCAAATAGCAATAAGTTTAAACAAACTATAGGTTCAAGTAAGTTTGAAAAGTAAAGGATTATATTTCGAATTCATATTACAGTTTGTTTTTTAAACGATTAAATATCACAGAATTATTTTTTTCATTACTGAAAGTAAAGTTTGAAAATTAAAGTTTGGGGGTTATGTATTTAGAGGTAGTGTGTTCTCCTCATTCACAACATTTATGGAGAGAACATTGAAGTTTTTGTGGCACTCTTTTTTGAATTGATCTGAATCTGTACCTAATTGTATGATTTATTTTTTGCTTGAACATAATGTTGCAATATTTTGGATATACGGTAAATATTCCTGCATGAAATGAATTTGGAGTCTAAGCATGGTTATCAAACATTTAGAAACATGTTAATATAGAATATATAAAGTATGGTGAACAAATATAAATGTAATGTTTGCGTCTAATAATAATCTTGTCAATATATAAAGTGGATCAATTTATAATTTGAAAGAGTAATGGCTTATGTAAAAGACATTATTATGGGTATATAATTTTAAATTTCTAATTGACCAGATAAATGTAATATCAAAACCAAACCTCATTAACACATTAAAACTAACAACCGAACAAGAAAATCCAACGACTTCAATCCTATTTCAAATTTTCTCCAATATAGTTTGGCATCAAGTTCTACTCTTAATGATCAAGTTGGTAAGGAATTTTGATATTGCATGCCAGAAATTTTAGACCAATAGAGGTAAATAGTTCCAATGTCTATATATTTCTGTAGTTTTTGAAATAAGGATAATTTTCTTTTGACATCTTTCAAAAATGCTCCAAGAGTAATTTGCAACATTTGTTTAATTTTGTGTATAAAAAAGAAAATTTGTGTAACTCCCTATATGAGTATCTAAGATCAATTTTTTAAAAATAGAAATCGGAATATGAACAAATTGGTTACCTCTCATGTATGTTCTATTAGTTCGATTGCTGTGCAACTTAGAGCTTCTTCTGCAATTTCACCAAACATGACAGTCCCTAGTCGTCCATTGCCATCGTCGATGTCAATGTAAGCTCGACAACTGTATAAACAAACTATATTCACGAGTCTGAATGACTAAACAATAATTTGAATATAATATAAAACTAATTAAATAAACTATATTCATGATGTAAAATATGAATATAACATATATACCGTGGTTGTGCATTACTCATATACTTGCAATGATAATACATGAATTTTTCATTTTGTTCATATCTTGTCCCTTTCTTAAATTTAATTCAGGACATGTAGAAGAATATTTGATGGAGATCAGCCACAAAAATGGCTGCTTTAATCCAAAATTTTGCATTCTGCATTAAATTTTGAACAAACATATGTTCCTAAATGGTTGTAAATAGTATGTAGCCTTAAGAGAAGGTTGTATTTATTTTAAAAATGCATGTGCGGTATTTTTAATAGGCAATATATATAAAGACAAAAAAAGTTAAAGAAGACGGTAGAAATATATCATCATTGGTTGTACTGATTTAAGGAAGCCAGCAACATCATCAATCTTAATTATATCTTTCATATCAACAGTTGATGCCGATGCCGATGCCAATGTGTAATGCAGATTTTTTTCGACGATTTCTTCAAGCAGTGCATGATTAAGCATCGTCCTTCATATTTTTAGAAGAATTTAAAAAGAATGAGAGAAATCACAGAGGGAAAGATATAAAAGAAAAAATATTTTTAAAGCTAGTCGACGAATATGCATTTTGTTTATATATTTTGAAAACTTTTAATATAGTATAGAATGTCTAAGTTCTTTTATCTTTTATAGTAGGTACAAATTATATATGTAATAAGGTAAGAAATAATTATCACTGACACAATGGAGATGTAGATTTTTTTCGACGATTTCTTCAAGCAGTGCATGATTAAGCATCGTCCTTCATATTTTTAGAAGAATTTAAAAAGAATGAGAGAAATCATGGAGGGAAAGATATAAAAGAAAAAATATTTTTAAAGCTAGTCGACGAATATGCATTTTGTTTATATATTTTGAAAACTTTTAATATAGTATAGAATGTCTAAGTTCTTTTATCTTTTATAGTAGGTACAAATTATATATGTAATAAGGTAAGAAATAATTATCACTGACACAATGGAGTTGCACCAGGAATAACAGGATTTAAGGTAAATACACTCGTCGGTTGAGATGGAAGAGAGAGACCTATATTATAAAGAAATAAAAATAGTTAGTAGATGATGATATTCTATATTTAATAAATGCTAATATTGTAAGTTGTATAATATACCATTATATGAACTGACTTTTAAACGTGTTGCAAGTAGAATTGGTTTAATTTTAATAATATGAGAGATTGTTTAACATTCACCATCCACAAACCGACCCCACATAGTCAACCATATAGGCATTAGGCTATAAAATTTAGAAGAAAGTATTTAAAAGTATAATATGACAAAATAATATTAAGAATAAGGTAATTAAAGAGTTATTAATATCACATATGTAATTGAGAAATCTTGTTTACCTTTGGTTAATAACATATATTTCTTGGATCTTTGTTGACCCATGTATTGAGGTAATTTCTCTAGGAGATTTCATGTGTATTGCCACCATCAGAATAGCTGCCCAATTATGTTAATTTTTTTTTGTGAAAAATAAATAAGAGTATTAAAAAATAATTTAAATATATTAATGTGGCATTTACCTATTTCAGATCCAGTATCTTTGTAGTTATGCAGATTGGTGAATGAGATAATATTATATTCTGGTGGTTGTAATTCCTCTTCATCATCTGAAATGTTTTCAATGATTGTTCTTGAATTAAGGATCCACTAGTATTTATGCACTTAGATTCTATGTCTGGAATCCAAAAGCTTAACATAGGCATTGCTACTGTAGTACGACCGGAAGATGTGTAAAGTGTCATTATGTAGGTCTATATCTTTACCAAAAATTGTTGCTTGCAGTTGATTGCCCTACACAATATTATATAAATGAATAGTTATATGCATTTAATTGATTGTAAAATAGTATTTATTAAATATATACATGTAGGATTTAATTTGAGAATATAGTTAAAATGAATCCATCTTGTAAGGGGAAAACATATTTATTTTGGATATATCATATAAAAGAATACAATATAAACATTAAGTGTGTTTTTGCAAGTATGATAATGATGTCAATGTATTACCTCGGGGTCTATCAATGTTAGATTTTGATATTTTGTCAATGAATGTTGTGCAGTGTGTTTGGAAGATTTGTCTAATACAATCATCTTGATGCTCCAATTTCTTGTAGTTGGAGTAATATTCTTGATTGATGTATGGACAGT
The DNA here is from genome assembly GCF_004785595.1 of Juglans microcarpa x Juglans regia. Lineage (NCBI taxonomy): Eukaryota > Viridiplantae > Streptophyta > Magnoliopsida > Fagales > Juglandaceae > Juglans > Juglans microcarpa x Juglans regia. Next base: position 12,524,191 of record NC_054606.1, read on the forward strand.
CCACATGTTGAAGGTTACTCATGCATGGAGAAAAAAAGATGTCAGTATAGACAATTGGATTTAGATAAAACAATTTTAATAAATAAAAAAATACGAAGTTGAGGAAAATACATAATGGAAAAATAAATTGTATTCAATCAGAAGGCATATATAGTTAGATTACTCATAGAAGTTCATGATGGATATGCTAGTGTTAGTAATTCTCTATAAACAATATTATTTGTTTCAGCTTCTTCACAATCATGAGTTGATATTGGTCTTATAAGAACTTTTACTGAAGCAGATGTCTTGGCTCTTGACAATGCTACATATAGTTGGCCATGATAGAATACAAGTTGAGGCAAGTATATACCAACAAAATCTAATGTCTACCCTTGTGCCTTATTTATTGTCATCGCAAAACTTAATCTGATAGAGAATTGTATTCTTTTGAATGGAAAACCACTATTATCGTCTGAATTTGGCAAGAAATGAATTTTTGGTATGAAAACTCATTTCCCAGTGTGGTGACCAATATCAATTTTAGCATCAATGATATTTCGTTCAAAGTTGTGATAAATAAGGCATGTTCCATTGTATAGACCTTCTAAAGGATTGACATTTCTAAGTAACATTATAGGACAATTTTTTTAGTAACAATTCATGGGGTGAAAGTTTATTTGGTGTTAATGTGTTTAAAAAATCCTCCATGATGTCTTGTTCTAATGTATCAATTGTTTCGTCAAAGTTATAGTATTGTGTAAATTCACCAGAAAATCTTTGAATGAGCATTGCATTTATCTCATCTACATAATTGTTCTTTGGTATCAAGATAGCTCGATTTTTTATTTCGAATAAATTTTTTGAATAACTGCAAATATCTTGGAAGACCGCATCGATCAAATTATCTAAGGACTCCACATCATTTTTGTAATGAATAAGCATTTTATTTGGAATTTTTATCTTATTCTCAATTGTGATTGATGTTATTCCATTTTCGACCTGAAATAAATAATTTGAGAAATTTGAATCAAATATTGCTCGCATATTTTCACTCAACCTAATCTTAGTTAGAGTGGACTACAAATATGACGATACTAAATTGGCATCAACCTCTTCTTGTCTTGTGCCTTTAAGAATCACAGGTAAAACTTAACGAAAATCTCCACCAAATACAATATCTTTTCCACCAAATGGTAATCTTGAATCAGTTATGTCTTGTAACATTTTATCTAATACTTGCATAGATTCTTTTCTAGACATGGTGTTTTATCCCATATGATTAATCTTGCAAGACGTAACAATTTGGCAAGAGCATATTGTTTGCTTATACTATAGATACAATTTTTGTCAATATCCAATGGAATTTTGAAACGTGAATGTGCTATTTAACCCCTAAGTAAAATAGATACATCAACGCCAGACGATGCAGTTGTAAGAGCAATTAAGTTTCTTAATTTCACTGTAGTGAGGAGTGCTTTATATATAAATGTTCCACCAAGATTGTCAATGAAAAATGCAGCAGATTTATTTAGAAGGATTTTCTGCAAAATTGATTCGTATGCATGTTGTTGTTCAAGATTAAGAGTCATTGAGGCCATAAGATCTTCCTCTGGTATCAAAACTGCAAATTCATTATTTATTTCCTTAGATTCAATTTCATTCTGATAAAAAAAAATCATATTCTATTACATGAAACATGTTTATGTCTTTTCCCATCGATTCAAGTGTAGAAGAGATGCTTCGTAAGACTTTTGTCCTAATATCTGCTGATGTTGCATCACTTGTTTAGAAATCACTTGACATATCTTGTTCAAAACATTCTCAAAATTCTCTAAGATTTGTTGGAGTACAATATACTAAAATTATTGCAAATAACCATCTTAAACTGTGTGGTATTTGGTATAAGAAAGCCTCTTGCATACAATCTTGTAAACTAGTTTCTCTTTCTATCAAACCATGTAATATAGCTGCTTCACGAAAGGTTGGTGCAATGACACCGCCAACTATTTTGATGTGGTCAAATGACAAAGGACCTCTTATATGATTTAATAATATCCGTAAGTAGTACCTTTCACTTTCGAATGAGCTTGTTGTAATAATGTGACCTATAACAGTTTTCTTCTTCCTTGGAGTCTATATTTTATTTTGTTGGCTCCAAACAAAAGTCTCAAGAAACTCTTTGTACAATAGCCTTCGGGCATTTTTATTAGCTTGATTTGTTGAAAAGAACTCAGTCAACATTGATTTTGCCAAAAAAATCATATCTCAAAACATTGTTTACGTCGTCATGTGCATAAAAAGCTATCAGGTGTTGATCTTCAAGATATAGATGTAAACTGTAAACTGATGGATACATTTCATTAAAAGTAAAACCATATATCCGTCACATGGCTTCTGGTGGAGCAATCCATCGAGCTGATTGAAATTGTTGGATTTCATCAATTTCTTGGATGTTTTGTCTAGGAATCAAATTGAAAGCAACACGATCATGACATTTGTAAATGTACTTGTAGAGGTATTTGACTGCTTTGATTGTTGAGCAAATTTCTATATTCATGTGACAATCGAATTTTGCAAGGAGATATAGATTATGTGAAATAACCCAACGGTTATATATATTTTTACCTCTGACTTTGACAGCTATTCCATTATCATAACGTCTGTATTGTAGGAAACAATCGACTCCAACAGTTGTATTAGATGCAAAGCTTTTTGAATAGTGGTTCTTGAACTGCCATTTATTTTTATACACACATTGTTCGGATTCAATACTCCACAGGAGTCATGCATCATATGCTTTATTACTGTTTTGTGTAAATGTAAATTTCTATCTTTATCAGGTATTTCTGTTGATATAATTTCATCAAAAGATTCGGGAGCATAGATTTTCCAATCTCTTTGTAGTATGATTAAAAAATGTGCATGTAACAGTCCTATTTTCTGATGTTCAATGACATATACATATGTTGAAACTTTCCCAAACACCTCCTATTTAAATAATTCATTCTTTAGTTCTTCTAATTTTCCTTTAAAAATACGTGCAATTAAATCAGGGCAATTTTGTGCGTCTTCTTGCAGACCCACCTCATCTCAGATTTCTTTTCAATTTGAGTTATACGTCATGGTTAAAAAGATGTCATGTTTTCCAAAGCGTTGGACTAAAGCCATTACTTCTATGTATCTTTTGCGCATATCTCTTGGACCTCCAATAAAAGAAGAAGGCACAATAATGCGTTTACCAACTTTGGAAGCACTACTTTGTCCAATTGAAATGCTATCAACTATTTCTTGTTATACCTCAGATCGAATCTCTTGTTGCTTATTACGAAAATAATCCAATCTTAACATCTCAATTTTTACGTACATATCAACAACAAAATGTTGCAGTAAACAGCACGAAAACAACAAAATAGACCTTATATTTTTTCTAATTTAAACCTTGTAATAATAGTACTCGTGGCATGAGACAACATGTTCTTTTCTATTCTTTTTCAGTACTGTAAGATGATAAATTTAACAAATCAGAAATATAAAACTGTTATATTAGATCAATTAAAAGTTAGAATAAGAACAATCATTTTAATCTTTTTGCTTCTTTGTAAGTAGTTGCTTTGCTGATATTGATTGTTTGGGGTCAATTGTTACTTGTTGTGGAAGTCTTTCCCATTTTTTTTACTCTTAATATTCTATGGTGCCAACCAGTATCACTAAAAGGAAATAACAACGGATATTGCAGTAAATCATAATAGCCAAAATAGTATTGGACTATATGACTCCCACCTGCATGATTGAATATCACAATATTTCGTCCTCTCAAGTGTTCTGAATCATCATTTTCAATCCAAATGACTGCTATTTGGGAAGTTGATGGAGCATTAAAAACACGCTAATCCAAACCCACATCTGACCTAATATGAATTTTGTGGTTTTTCAAATTGGGCAAATTCCCAAGAGTTCGAAAGAATGTTGAGTATGGATTAACATGAAGAATATCCATGAATTGAGCAATAATTGATGAATCAAACCTTCCGGTGTCATAAACACGATTGTCTAATTCATGTTCAGTATCATAAAAATATAGTTGTAGATATGAAGGACGTCCATCCAAAGGAACAAAGTCATTAATGTAATGATAAATTTGACATTGAGCTCAGAATGTATAAATTCCTCTATTCCTTCTGCTGAAATCTCTATCAAATTTAATCACAAATGATGTAAAAGCAAACCTATTGTTATATGTGCGCACATAGGTAGGAAAATTGACAGATTCAACTGTGTTAGAGGTAAACAAATGGTAAAATTGTTCTGGAACATCATTTGTAGTTAAAGAGATTGTTCTATCGGCACAACAAAAATCATTCGTTTCATGTTGAAATCTTTTTGCTTCACAATATTTACAGAATGGAACTGACGGTAATAAGTTGCCTTAGATGGCACTGTTTGTAATATTTTCCTAAGAACAACTGATTGTTGATGCTGCTTTCCTATGGAGGAAAAAAAAAACTAAAGAAATGAGACAAACTCTTAAAGGTGCTATGATTTCTAATAGAGGTATCATTGAATGAAACTGTATATAAGGAAGAAAGAAAAGGGAAAGAAGTACGATTCAATTTTATACATGTTTTTTACCTCAAGATTTTGTTGATATCCTTGTCTCAAAGTTGGGTTGGCATCGAGAAAAAGGAGCCTATTGAATAAAAGATTAAGCTTGTTGAATAAAAAAAAATAAAAGGACTAATGGGAAAGTACGGTGAAAACAAAAGATGTACAATAAACTTGTTCGATCGGAAGTTAACCAGGTGTATGTACATTTTCCGTACATATATTTGTTGCCCTAAGTGTCAAAGACATTGTGGCATTGTCCTAACAAAAAGGTTCTGTTGACACAATTTCAACTGTCTTTATTTGCTGATAGGAAATTCCGGAACCATCAACATTAGAACTATATTCAATTTGTTCAACGGAGGATACATCACTAATCCCAGCATCAGCATGAAAAAGGCGTTATCTTTTTGTACAACGTGACCTGACCTTTTCATTATTGTGCATGAATTCTATATCACCTTCAAACACATTTGTTTCATCGTGAAGGATTAGTTATGAAAGAAATTGTTCTTCGTGTTGAATAGTATCATTTGTAGACATTCTTTGTTGAAAATATCTTTCTCTTTTTTCGTCGTATATGTTCTTCTTCTAAAGAAATAGCCCTATACAAATTGTTTATCCTATGATGTTTTCCAACACCTTGGGAATCATTTTAAACAAGGACTGAAGTTATAAGAATAAAAAAGAACTAATTGATCACATTATGATAAATTTGTACTGATCTATCAATGTGCGCTTACCACTTTTCATTTATACATTCAACGAAACAACTTTTGTTGACAACTGGATAGAAGAAAAACTCATAATGATGCAAGCTCAAAAACCTTTTCAATCCAAATATATGTTCCAACAGAATAAAACCAATCATTGAAATAAATATATTTAGAGTATCGTCGGTTACTTTGGGGCTATACGAAGCAGATGAAAGAAGTCCAACTAACTTAGCAAACTCAATCGAGCTGAAAAGATTGGAAAATGAAAATTAGGAATGCACTACCAACAAATATAAAAATTAAATAGCACTTTTAGTATGAATTCAAGACGAAGAAGGTCTAAACCAAAAACTTACAACCAAATCAACTATTTAAACGAATAGAAGGAATCAACAAATTTTGAAATTCATAAGAATGTTATATTTTGTCTGTAAACTTTTATATATACACCACTATATGCTCATTGAAATCACCTAATAATGAATCATAAGAACCTCACTTATCAATATAACTCAAAACAAGAAATTTAAATAATGGGAAAATAATGTGTTTTAAAACCAATAATTTAATAAACATAATTTTTTTCTCAAAATATTTCTTATTTCTTGTCTCAGTGTGATGGAGGTTTTAAAGTCGTGATTTTTAGCTATTTCATATAGTTTACCCGCATTAAACAGAAGATAATGTGTATTTCTTTACAGTCAGTCTTTTTCAATTGAGAAGAAAAACTGATGATAATGCAAGGTCAAAAACATTTTCAATTCAAATATATGTTTGAACAGGCCAAAAACAACCATTGAAATAGATACATTCAGAGCATATTCGGTTACCTTGGTGCTATTGGGAATAGGCGAAAAGAAATCTAACCAACTTAGCAAACTCAACCAAGCTGTAAAGAATGGAGAATGAAAATTAGAAATGTACCACCAACAGGTATAAAAATTATATGACCCTTTTAGTATAAATTGCATACAAAGAACGTTTAAATAAAAAACTCACAACCAAATCAACTATTTAAATGAATAAAAAAAAGCAACAAATTTTGAAATTGATGAGAATGTTATATTTTGTCTGCAAACTCTTATATATACAATACTATATGTTCATTGGAATCATCCAATAATTAATCATATGAACCTTATCAAGATAACTCAAAACAAGAAATTTTGATAATGGGAGAGTAATGTGTATTAAAACCAATAATTTAATAAACATAAATTTTTTCTCGACATATTTCTTATTTATTGTCTTAGTGTGATAGAGGTTTTAAACTTATGATTTCTAGCCATTTCGTAGCTTATTAAGAAAGTGGTAAACAATCAATTACATACCTAAAATATTTTGAAGGAAATTAATAATAAAAGAAATTTGTACGATTCATTTGGAAGTACAATACTATTTATAAAACAATATTGGCAATTCATCATATAATGACATTCTAATTAATATTAAAATAAAGAAACCTAGCTCATTAATTTGTATCAAACATGAAGATAGGTTTTTTCTTTCTACATAAATTTATACAATCAACTGTGCATGTTCTACCTATTGTCCATTTGGAGTGGGTTTGTGGGTCCTATTGAGAGTATTTTGAGTTGTTTGGATGTGTGAAATATGTTGAGTTGTTGATTTTTGAATAGGTAGTTAAAAAAGGTATGAGTTCCATTAATTCTTTTTTTATATTTATTTGTATTTTTAAAAACATTTACGAGGTATTTATGTATTTCACGATTATAAATATCATTTTTTTCTTTCTTCCTCGGACCTAAATTTCGAAAGCAAATATACTATGTTAGTGTGGTTACCTCTATATATAGTTGTATTAGATTGAAATACGTACACACACAAACGTGACTTGCTTTGAATTCTTGCTATCAATTTATATTACTACTAAACACCATCCTTTTTATTTCCTCTATATATGAGGGTGAAAGCCGAAAGATTTATAAACAAAGGTACTGATCGAGTTTTCAATCAATTATTGCCTGTGATTAAATTGGTCTCATGTTGATCAAATGACTATATAAAACGTGTTCCACCATAGATTTTGATTCTCACTTCAACACCACGAGTCAAACCTTAACAAATTCATGTACCCACCTACCCAGTAAATATGACCATCTGAAAACATTTTTGAATGTAAACAGCAGCCTTATGCACCCACATGCTCGAGATTGTGGAAATTCAGAGAAATATATATATATATATATGACACATGAATTCATTATTTCTTATATATAGATAGGTAGATAGCTAGCATCTACGTATATATTTAATTATATATATCGACAAGAACAACAAGAATGGTAATAACTATAGACAAAATAATGTTCCAATTATGAATCTAGCTACTTCGAGTCAAATAGTTTGCATGCATGCGTGTACCGATTAACCCCATTGTGACAGTACCCTTTGTTATTTTGTGTTAGCTACAAATAATGATATTGGCTTTTGACGTGCATGGTTTAATTAACATACACGACTATATATATGCATACATATATATATATATATATATTTATATATATACATGCAACGAAACAACTCATGTTGACAACTAGATAGAAGAAAAGCTCATAATGATGCAAGGTCAAAAACTTTTTCAATTCAAATATATGTTCTAACAACAACCATTGAAATAATACATTTAGAATATCATCGGTTACCTTAGGACTATTGAAAGTAGATGAAAGAAGTCCAACCAATTTTGCAAGCTCAACCGAGCTTAAAAGAATGGAGAATAAAAATTAGGAATACACCACCAAAAACTCACAACCAAATCAACTCTTTAAATAAATAAAAGGAAGCAACAAATTTTGAAATCCATAAGAATGTTATATTTTATTTGTAGACTCTTACTTTCTGGCAACTTCTTAGTTCCTTACTAAGAGAATCAATAATCGAATTATCCCTCCCTATGTATAAAAAAAATATATATAACAAGCTAACCTAGCTAATAAGTTTTTGTTAGACTAACATCTTATTATATACAACACAACCAATGCCCTCTTATATGCATATATATCATACCAAACTTCATTAATTGAAAAATATGTTATTTTAATTACTTTGTTTAAGCATACCGAAGTAGTACTTTTGTAACACCCTGATCCAACCATGCGTATGAAAAATTCAATTGAGTGTTTGCGTATATATATATATATATATATATATATATATATATATATATTTGGATTAGACTACAGACTTAATTTTTTTTTTGTTTTAGTGGTTTATGATATATTTTTTTCTTTTTTTCCCCACCCCGCATGAGTCTACCCCCATGCACGTGCACGTCTTTTTTTTTTTTTTTTTTTTTCCATTTTCGTTTGTCCCTTATCACCCATATAAATACACCTTATACACCTTCATGCTTGATCGCCTCCTTCAAGTCCTAGGGTTATAGTAGCCTGCTATAACTTCAGCAAGCTGCTGCCCTCATTGGAATCCCATGCACGGCAGCTCAGCCAGTCCCACATCCAGGCCAACCCTCCATGCCGTGGTAAGCCTGCGCCACAACCTCCACCCCATGTAAATTTCTACCCAGACCCGCACCACTGCAAGCCTATACTGGAAGCAACCTTGCCGCAACACCTGAAGTAGCCGTAGCCTTCCTCACCACTCTCGAAAACAACCCAAACGATTGCCACCATCACCAGCTTCCTTGGAAAGTGAAAACTGCAGTTGCTCTATTTTGAAGCCATGGAAACAGAGCATCATCGTCAAACCGAGAGCCATGCCTTGCCATAGTTGGGCAGCGACGCCACAATCAACAGCAACAGATGACTTCGGAGATTAAGCCTCCACCGCCCAGTGATGTCCAATGCCACCGTCCGAAGTCCCATGGACGCCGCGTGATGCGTAGAACTCTCTCTTAGTGTTATTCCACCGCGAGCCACTGCAAACCACCCTCTTTCATGCCGGAAACCACCGTAAAAGCAGTAGCAATTACTGGCTGTGACACCCTCGTCACCCCGTGCCGATCTGTGAGCCCATTGACTCTCCTCCATATTTGTTTCCCTGACAGTTACTCTCTCTCACTCTCCGTGCTCTCTCTCTCTCTCTCTCTCATTAGTTGGTCTCTCTCTCTCTCAATGCCCCCCCACCATGACCACTGTCGTCCACCGCCAAGGCCTTTGCCCCGCCGCACATTTCGCCTCTCTCTCGGTGAACCTCCGTGCTTTTATTAGTCTCTATTTTTTTTTCACAATGTTAATAGGATGGTTTACACGCGTAAGGTGTGATGCAAGTCTTTAGGTTAAAATAAAAATAAGTGTTTTAATTACATTAATACCCTTTACTACATGTTATATTAATGTGCTTTTAAACTTTTATTATGTATTAGTATACTCTTATATAATTATGATTACAGAAAATCACTTAAGTATTTTAACATGTTATTGAGTAAAGATTGATTTTAAGAGTAAACAATATTGGTGTAATGTTGTTTTTACACTTTATATATGATTTAGTCTATTTTAAAATAGTTATGGTTTAATTTAAAATATTTTGGGATAATTATATTATCTAGTATTAAACTTTATAGTTTGTTTTCAATAATAAATAGGTCAAACTTATAAATGTTTTAGTCAAAGTTATTAAATCAACATTGATGATTTTAGAAAGTGATGATTTGTAATTTTAGATTTTGAGGAAGTAAATAGGTTATTTTACAAGTTTAGGATTAAATATCGAAATACGTGATTAATTGAAAATTTAGGAGAATTACGTAATTATTTTATAGATGACGCTTATTTATTGTTCAACATTTATTTAGGAAAATTTCTAAAAAGCTAAGAAGTCCAGGTAAGCGAGGTTCTAAAGCTAGACTTTGCATTAAAATAAAATGAGCTGAGGTTAACTTTTTGAAAAATATACATATTTGGTTATGAAAAGAAATGTGAACTACCTCAGTTATTTGTTCTGCATTATTCATGAGATTCTGTTTAAGAAGAAAGTATTTTCTGTCATAACTGGTATAGACATGAGCTTATTTTTGACATTTTATTTTTGAACCTTGCAAAAGAGAGCAAATATGAAATTTTGTGCATAAAATTATGTTTTGTGATCTGATTCTGTTATGTTCTGAAGATATCAGTACTCTAATATGATATGATGTGTTTTCTGAAAACCTCTAGCATAACATTCTGTTTATTTTTATGTTCCGTTTTGACCTTACCACGGTGTAAAACTGTGGTCTCTGTTCGGGTTGGTACCAATTTTTCTGTTTTTGGTGCACTCACTTTGGAAACAAAGTGATTTTCTGTGTGGTCTTTCCTATGTGCACACTCGGGGCTCCGAGAATGAATAAGGAGAAGATTCACATTCTATTTCTATTCAGTTAGCTATCGGGGCTTGCACAACCCTACCACGGGGCCAAACATGGTATTTGTTATGATATGATAAGATAAGATGTGATATTTCAGTTTATACTTTGTCAAAGGGATTTTGATTATGAATATTTTTGAACTTTCACTTTAATATTTTTGGTAACATGTTTTGACGCTGCATTTTGAAAACATTATTCTGATTCTGCATTCTGGAAAAAATTATTTTATTCTACATTCCGAAGGAAAACATTTTACTCTGCATTCTGAACTCTGTAAATGCTTATGTTTACACACTAATATATGTCATCTGCTTACTAAGTTGTTGATAACTCACCCTTTATCTCTATATATTTTTCACATAATTTTGATGGTTCAGCTGGAAAACAAGAGTAGGAAGTTTTAGCAAGGTGTAATGATCGTAGTGGAATAAGTGCCTGAGGGTACAAATGCTTATTTGAGAGTCATAGTTAGTAAATTGATTTACTTTTCAGGTATTTTGATTTGATGAGTTAATGATATTTTTGAGTTTTTGGAGAAATTATAATTTATGTTATTGAGAATTTTTTTATTATCCCCATGGAGGAACTTAGATATTTGGATTGATTAGATGGATTAATATTTTATAGGAATTTCTAGATTTTATAGTTGTGTTATTTAAGTTAATATTAGATATTAAGAGCTAACTCTCCGAACTTCCGAAAACGGGACGTTACGACTTTACTTGAAAAGCTTAATATGTTATTTAGTTTTTAATAGATAAACGCATACTCTCCCATTCACATAATGGTGTTAGACCTTACATCTAATATTATTCAATCACGATGAGATCAAGCTTGATAGTGCGAACACGGGGCCTTACTAACTGTCCCAATCAACTGCTAATCACTACTGAAATTTGAGGTATCTTTGGGTACAATAACCAAAATCTGACCATCCCATACTAATAACTTAAGAAATTATTCTATTCATCATCTATACATCACGCATTTAGTAAGAAGAAAGGATAAAAAAGAGTAAAATAAAAAATCGTGTATGGCGTGTGGTGTGTAGTGTAAGGATGATTAGTAGAATTTTTCTTAACCTAAAAACCATTTGCAAAAGAGATTGAAAATATTGTGACTAAGTTGTTGTTTTTGCATTGATCCATTACTTTTAACGATATATGATTTTAACAACTCAAGTCAAGCCACCTTTAAAACTATATTCTAAAATAACTAATCAATATTACAATTAAAATATCTTGAAAAAAACCTACAAGAGTTATTGTCTTGCAGTCAACTTGAAACCCGCCATTCACCATCCTTTCATGCTAAATATAAGCTAGATATAACATATCTTTAAGTAATTAGCAGGGTGAGGGTGATAAATGAGATCACGTACTACCTGAATGGGATAAGTATTTTGGTTTATAATAATTTCAATAATGACAACTAATCATTATGTTGCTTGAATTAAAATGCAAATTGCAAGGCGAGGCCATAAAATGTGAGAATTACTGAGTCATGCTATCTATAACAAAATGACCTAACAAGAATCCTAGTGACTTAAGACACTCAGACTTTAATTTCCAAAATTAAGCATATACGTATAATGAATGAATGCAACATGATTTCTTAAAAATAAGAAGCTTTTGCTATTTCTAATGATTTCAAAGAGATTCGATCCAATTATAAAGCTGGACGTTCATCCTTAATTTTGAAACAAGTTCACATGTGATTAGCTTTATTTACATTGTTACAATTATATTATGATCGTATAAACCCTATTTTCACAAAGCATATGTCAGTAAAAGGCATGGTTTATCCTTTGAAAATGAGAACAGATCCTTCATTAATTTTCAACCCTTTGGTCAATGAGTCCACAATGTGGAGGGAAAAAGATAATAATAATAAGCTTGTGTCTAGCTAACATAGAACGTGCCAAAAGATAAAGTTGATTTGAAATTAGTAATTAGTTAAATTCATTTATTTAATTTTCACTCAAATACGAGTTGACCTCAGGCTTACCAATATGTTATAATTTATGTTATACAAACAAGTTTAAGCTTTGTTCATAAGTTAATTTTAACAAAATAGATTTTTACAGTCTTGTAATTGTATCTCTAAATTTTAACAAAATAAATTATTTTTATAATTTTAAGGTATGTAACTTCCACACAATATTTTTAAAAAGATTTGGTATATTTGAGATCCATCTTAAAGAATTTACTCTTTACATAATAGTGATAAATATTTTAATATTTTATTTTATTTTTATATATAATAGTGATAAATATTATAGTGATTTTATTATTTTTTTCACTCTCTCTCTTTCCTTTGGCCCGATTCTTACCCACGGCCCTTTCTCCTTCAGCCCAGCCCAGCGTCGCCGTGCGTCGGCCAGCCTCACCACCACCACCAACAAGTCCCTCTCATGCCGACGACCAACCCAACCACCATCGATGTCCTACACCCGCAGCCCTCTCTCTCCCTTACAGTAACCCAACCGAAATGGGTTTCTCTCATTTCTCTCAATCTGCGCCGCCATACTCGGCCACCCAGCCTCACTGCCACCACCGGCGAGTCTCTCTCATGCCGACAACCAACCCAGCCACCACCGATGTCCCCATGCACAACCCTCTCTCTCCCTAGAGGAAACCCAACCGAAATAGGTTTCACCCATTTGTGTCCAGTTGCACAGCCGTACGCGGCCACCCAGGCCACTGCACCACCACCTCACACCGGTGACGGCCTCTAGCAGACCCAGCCACCATGAACCTCATTTTCCCTCTCCGTAGCACACTGGCATTCGCACGCACCAAATCATTTCTCATGGCAACTCTCTCTCTCTCTCTCTCCAAACCAAAAAGAAACGAAGAAGAAAGAAAACAAACATGTGAAAATAAATCTGCAACGAAGAAGAAACCGTACGGGAAAAAAAGGGAAACGAAGAAGAAATATATTTCTGTTGTTGAAGACGTAGAAAGAAAACAAACATGCCAAAAAGAGAAAAAGAAAACAAGATGCAGAAGTGAAATTAGAAGAATAATGCATACCCACGGTAAGAAGAAGAAGTGAAATTAGAAAAATATTGCATACCAACGACGAGAAGAAGAATCCTCAAACAGCACGGTAGAATTTTTTTCTTCCTCCACTTGAGTCTGAAAGCTAAGCATATGCTGGAAAACCACAAGACGTCTCTGGACTCCATCCCTTCTATCAACAGGCCAAATATTTTCGACTGTCACGCCATAATACAATAATACTAACCAAATGTTTGAGACTCAATGAAGAAGAAGTAAAATTGTGACCAAAAGGAAAAACAAATCATGCAAAGGAACGAGAGACCAAAAAGAAAATGCTGGAACACTGCTCACTGTTTAGAACTGTTCATTACCATTCACGTTTTGTACATGCTTTTAAGTATTAGGACGATATATATGCATGGTATACAGATAAAATCATAAAATAAAATAAATATGTTATTTGGATAAAAGAAAAAATGGAATACGACTAGCTCATTGTACAAAAGGATAAATTGGGATGGTTTGAAAATAGAGTTATCTTTTCTTAACTTTGAAAAAAATGAGATTTTAAAGAATAACAATAACAATAATTTAGGTTTCCTGCTTCGATCAATAATTTCATCATAATAATTGACGAAATCTGTTAAATATTATTTGTGGCCACCTTGTATGGACACAATATATTGGCGTAACATAATATGTGAAGACGGCCTCTCTAGCACTAATTTTTAATTTTTAATTTTTAATTTTTAATGCTGGTTGGGTTATATAGAGAAGGGAAATGCTTCACCCATTGAGAGTGGGCATCGATACCCGAGTGGGTATCCATATCCAGAAAGGATATTGATTGTGTGGTTTTTAATTTACAGTGTTTGTGAATTTTTTTTTTCCTTGTTTTTAAGTTTTTAAGGGGTTTAAAATATGTTTTAAAAAAGCTTATACGTTCAGTGGCTTTTCACGGTGGATCTAGCATGATCTTATAGTCTACCGAGCATTTGCACCAATATGTGTATTTTTTTTCTTAAACATTAAGAAATGCATTTATGTTTAAGAAAAAAAACAAGAAGGCACCAATTGGTAGACCTGTAAGTCTCCGTAGAAAGCACCCATTTATATATAAAGTGGTGCACCAATAAAAGGGACCGATAAAAGGGACTGAGAGTCTTTTTTTTTTTTTAAAGCATTTTTTTTATGTATTTTTCTTTAAAAAAACACACAAAAATAAACAAACACAAATCCTTAAAAAATAAAGTAATCGGTACAAATGATATATACCTATCATTTTCCTTATAGATCTGACTGGTGCTAGAGCCACCGATAAAAGGTAAAGAGTATAATTTTTTTTTTAAAAAAAATTTGTTTCTATTTTTAAAGCACTTTTTATGTAATTTTTTTTAAATAAAATAAACAAACGCAAATTCCAAAAATATAGTAATTGGTACAAATGATATATACACTTTGCCGATGTACCTATCATTTTCCTTTTATATATATATATATATATATATATATATATATATATATATATAGACACACACACATACATACATACAAGTATGTCTATTCAAAGAAATAAAAAATATAAATTTATGGAACACATAATAAATCAAATGTTAGAATTCATTAAACTGAAATCATAATAGGACATGCATTGCTCCAGTTGTTATAAGATTAATTAGACATGTACAAAATAATAATAATTTTATTCTAAATGAAAAATTAAAATAAATGCATTACAAATAGATTAATGTGTAATATATTATCATAGAAAATAAATAAGTGGATATGATACAAATCATGCATAAATTGAAACCTAAAAATAAGAATTATATTTTGTAAAACGACAACAATATTAGTCTAAAGACTGCTGTTTATTTTTATGAATTATTGGACAAAATAGGATGAAGATAATTGTTATTTTTTTCCCAGATAATACAATATAGGAATAATCATAATATTTTTAAATGTGAAAATAAATATAAAAAGTATTTTTATAAATTATTATACATAGAGTGCTCGCACTAGGCGAGTAACATTATCTAGTACCTAGACAAGCAAAGAGTGCTCACAACCACCCAAGGCGAGCACCGTGAACAGTAATAGTGCTTGCCCTAAGGCGAACACCTCAGGAGAAGTGTGAAGCTCACCCTCTAGGCGAGCAGAGAGTAATGGAAAAAATACTCGCCCACTAGAGAGAAAAAAATCACGCCCAAGGCAAGCATAAGCACTGGCACTTGAAGCGAGCAACGAGTGCTCGCGTTGGGTTCAGTAACAACAATTTGCATTGGGCAAGTAATAATATCTTGCACCAAGAGAGTAAAGAGTGCTCACAATCTAGGATGATCACCTTGAAGAGTAACAATACTCACCCAAAGGCAAGAATTGTATAAGGAGGAGTGCTCACCCTAATAAAGAAGAAATTCATGCCCGTGGTGAGTATAAGTGCTGGCACCCGAAGCAAGCAAATAGCGCTTGCTATAGGGCAAGCAACAACATCTCGAACCAGGGTGATGAATACTAACATGCACTAGGGAGCACAAAAAGTGCTAGCACCCCAAGAAGAGTTCCCTAAAGAGCAACAATGCTAGCCCTAAGGCAAGCACTTGTCAAATACACATGTTGATCCAATCACAACAACCTAATGATAGAGATTTCAAGGGCTTTTTTTTATCACTAGAGTTGATTTTACTATACTACCTCGAGTTATGGAGTTTGAGGAGCAAGAGATGTAGCTAGACCTGGTGGTATTCATATTGTAGAGGTGGTGTTGTCACTGTCCATGAGGACCAAGCAATTCAAGCTCATGCCTGTGAAAAAAAGAAAGGAGGGGAAAAGTAAACAATGACTTTGTTTTGAACAAAGAAAAAAAAAACCAATTCAGGATCCTATGGAGGAAGCGTCTTATAGCTGAGGGAGAATTTTATCGAACAAAAAAAAGGAGAAGAAGAAGAAAAGCATAAAAAAGAGAGCATGAAAAGGATGATTTTGGAAGAAAAAGTAAAAAGTAGTGTAAGGGCGTCAAAAAGAAGGCACCGAAGTTCTAGAGCACAAAGCGAGCAAAAGGACCAAATAGGCCTCAAAGGCACATCCCTCGCTGCACAACTAGGGATATTTTTGGTAAAAGCCATATATTTTTCACATCTGACATAGATAATCACGCAATTTCAAATTTACTACTAGTGTCACTCATAGGGATACCATCAAACAAAACAAAATAGACATACATTAGTCATAAGGACACTAATGTTTCCTCCCAAAACACAACCTAATTACTGATGAAGATGACCAAATTTTGAAGAACCAAGGAATTATTTAGAACGGACAACCAAATGATGAAATTCAATTTCTTGTTGGAGGTTCTTCATCTCCACCGCCATTCTCTTTAAGCGTTCCTCCATTTCTGTGAATCTCTCTTCCATGTTCCTCAATGATGCTTCTTGTCCGTGGGTTGTTTGAGAGCGCGTTGTAGCCAGCATGCAAATGACACGTTACTGTCTAAGGATTCCATAGCTGGTGCCAATGTTGACGACATGTTTCTCACACCAGTCACCGGTCATGGTCTCCTGCAACACAAGGTGAGTGAGGGCTCGGGGTTGCTGAAACACTTTCGATACGTAAGTTAGTTTGTTGCTCCTTCAAGAGAGTTTTTTTCTATGGGAGAATGTAACTCGTATTCTAACCTGTGATTTTATACCTCCTGTCGAGATGGTCCCTGTAACACCCCAATGGAAGGCTCAAACCACATGGCCTATACTCTAAAAAACTAGTCAATGATACAATTGGAGCTCTATTGGAACCTTATAAAGAGCAAGAATTTCTCATTCCAAAACAATGCGGGATCCTATACACCACCTATCCTTATCCTTATCATGTGGGGTATCACAATTGTTGTAGGTGGCACAATAGGCTCTGATACCATTTGTAAAAATTGTAATACTCCATATGATAAAGATAATGGTAGGTGGTGTATGATATCACACATTGCTTGGGAATAAGAAGTTATTGTTCTTTATAAAGTTCTAATGAGACTCTAATTATATCATTGACTAGCCCTTTTTGAGTATAGGTCATGTGGTTTGGGCCTTCCATTGGGGCGTTATAAATGATATCAGAGCCTACCCCAACCAAAAATGTGGGAATTGAACCGTGCCACCTATGACGGACTGACCTGACGAGGACATCGAGCATTTAAGGGGAGTAGATTATGACACTCCATATGATAAGGATATGGGTAGGTAGTGTATGAGATCCTACATTGTTTGGGAAGGAGAAATTCTTGCTCTTTATAAGGTTTCAATGGGGCTTCAATTATATCATTAACTAGTCTTTTTGGAGTATATGCCATGTGGTTTGGGCTTTCCATTAGGGCGTTACAGTCCATGTATCTTGTGTCTGATGCGCCCGTCTTCCATACTGGATACCTTGTCGTTGCCTTTAATGTTGTATGGCTCCCTCGGGTCGTGTCATCCATTATGTTAGGGATAGGGTCCTCGTCGGGATCCCTGTCCACGTCCCGTACCTAACCATTTAATGCAGCATAGCTCTACTACTTTGCGCATGTGTAGGGTTGTGTCTATGGGGTTGCCGTCCCATCTTTCCATGTTGACTCTCCTCCTACGCAGATCTTGGGCCTTCTTCTTATTATCCCGACTTGTGGGCCGACTATGCTAGGATTGTTGGGCCTCCCCAGATAAGTCAGGCCCAGCCCAGTAAGGGGTGTAAACATCCCTTTCAATTTCATAATCTTAGAGTGTACAAGTCTCGTGCACTCATTTTAAAAAAATGGGCAAATTTAGAACCCACATGAAAGAAATCTCTTTTTAATGGTGGGCTCCATGTTTTTTAAAGGAAGTTCGCAAGGCTTACACACTTTCATCATTGTTCCACTATAAAGTCTACAATCTTGAAACTAGGGGTGCTACCCCGCCCTATATGAGTAGGTGACCGCCCATCCCGTACCATGTCTCCGCTTGGGCGGGGTGACCGTTAATATCTGCTTGTTGGGTGAGCGGATTGGCGCTACCACAGTCCTGCCACCCCATCCAACAACACATTTTTTATATAAAAAAAAATCCAACAAAATTGCATATAATTAAAAATCTCACAAATCCAACAAAAAACCAAAACAGACTTACAAAGTTACAAATCAAACCAAACAAACAAACCAAACCAAGTAGTAATCACATAGATCTTCATAGATATGAAGATCTATGCACAAACCCTCGAGCCATAGCCGTGGTCATGGGTCATAAAGATTTGTGCACAAATCTTCAAAGATTTATGGGTAGATCTTTATGGTCCCTGGCAGCCATGGTCGCATCCGTGGCTCATAACTTACATATCCATGGTGGCGACTGTGATCTTGGGCTTTAGGGACCCACAGCCAAGCCGTGATTGTATCGTTGTAGACTATGGCTTGGTTATGACGCATGACAATGGAGATTAGCCAGTTTAGACGAGGAGGAGGAGAAGAAAAGAAGCAGGGGGATAAGAGAAATTAGAGAGAATAGAGGACGGTGAACAGCCACTAAGGTGTAAAAGAAAGGGAGAGAAGTGAAAAGAAAGGGAGGATGGTGAGGAAGTTATTAAGGAGAAAAATGAGAGGAGAGAGAGAAAAATTTACTATCTATAGTTAGTTTTTTTTTAATATATATGATATGTATATTATTACATATATATATATATATATATAAGGCCAGGCGGACAAGGGAAATTTGAACAGGCCCAAGACCCGGCCCAACCCAGGCGGAGGCAGGACAAGCAAGTAGGATGTAGGGGCCCTCCCAAAAGCCATTGACTGTAATGCCCATGTAAGAACTTTGTAGCATATTATAATCTGTACCCACATGGTACACATAGTGCTTACATTATTTACTGTCTACACATTAAACAAATTATGAATTTGTATAATCAACCACCAGTGCTCAGCACGACTATATGTCAATCTGTAATTCTTATATCCTTTTAAGCAATGAAATGTCTATTTGCACCCTCTATAGGTTTCAAAATTTGAATTGCATTACAACGTGAAAATCCCATTACCAAATAAGTGTCAGTCCTAAAGCAGGCCTAAACATACTTCAGGTTGTCTACAATAGATGAAATATATAGTCTATATATAGGATTGAAAAAGAACTTATTCCCACTAACCTTGGAGTATATACATTGATCAATAAGGTTCCCTATGAATCCATATGAGAGATCATGCTTATTTTGGCATGAAAAAGACATACGATATGCTCAAATGGAACTTAATTTATACTGATTGTGCTAAATGTTTAGGATTTGCCCAAAGATGGATTCAATGGATATCACAATGCGTTACAAACATGTCTTATTCTATCATGCTTAATAGAAGTCTTTGTGGTTTCTTTACGCCCCAAAGATGATTATGCCAAGGAGACCCTCCTCCCCATCCTCGGAGCTGAAGTCCTATTACGACTAATATTAAGAGCGGAAATTAGTATTGTCATTTATGGTATAAACATAGCAAGAAAAGCCCCACTGTTGATGCAATTTCCTGCTTCTCTTCCGGTGCTGTGATTAACCTGCTAGAAAAACAAAGCTTGGGGGCTTGGATTCAGGGCAGCCTCCAATGCTTAAGTCAGATTGAGTAATATCAGTGTAGAGAACTCAGAATGCAGAGAGAATTACATGATGCACATGTCGATCTCTTTATAGAGGATGAGAGGTGTGATGTCACGTCGTCCCTCTAAGTGATTGATTTTCTAGGCTCTGACATGGTAATACCTCTGAGGGCTTGATTTTAGGCGTTTAATGCAGTAATGCCTTTGAGGGCTTGATTTCGGGTATTTGATGCAGTAACCCTCTAGGGTATGTGGTAACACCTTCTGAACCTAATTTGATTGTTAACTGGGTCAACTTGGTGCGCATATCCCGCCCGAAATTTCCTTTGTGTCAGTTGACTGCTAAAGAGCTATTGAGTGAGGATTTAGGGGCGTGAGTCCCATGAAGATACATTGTGTTTTGTCTTGCATGCTTCTTAACTGTTCTAATACGGGTGAACCCATTTGATGTTTCCATGGCATGGCAAAATCTGAACAAGTAGCTACACTATTGGGGTGTAGCATAAAATATTCATCATGGTTAGGGTAGAAATTAAGTAAATGAGACAAAATCTTCAGTGTTATTCAACAAAAACCTACATCCAAGTCCAACAGCAGGCCTGGTGACTGCCCCAAAAATTAACCTTTCGCATTAAAATTGACTTTTATTTTATTTTATTTTTAAATAAATAATATTTACGGTCATATAATTTAAAATCATTATTCATTTTTTTTAAAAAAAAGAGTACTAAATATAGAATTCATATGAAAAATTAATTTTGTAACAGTAAATTCTATTATTTTTTAAAAGGAGTGCAAACGCTTATACAATCTATGATTGTATCTAGTATTTATTTTTTAATAAATCAATTTATATTTTTTAAATAATAATTTTAAAAGTTAATGGATAATTCTTTGTTAACACAATGGGATAAGGATATATTACTATCACTACAACAAAAAAGACTTTTTGGGACGATTTTCGTTTGGAACGAATTGAAAATCGTCCCAAAAAGTGAGATTTAGGGATGACTTTCATATTTCATCCCAAAAAAACGACGGAAGAACAATTCCGTTGGAACGCGTTCGAACGGGATAATTAGGGACGAAATATTTTGTCCCTAATAATGAAACCGTTCGAATGTAATGTTTTAATGTTTGAACGGTTAAATTTAACTGTTCGAACGTACATTGTGACGCGTTAAGTAATATTATTATAGTAGAAATATGTTCTATCGTTCGAATGAACAATTTTAACCTTTCGAATGATTAATCAGCACTGTTCGAACGTACATTTTGGCGCGTTAAGTATAAGTATTATAGTGGGAAAATGTTTTACATTCGAACGTACAAATTAACTGTTAGAATGATAAATCAGCACTGTTCGAACATGCAATTTGGTGCGTTAAGTAAGATTATTATAGCGGGAAATTGATTTACCGTTCGAACGTACAATATTCAGCGTTCGAACGTTATTTGCATGGTTTGAACGGTGATCATATGTTTTTTTTTAAGAGATTATATTTATATTAACTAGTAATTATAAAAAATTTATCAATTAAATAATAGGAATAATATTAAACAATGATTAGTTTAGAAAATATAAACTAATACTAATTCATAATTAAATACTGAATTTACAAAATACTAAATATTGTCCATTCTAAAAACAAAAAAAATAAATAAACAAAAGATAGAAAGTACTAAGACCCCAACTCTTTGCACACTTCCTCGACTGCAGCTAAGCGTTCCTCTATCTGTGTCAATCGAGCACTGATGGTGACCTGAGTCGCAGATATGGCATCAAGCTTCATACGTAACTCAAAGATGGTACCAGTAATCTCTGTACGAAACTCAAACACAGCAGAACGGACCTCCATACGCACTGCATTTATCAATGCTGATGTCTGTCCGTTGATCAGTGCATGTATGACCTCGCCCATGTCCTCACGAGTAGCATTGTGTACTGATGCCTCGGTCTGTCTGGATGTCCCAACGGCCGATTCTCCATGATCTCCTGGCTGTGCATCTCTCTGAAGATCAACCGGGTCTAGAACATGTCCACGAAGATGCAGTCTCGAGTGTCTCATGTTGCGTGAAAGGGTGGTGCTGTTGATTGGTCCCATCGACTCCCGTTTACGCTCGACAACATCAAGCATGACACTGGAAAATAGTAGAAATCGAGTGATCAAGATCCCGAATGACAGTATATTAATCGAAATGTACCCGGATTCTGATCGAATCCTATCGAATATATACCCTACCAGGTTGATAGGAATACCACGAGCGACCCGTATCATAAATTTCGTCTGGTCAATGCCAACCTATTTCTTGTGCTACTGAGAGTCAATATTGTTCGCGATGATCAAATTCAGGAACTTCAAGAAAGAAGATAGATCTGCCTGCTTGATGCTCTTCGTCCCGTCATACGGGGGAGCATCTGGACCAACAACCAAATCTCTCACCTCATGATCAGCAAGGGTATTGACCTCATCTGTATAAATTGGTGCCTCCTCCTTAGTTGTCTTCGCCTCAGCTGAAGGATCAGACTCTCTAGGCACCACGTTCGGATATGCATCTGGCAGCCTAGGAATACCGAGATGCTTGGCGAGTCCGTCCCGTGAAAATACAACTGAAACTCCTCGAACAGAGATCTTGTATGTCCCTCCGTCATTTGGGCTGGCATTACCAAACTCTCTATAGAACTCAGAAACAACGTCAATATAGGAGACGGTCCCCCTTGATTCCTCCCGCTCATCTAAGATAGGTCCCCAACCACGATCGCTGAAGACTGATGGCAAGGAATGACCTTCCTAGACAAGACTCTGGAAGTCAGAAAGCTTCACTTGTCGCTCTAGTGAAACAGTCATCTCCCTGCCTGGACTGATACTAGTCTCAGCTGGATTGTGTCGCTAACATCCCGCCTAGAATAAGACATTTTAATCAACCTGAAATTTACAATTAAAGAGTTTATCAATACAATATTAACAATAAAAATTTAATAAATAACTAATCACTAAATTACATACGAATAGTAATTTAATAAAGTGAAACATTGTGAACAACAAAATTTTATAAAAATAATATCACATTATTTAATATTATTAGATTAATATTAATAGAAATTAAATATTTAACAAAATGTGACAAATTTCTAGATTAATTTAATTATAATATAATATCTATTCTCGTTAAGATTTAATAGAACTACAATATGGAATAAAAACATCGATTCACTAATATTATTAAAATTAATTATTCCATTCGAACGCTTAAAATAATGTTCGAACGGTATGCAAACCCGTTTGGCTTGTATACCGTTCAAACGTATAAAACAACGGTCGAACAGTAAACTACATGTTTGGTTAGTACCGTTCGAACGCCCTAACCAGTGTTCGAACAGTATGCGAATCTAACTCAGCGACAACACTAAGTCGACTAAGCCATTGAAATCCATGGAATCCTTCGATTCCATCAGTTTTTCAACAAACAGATACAAAGAGATTTAAATAAACTCTCCTACAATGGATTTAAGCAAATCTCCTGTGAGTATTGATGGATAAATTGTTTTTTCCTAATTTAAACAAATAATCCATCAAAAACCTAAATACAAACGGTAAAATAGTTAGAAAAATAGCATACCGATGCTTAGAGGAAGAGGCTTCGACTGGGTACTTTTCGCGGTGGCGACGATGGCTTTAAACGGCGGAGATGGACGGTTCACTTGGAGAAAACGAAGTTTTGTTAATAGTTCGAACGTCCGTGAAAATGACCGTCCGCGAGAACTTATTAATGCGATACCGTTTGAACGGTTAAAATACGTTCGAACGGTTTACTTCAATATATTTGAATATTATACTAATATATTAATATATTATATTTTAGTTATAGTCTAATTAGATGACACTATATATGCTAGTACTATAGATAACATAATATATGATACTATGTATATGTTATATATATAGTCTAATATATTAACATAATATATTTTAGTTATAATCTAATTTGATGACATTATATATGATACTATATATATGTTATCTATATAGTCTAATATATTAACATATTATATTTTAGTTATGATTTAATTAGATGACACTATCTATGCTAGTACTATAGATTACACTATAGATTACACTATATATGATACTATATATATGTTATATATAGTCTAATATATTAAGATATTAATTAAGTATTTATGGTCTAATTAGATTACACTATATATGCTAGTACTATAGATGACATTATATATGATACTATATATATGTTATATATATAGTCTAATATATTAACATAATATATTTGTGTTATAGTCTAATTAGATGACACTATATATGCTAGTACTATAGATGACATTATATATGATACTATATATATGTTATATATATAGTCTAATATATTAACATAATATATTTTAGTTATAGTCTAATTAGATGACACTATCGATTATATATTATAATATGATATTATGATGTTACTAAACTATAGTATCATCTAATATGTCTATACATATTAATGTTGTTCTTTTATTTGAAGGTATAGTGTAAAAAAAAATATTAGTAAACATTTACCAAACCGTTCGAACTGTTAACAATAAATGGTCGAACAGTTAATGTTCGAGCGGGAATGCATTACCGTTTGAACATATTATTTATACGTTCGAACGTGAAATTAAGGAGGGATTTTTTTCCCGCTACATATTTTCACGTTCGAACAGTTATTAAATAACCGTTCGAACGTTAAATCTTCTGCAAATACACGACAGAACCTCACAATCTTGCTCTCCTCCCGCGCCCCACTCTCAGTTTCTTACGAAACTGTAACGACCCGATCCTATATTTTTAGGGATAAATTATAGAAATTTTTTTTAAAACTCAATAAATGAGTTAAAGCCCATATGAGAATTATCAGATGATTTTTTTTTTTAACCTAGAGTTAAGCCTCCATTATTATTATTATTTTATTTTTTAGTTTTTATTTTTTTTACTCCAAGCACGTGTGTGTTAGAGTCCAAACACTATTACTATTCTTATTTCCTCTTCATAATAAAACTCCTAGCTACCGGATTTTATTCTAAGAATTTCAAACATGTACGAAATCTAATCTACTTCCATGCACGTACGTTTCTTCTCCTTCTTCACTAGGGTTTTCATTGGTCTATATATAGAGCTAGGCTCATTACGTCCAACCCGAGCCAATTTTTTCAGCGTGAACAACCACCAGCCGAAACCAAACCCACACTCAGCCCCTTTAACACAGCACAAGGACCCTGAACGGGAGCCACCTAATGTGTCGACACTCTCCATAACGCTGCCCTCCACCATCGTTGCTCAACCAAGCCTTCACGTGCACCACAGAGAACCACTCAACCCGCAAGTCCGTCACCGAAAGAGTCACGATTTTTATCCACCTCCAAACACACAACCAACCACCGCACAACCACACACACGACAATACACCATGAACCACCAGCTTTCCCACACGCAGCAACCATAGCTCCTCTCTCCACCACCGTCTCCCAACCGTTGAGAAACCACACCAAAATACTTTATTTTGCTGCATCGAAACAGAGGATATATCCTCGCCCAAACCGAGAGCCACGTTCTGCCACTGTTGGGCCTCGACGCCACTATCAGCAGCAACAGACGACGCTGGAGATCTAGCCTCCACCACCCAATGACGCCCAGCGCCACCGCCCGAAGCCCCATGCACGCTGCGTGGTGTGTAAACCTTATCCTTGTAATCTCTCTCTCTACGATTCAGTTTCTCTCTCTCTCATAACTCTCTCTCACTCTCAGTTGCATAGTCGCCACTCGTCAGAGTTGACGTCGTGCCCAGCCACCAGACCCATTGTCGCGACTGCCTTCTTCCTCTCTCAGTGAGCATCGCACCACCCAGCCCGAATGCATGCAACTCATTCACGCATAAAACCCAACCCGAATGTATGCAACCCGTAAAATCAATTTTAAGTGGGTTAGTTAAATTACAAAAATGCCCTTTGTATTGTTTTCCAAAAATACCCATGCCTATTTAGGATTAAAAGATGAGAATATTTTAGTGGTAAGAAGAATCTAGGTTTAGGAAATATAGACTATTTTAGTATTTTAGGTTTTAAATAAAATCACATGTTTAATTAGAAATTTATGCAAATTACGTGTTTATTTAATAGGCGACCGATTACGTGTCGAAAATAGTGGATTAGCACTACAAGGTAAGTAGCATGATCATATCCTTACACGTATGTATGGTAAACTGCTTGTCTTTTTTATAAAAGATAGTATGCATGTATGCCCTTTATTGGAAGCCCCTTTTTATGTACCTAAATGCATGATTTGATGTGACAATTATTTCATAAAATTATTTATGAAATGCATGATTTTATGTGACAGTTATTTCATAAAATTATTTATGAAAAGTCATGATTTTATGTGAGAGTTAGGCATAAAATTTTTCATGTAAAGTCATGAATTTATGTGAGAAAACATGTATCACGATATTTATGAAAGAATGCGATTTCATTTGAAATCTATGATACGATATGACAAGTATGTATGTGATTTCTTTTTAAATTTATGAAATGACAAGTATGCAAGTATAATTTTGATGAAATATGTAACGGCCTATGTAATAATATGAAAACGGTACTTATGTTATGGGCATATTGCATTGCCAAGTCGTGCATGCTGGTAGTGCACCTAGTATGTCTTCCTTATATATGGATTCCACAGCCCGCGGCCATGAGCGGAATCAGAATCTACCTAGATTCGCTAACCCTAACTCACAGGGGTCAACAGTGGGTAACGACTTATGATAAGTGAAAGATAAGTCCATGTTCATGTTCATGTTCATGTTAATTACATATGTATTTGTGAGTATGCATGATTTTCAAGAAACCTTATGTTTATTATGTTTATTGTATGATGTGTTGCTTATTGAGTATTCGACTCATTTTAGTTTGTTTTTATGTTTTTAAACTATCCCAAGTGATGACATTTATGAGGATGAGACTACAGGACATGACTTGACCCCAGGAGGCGAGGCAGAGGCCTAGACAGATTATGCTATGATTTTTTTCTATGGTTTATAGTTTAAATAAATTATTTTGATAAGCACATGAGATTTTCATATTTTTTTTAAATAAGTGCTTTTGCAGACTTTATTTTAAATTTTCAATATTTATTAAAGGTTGTTATTTATGGAAATCTTTCGTATTTGGCACTTGTTAAAAAGAAAAACTTTTAAGTTTAAGTTTAGTAGTAGCACACTGGCTCCCTGAAAATTCTAAAATGTCTTTTTGGGAAGTGGGGTGTTACAGAAACAGAGACCCTTCGCGACACCAGGTATAATCCTCAATCTAGCCCCCAAACTTAAAAGAGTTTTCATTTCACTCAATTATTCTCGAATTACTACTTGTTGGGAGCTCCTTCGCACGACACTTTCCACCAATCCCCTTGCCTTTTCTTCTCCAAAAATTCAAGTATGTCTTGATATTCTCATTTTGGTTTGAATATAATAGTTTGTAATGTTGAAAATTTGTATACTCTTGATATTGTTGTTTGTGTTGCTGTGAGTTCGTGATTAATGGGTTTTCCATTGTTGAAGATGACTGAAATCTAGAATGAATCCGTTTGAACGGGTTAGTATTACCGTTCGAACGTGTATGTTATGTTCGAACATAGTTTAACACCGTTCGAACGTAAACTATACATCAATGTATTTACAATTAGAATACAAATATATAAGGATTTAATAAGACTTAAATACTGATTCTAAATTAATAAAATAAAGTTTGTAAATTAAAATACTACTAAATCTTTAAATTAAAATACAAATAGTTACGATTTAATAATACTTAAATACTTAATTCTAAATTAATAAAATGAAGTTTGTAAATTAAAATACTACTAAATTTTTAAATTAAAATACAAATAGTTAGGATTTAATATCACTAAAATAGTTAATTCTAAATTAATAAAATTAATAATTAAATTAAAATACTACTAAATATTTAAATTAAAATACAAGTAGTTAGGATTTAATAATATTTAAATACTTAATTCTAAATTAATAAAATTAAGTATTTAAATTAAAATACTACTAAATCTTTAAACTAAAATATAAATAGTTAAGATTTAATAATACTTAAATACTTAATTCTAAATTAATAAAATGAAGTTTGTAAATTAAAATACTACTAAATCTTTAAATAATACCTAGTGGTTATGTTTTTGTTGTATTGTTGTATAAATAATATGTTGTTATTGTTTGACATATGTTAGTATATCTTGCATTGTTTGTTCATCAAAATAAACTTTAGACTCGTTCGAGAGTTATCAATTCGGATGAATGTTTGATTGATAACTCGTGTATTGTCCAGAGTGGACAGTTTGGGATTGTAAGATCATTCTTGCAAACTATCGAACTATATTTGTTATCATCCAACATTATGATTTTGGTAGATTCATCCCTTGTTTTCCGGATATGCAGTTTCGGTGATGGTGCAACGACGTGTTAATCGTCAGTGCACACAACCAAACGAGTATATTTGGAGAACTATGGGGAGATGCTGCCGAAATTTTGTTAGACGTGATAGATAATAGATCATAGGTAGGCGACTATGATCTTACAATTCCAAATGGGATAGGATCAACTACCCGATGAAAGGTGGCATACTCCTTGATTGATACATGATACATGCTTGTTTGCTAATGCACACGTGATTGTTTGTAATGAATATAGTCGGCATGGATAAAAGTTGGATGAGAGTTAGTGATTGATTGGGTCAGAATTACAATGTATATGTTGAAGGTGTTAAGAAATTCTTGGAGTTCGCATTGGGTATATGCGATAGTGATGGACGTATTAGATGCCCATGTAGAGAATGTAGGAATTTGCGTTCTCATAAGATAGACTTGGTGAGAGAGCATCTGTTTGTCAAAGGTATTGATAAGGGTTATATTAATTGGGTCTTACATGGCGAACCATATCTAACTTCATTTAAGGCTCCACATGAAGAAGAAGAGATCGATGAAGATGTACAACCAGATGTTGTTAGAGATGAATACGATGACGATATGGAGTAAATGTTAGGTGATATCGGTGCGGGAATGTTTATGGATGAAGGTGACACGGACACATCAAGCTCAAATGATAGGGGCCAGAACCCTTTTACACGATTGTGAAATGATTCACAGCGTGAGCTATATCCAGGATGCAGAAGACACAGTAAGTTGTCATTTACCGTAAGATTGCTTCACAAAAAATCAATGTGTCGATTATCTATTAAGGCAGTCAATATGTTACTTGAATTATTTAAAGAAGCGCTGCCGATAGACAATACTTTACCTCGTAACTTCTATGAAGCAAAAAAGTTGAAACGAGGACTCGAATTTGATTACAACGTAATACATGCATGTAAAAATGACTACATATTATTTTGGTGAGAGAATGAGCAGTTGAACGAGTGCCCCATATGCCACCAGTCAAGATGGACATCGGACAAGCAAAATGTTCCGCAAAAGGTCGTACGCCACTTTCCATTAATACCTAGATTACAACGATTATTTATGTCACACGTAACGGCTGTAGACATGACATGGCACTCATCAGACAGAGTAAGGAACGATGATATTTTGTCACATCCTGCTGACTCCCTGGTGTGGAAGGAATTTGATCAGGAACACTCATGATTTGCTGAAGAATCGTATAATGTAAGACTTAGGTTGGCAACAGATGGATTTAATCTGTTTGGGAACATGAAAACTAGTCATAGTATTTGACCAGTTGTACTTATGCCATATAATCTACCACCGTGGAAGTGTATGAAAGATCCATATTTCATGATGAGTTTGCTCATTCCAGGTCCGAGGTCACCGGAAAATGATATAGACATACACTTACAGCCATTGATTGCAGAATTGAAAGATTTGTGGGAGAATAGGGTTGTCACATTTGATTCATCAACAAGCAAGTCGTTCAAGATGCATGTTGCGGTGTTGTGGACAATAAATGATTTTCTCTCTTATGAAAATTTGTCAGGTTGGAGTACTAAGGGGAAAATGACATGTCCAACTTGTAAAAAATATACGAAATCTGAATGGCTTACGTATGGAAGGAAATTATGTTTCATGGGTCATCGTCGATTTTTACCTAGTGACCATAGATGGCGTGAAAATTCTAGAATGTTTGATGGAATTGTTAAATGGGGCCAACCTCCATTATATTTGTTTGGCAAAGATGTACTTGCATAATTTATAGATGTTGGTTGTAATGAATTTGGTAAAAAACAACGAAAGAGAAAACGAGTCACGAATGAGTTGAATTGGACAAAAAATAGTATATTTTTCCAACTCCCGTACTAGTCAAAATTAAAATTACAGCATAATCTTGATGTTATGCATATTGAAAAAAATATC
This sequence comes from Juglans microcarpa x Juglans regia, assembly GCF_004785595.1. Classification (NCBI taxonomy): domain Eukaryota; kingdom Viridiplantae; phylum Streptophyta; class Magnoliopsida; order Fagales; family Juglandaceae; genus Juglans; species Juglans microcarpa x Juglans regia. The sequence goes on from NC_054606.1 coordinate 12,554,812, forward strand.
TGCGAATCCGTATTTGGAACATTGATGTCAATTGAAGGAAAAACAAAAGATATAATAAACTCAAGGAAGGATTTGAAGCGGTTGGAAATAAGACGGGAAATGTAATTGTAAAAAAATGGTTTGTCTGTCTACATGCCGATTGGATGGTATACATTGTCAAAGAATGAAAGGGTTACATTTTGTGAGTGGCTAATGAAGATAAAATTACCGGACGATTATGCCTCAAATCTAACAAGGTGTGTGAGAACAAATGATTGGAAAATAACTGGATTAAAAAGTCATGATTGTCATGTCTTCTTACAACATATCTTGCCTATTGGTATCCGTGGGTACTTGACGAGAGATGTGCGCGTGGCTTTGACTGAGTTGGGTGCATTTTTTAAAAACTTATGTGCTATGACGTTGAATGTAGAAGTTTTGGATCGAATGGAACGAGAAATTGCCATAATATTGTGTAAGCTAGAAAGTATTTATCCACCGTCATTCTTCGACGTCATGGTTCACCTAGCCGTTCATTTGCCATGTGAGGCTCGACTTGCAGGACCAGTTCAATATAGATGGATGTATCCCATTGAACGATTTCTTAGAAAGTTAAAACGTACAGTGGGTAACAAGGCCTACTCAGAAGGATCAATTGTAGAAACATATATTAACGATGAGTGGCATACCTTCTGTTCTAAATATTTCCACAGAGTTGACACTCGGTTTGATCGGTCAGAAAGAAACTTTGACTTTGACCTAGCAAGATAACGGAATGTGTTTTCTGTATTTTCCTAACAAGTACGTCCAATTGGTGCAGTGCGTGGTTATGACTTTTGTGGAAGAGAGTTTGAGAAAGTTCAGTGGTACGTGCTGAATAATTGCCATGAGATAGAGAACTACTTGAAGTAAGTTATAAACTTTTTCTTAATTTAAATTCGCTCATTTACTTAAAAAAAAAGTCTAAGAATATAAAACATTTGTGGCAATCATCAATTTCCGTGATCAAATTAACGTGCTCAAGAAACTGGGAGTAAATGATATAATTCAGAAACATAAAGAGGAATTCCTGAGATTGTTTGAAGAACGGGTAATGACATTAAACGTGAAGTTTACTCAATAACCAAATGCAAAAATATTGATTTAAATTTTGATATAATATATGCTTTACTCAATATGTAGGTTGTACAAATGTATGCGAATAATTCAAATGATATATCAGATGAACTGTATGCATTGGTGCGTGGCCCATCGAGATGCGCTGCTCGATATTCTGCATATATTACTCGAGAAAAAAGTAGGTATCACACAATGGATCGAGATTGTTATAGGAAAATCTAAAATAGTGGTATCCTAGTTGAAGGAAGTCATGATGAAGAAAATATTGATTTCTATAGGGTTATTGTCGATATAATTGGAATGAAATATTTGGGAGAGCTTGCGTTGTATCTGTTTAAGTGTGATTGGTGGGATTTAAGCAATCCTCTTACTGGAGTCTGTGATGATGAATATTTTTTTAGTGTTAATACATCAAAAAAATGGTATAAAGATTATCCTTTTATTTTGGCTTCTCAAGCATCTCAAGTATTCTACTTAGATAACCCAAAATTAGGAAATCAATGGCAAATAGTATAAAAATATTCTCCAAGAAATATATATGATGTTATTCCTTAAGCGGAAGGACAAGATGAAGAAGAAGATAACCCCTATACTCAAGAAGCATACCAAGAGAGTCAACCCGCCTTAAATTTGTTTGTGGATTTGAGTCAGTATGAGATAATTCCATTAAATAGAAAAGATATTGAAGCTGAAATTGTTGATGCAACAGTTGAGAAAAATGTTAAATCATTTGAAGTATCTACAGATGATGAGAGCGAATTGTCAAATGAAACTGATATAGATTATGATTGACCAATTATGTGTTAATATTATACTTGATGAATAATATTTTACTTATTGAATGTATCAGTAGTTTGAAATGATGCCGCCAAAGAGGAAGGAAGTTCGCAAGCCATCTCCACCTGTTCATAGCTCTCCTTCAGACTCACCATTAGAGATTGACTCTACAGAACAAGATAAAAATCTAATACTCATAAAAGTTATTAATTAAGGTCTTATAATAAACATATAAATTAAATTGATTACAATGTTATATTTTATAGAGTCTACAGTACAATCTCGTCAAGGTCGAGGCACCACTAGAGGGGTGACGTTGGAAAAATATCGTAACGTGGGTAAGATCAAGGTTAACATTCCTGATGAACATACCGGGGGCGAAGGACAACCAGCAATTTGGCTTCCATCGCATGTGGGTGCTCTTACACGAACTTACGCACTTTTGGCAATGACTTAATGGAAGAAAGTTCCCCAAGATGTTAAAGAGCTTATTAAGAAGCGTTGTTTGATAATGTTTAAAATATTGATTTAGTAGAATAAATTTCTATATTTTACTTAAATTTAGAATATTATAAATGATAATGTGTTTGTGACTATTTTTTTCAATGATGATTTCGAATTAAATTTTGGTCGGAGAAATGAGCGTAAGACTGTTGAAGAGCTTGTGGATAATGCATTCCACAAATATAAGACAATGTGTCATGAGCATTATAATAAGTTTGAAAAAAAGGAAGATGCACGACAACATTCTTTTTAGGATGTCCGACCTTCTGAGTGGGAAAAATTTTGTGATATGTTTGAGGATCCATCATATCAGGTATAATTAAATTTAATTATTTTACTTATCTTATTTGTCATTTCGCTTCATAATATTTTTAATTTCTTTACAGGAGCAAAGTTCTATAAACAAAATAAATAGATCAAAATTGAAGATTAATCATCATGCAGGCTCAAAATCTTTCTATCGCCTCTCTAAAAAATTGGTATTACTATTTTTTTCATTGGATATGGTTAATTATTTGGATGAATTATAATGACTTTATATCTTAAAATTTTATATCTTAACACATTTATTGTAGCAAGATTCAGATATCAATTATGATTTGACAAAATTATATGCTGCATTGCACACTGATCATAATAGAGAGTGGACTCATCCTGATGCCAGTGAAAATTATGTAAGTATTATAACCTGTTTTAATTAAATATATTAGAATATTTATGACGATATTAATTCTTTATCTTATATATGTCTAGGATAAAATGGTTGCCCTACTTGCTGAATCTGCGTTAGATCAAAATTCCTCAACAAGTGATATTGATATTTTTACACAAGTCCTGGGTCAATGTTTAGGATATTTAAGGGGTTTGAGTCGCTGTGTAAAGCCTTCTCCTTCTTTCTCTTCTTCTGGGAATGCATCTATGACTTCTATAGCGCTAGAGAATGCGAATTCCAGAATCGAAGAATTGACTGTAATGCAGCATGAGTTAGAGGCTCAATTGGCAAAACAAGTAGATATGGAGATGCGCCTCAAACAACATGAAGAACAACAAGAAGAGTTCAGAAGACAGATGCAACTCCAAATGCAGTGGCTTATGCAACAGTATAGGCCTCCAAGCAATTGATGGTTTTTTGCTTACAGATTTTGGGATTATCTATTTATGTACGAACAATGTCAGTCTCACGGTTATTTATTTAGTTCGCACTTATTATAAAACTTTGTGACTATTAAACAATTTCTAATGTATTTTTTCAAATATTATAAATGTCTATTTGATTTTCTATTATTGATTTTAAATAAAATAGTTATCTTTTGAACGACTAAATAACGTTCAAACGCAATTTATTTTTGTAGAGTTCGAACGATCATACAACGTTCGAACGTGATTTATTTCCATTGTGTTCGAACATAACTTATACCGTTCGAACCCGTATACTGTTCGATCTGACCCTTTAACGTTCGAACGCAAAGCTAAATTCATACCGTTTGAACGAATTTATTTTTGTTTGAACGTATTTTGCAATTGTTCAAACATGTTATTACTGTTCTAACGTAAAATTGTTTCTGTTCGAACGATATTTTGGGACGAATTTCAACCGTGACAAAAAAAATTCCCGTTCGAACGGTTTCCTTCAATTTTGTCCCGAAAGATATTTTTTGGGACGAAATGGTGATATTCGTCCCAATATACATTTTGGCATAGTGTTTTTAGAACGAGCTCGGGATGATTTTTTTTCATCCCAAAATAATTTTTTGGACAAAATGGCTAATTTTCGTCCCAAAAGAGTCTTTCTGTTGTAGTGTGTATTTCTATTTGGTTATTAGTATAGTATTAGGGATATTGTCATTAGAGAAGACCGAGCAGAAATGAATCTAATGTGTGAATTGTAGACGTTCCCTCAAGATACACTTGAGCCATAACTTAGAACTCAATCTGATCATTAGCATGACTTCTATCTCATCAAGGCATAGTAGCTCAAATTGCACTGTCTAATTTCGATCGAGAAAGTTGATGAGAACATAATGTGATGAGAAGTAGTAATCTTGACAATCATAATTTAATGAATGTGCAAATTATATAAAACACTTGATAATTTGAGAATAAAAAATACATATCTCCCTTCATTATCCTTTTGCATAGGAAAGCAATTATATTGTTTGTTTTTTTAAGGGAAAAAAAAAAAAAAGAGAGAGAGAAAAACCAGTACGTACTGATCATTTTGTTCAGTCCACTCTATGTTTTTATTTCCTTAGCTTTTTCTTTATTATTTCAACTTTTTCCTTTAGTAAAGTCGATGCACTCTATATATATATATATATATATATATATATATAACATGATGATGATTTTAATTAATTAATTACTAAAATATGGTCAAATCTTATATGATTTTCAGTGCCAGTCATAAAGTTGATAAAAGTAGTGAATGATTAGAAAAAAGAAAAGGTGAACTCAAGATCTTGATTCCAGCAAGCAAATGAGTTGATGATTTTTTGATCAAATTCGCAAGATAATGCATGACTTATTGCTGTCTTGCGTAAAGAATATATGTATATTTATATATAGAGTTGGTGCCTAATGCGGTCCAATTGATCGATTAAATCCTACAACCTCACTTTCCAACTTCTTTCTTGATAATATTCCTCCTAATTATATTCTTCCTTCTTCAAATGAAATAAGGTTTTTTTTTTTAATAAAAAGAAAATAAATAAATAAATAAATAAAAAATCTCCAATTACTTCATCCGAATTGGATCAAAGTGTGCGAAGAACAAAGAATATTAATATCGCATGCAAAAATGTATTATTGTATTAAGTAATTCCATATCATTAAAATCGTCTATTTAGTTTCTAATATATATAATAATATCACTTATCAAAAAATATATATATTATATCAAATTAAATATTATGTATTAATTATATTTCGAGACGGTCTAATAATGACGTTACTGACTTATAAAACATATATATCATGTTATCCTGGAAATAATATATCGAATTAAGAGTATTTAAAATAAAAAGGAACTTGATGACGTGTGCATGGCTTAATTATAATCAGCTATATATCCTAGCTCTATGGTTCTTTACTAACAACAATGTTTTAAGGTTTGATCTTAATTAGCGCCCAACAACTTATTATTACACCATTTTCTTGCATGTGATCGCTTGTAGCTAGGGACCTTTTGCCGGAAAAAAGTAAGCTCCATTTTCACCCTTTTTTTTAGCAAGTGGGATTGATTTAAACAAAAAAAATTAAGATTTCTGATCAAACTTTAAGGCGTAGAATAAAATAAATAAATTCGTGAAATAAGTCTAAAATTGAAGCTATTTTCGGACTCATATTTCTTACAATTAACATGTGTGGAATTGATTTTATTATGAATAATGTCTAGTACGGTTTTAGGATGTGTAAGTGTTGTCCAGTTATTTGAAAAAAAATAATAATTTATCATTAGAAAATAATTTTTTGATCTCAATTCCAAATTTATTCATTGCTTAAAAAAATACACAAAACTTACGGTCTTAATTGTTTTCAAAAAATTTTTCAACTCATATCATTTCATTTCATCTAATTATTACAACTTTTCTAAATTTTTATATAAAATAAAATAAACAATTTAATTTTTTTAAATTTCAAAATAAAAATAATATTAAAAAAATATATTTTAATAATATTTTATTTAATTTTTAATTTTAATTTTAATTCATCGTCACGAAAACAAACTAGACTAAGATTGCAAATTTAATTTCTAGAAAAGCAACCCAATTATGGATATCAAAAATAGAATATTAAATGAGAGTTGGTTGATTAAAGAGAAGGTGTACAAGTTAGTAATTTACTTTATATATAAAGTATTAGGGGCTTATCTTAGTCGCTTTTCCGAGTAAATGTCTAATCAAGTTTTGTTGTGGGTTTAAAGGATGCCTAGATTCTAATAGATGAACATATCAATCTCACCAATCACTCTACCGCGATCTCATATATGCAAGCTTCATTGAGTGAAATCTGTTCATCTCCTAAACTTTAGCCTAGTGTCATCTTGTACAGCAGAGCACCTATACTTTAGCCTAGTGTAATCTTGTACAGCAGAGCAAATCAATTACTGTCTTTTGTGTAAACATTAGATTTGTATAAATAGGTTTCCTCTTGTAATACAATGTGTGACTTTTTTAATAAAACACAAACGTGTTCAAATATCTTATATGGTATCACGAGATCTCTATCTCTAACGAGTTTGATCCCCTTGCTTCCGCTATGTCTTAGCCGCCTACCTCTGTCACCAACTCCAACACTTCCACTCATCCACCAGAAAATACTATCATTGCCATCAACGCCCATAATCAGCTACCGGCCTACAAGCAGACATCCTCCAATTTTTCTACATGGCGTGCCCAATTTGACACCCTTGTCATTAACCCAATGGATCTCATCCATGTCCTACACTTGGGATTAACCCAACTGCTGATGCTATTGCTGCTCGCAATCACTTGATCCGTCAAGATAAACTCTTGCTCAATGGCATTTTTACCTTTGTGTCAAAAAGTATTATGCCCTTGATTGCTGCCTCTGGCATTTCAAGAGAGGTCTAGCTTAAACTGACTCGTCTCTATGCAAATCGCTCTCGCACGAGAGTCATGCAACTCAAGGATCAACTTACTTCCTTGAATCGTGGTTCCAAGAATGTCATTGAATACCTCCAGCAAGTCAAATGCACTGCTGATGAACTAGGACTGGTGGATTCTCCCTTCACAAATGATGATCTCACGCTCTACATCCTCAATGGCTTGGGATCTGAATTTCGTGACATCGCTACTCCAATTCGAACCAGAGAGACTCCATTCACGTTCGAAGAACTCCATGATCTGCTAGTCAGTCATGAAACTTATCTCAAATGCCTTGAGACGTTACAACAGACCACTATTGCAACAGCCAACTACCACCAAAAAAAGGCCCCTCAAACCTCATCTCATCGAGGCAAAGCTCACAGGAGCAACACCTTTCGGACCAATCAACGTTCTTCCCAGTCTCAAAATAGTTCTCAGTCTTCCACCAAACCCTCTGTGATCTGTCAATTTTATGCTATACCTAGTCACACGGCTCACCAATGTAAGAAATTATGGAACCCAACCTCTCCCAATGCTAACTATGCTGCTACTTCCACAGAAAAACCATGGATGGTTGACTCTGGTGCCTCTCATCATATCACCCCTGATATGTCCAAGCTATCCATCCACTCTGAGTATGATGGTACTGACGAGGTGATCATTAGGGACGGATCAAGTTTGGCAATTTCTCATGTTGGTACTGTGAACTTTCGGCTTCCTACTCGAACCATTGCTCTAACCAACACTCTTTGTGTACCTGCCATTCACAAGAATTTAATCTTAGTTCATGAATTCACCAAGACTAATAATCTTGTTATTGAATTTCACCTCTTCCATTTTTTTGTGAAGGATCTGACATCGAGGGCGACACTAATGCAAGGCAAATGTGATAATGGCATCTACACAATTCTAGCTTCATCTTGCAATGTTGGTGCTACGAAAGAAGTCTTCACCACTGAATGTGTGTCTTCAGATATTCGGCATAACCGATTGGGTCATTCCTCTCGGAAACTTTTTCATCATTTGATAAAAATGTTTCAATTACCAGCAAATAAACGTATTGCTCATTCACTATGTTCCTCATGTTCTATCAACAAGAGTCACAAACTTTCTTTCCATTTATCTAGCATTTCCAATTCCTTAACTCTTGAGTATATGTTCACAAATGTTTGGGGTCCATCTCCACATACATCTCTTGAAGGCTACCGCTACTATATTTTATTTGTTGATCATTTTACGAAATATTGCTGGTACTTTCCTATGAAACAAAAATCTAAAGTCTCCACCATTTTTCCTCAACTCAAGGCAATTCTTGAGAAACAGTTTTCCTTACCACTCAAACATCTGTACTCAGATAATGGGGGTGAGTTTGTCGCACTAAAAGGCTATCTTAGCCAACATGGTATTTGTCATCTCACAACTGCTCCACACACTCCGAAACAAAATGGAGTGGTTGAACGCCGTCACCGACATATAGTGGAGACAGGAATGACATTACTCCACCGTGCTCAGCTCCCCCCTTCAAAATAGAATTTGGCCTTTCAGACTGCAGTCTATTTAATCAACCGTATGCCAACCCCATTGCATTCTCTCCACTCACCTTTTGAAGTTCTATTTCAATCCAGTCCCAATTATCTCAAGCTTCGGGTCTTTGGCTGTTAATGTTTCCCATGGCTCAGACCGTATTCGCAACATAAGTTGGATCCAAAATCCCGTTCATGCATCTTTCTTGGATACTCCACCTCTCAAAATGCATATAAGTGTCTTGATCCAGTCACTAATCACATTTTTTCATCTCTCCATGTTCGCTTTGACGAAACTATTTTTCCTCACACTTTAATGTCTTCTCCTTCCCTCTCCTCTTAGCCTGTGTCCCCTCACCTCAGCTCCTAACTCTTGATTGCCTTATGCCAGATATGTCAAAGCAACCATCAGGTGGTCAGGCTTCCTCGAGTCCTCTATTGGATGAAGCTACTCAATAGGGGCTGTCACAACCTTGTGTTAATGTTTCCCCTGATTCTCATCCATCTGAGCATGCTCCCATATCCCAAGCTCCTATTATTTCCACCCCTGAACAGGTTGCTGAAGCCAGGCCTCCTCATTCTTTGCGCATGGTCACACGGTCCATGAACAATATTCACAAACCCAAGCACCTATTTATGACTACAAAGCATGCATTACCACCATCCTTAGAGCCCACCAGTGTTCATCAAGCTCTTAAAGACCCGCACTGGCGTCAAGCTATGAGTGAGGAATTTACAGCACTTGTTCACCATGGCACATGGAAGCTGGTTCCTGCTGCATCCCATCAGAACTTGGTTGGCTCCAAATGGGTGTTCTATATCAAACATAAGCCTGGCAAGTCCGTTGATTGCTACAAAGCTTGCCTCGTCACCAAAGGATTTCATCAACGATCTGGGCTCGACTTTACAGAAACATTCTCCCCTGTCGTGAAGCCTGCTACCATTCAAATCATCCTATCTCTTACCGTGATGAAAGGTTGGCCTCTCCGACAACCTGACGTTAACAATGTCTTTCTTCACGGCACCCTCACCAAGGATGTGTTCATGGCATAACCAACAGGATTTATTGATACCTCCCATCCTCAACATGTTTGTCATCTTCAGAAGTCCATCTACAGACTGAAACAAGCCCCAAGGGCCTGGTATCGTGCTCTTCATGATTGTCTCTGCGGCATTGGTTTTGTGAAGTCTGCCTTGGATCACTCCTTCTTTATCTACACTAATCACGGAACTATTGCATACTTTCTTATTTATGTTGATGATTTAATCCTCACTGGCAATGTTTCTGTGTTCATCTCTACAGTCATCAAGCAGGTGGGCTCTCAGTTCTCTCTGAAAAACCTTGGGCCTCCTCATTTTTTTCTGGGCATTGAGGTTATCCCAACTTCGCACGGGCTCTTTCTCTCATAGCACGAATACGTGTAGGATCTTCTGCTCAAAACTCGAATGGATGGTGCTAAAGATGTCACTACCCCCTAGCCACTTCAGGACGTCTTCATCTTCATGATGGTTCAGGTCCCGTTGATAGCACCACCTACAGGCGTGTTATCGGTTTTCTTTAGTATCTGGCACTAACTCACCCTGATATTGCTTTCCCGATGAATAAACTTGCTCAGTTCATCCACTGCCCATCTGAAACTCATTGGGTTGTTGTCAAACGGTTACTCTGTTATCTCAAGAACACTATCTATCATGGGATTCACCTTAAATGATCAACATCTCCTTAGCTCCTCGCCTACTCTGATGCGGACTAGGCAGGGAACGCTGATGATCGCACGTCTACCTCTGCGTACATCATCTTCCTTGGTCCTAATCCTATATCTTGGTGCACTCGAAAACAATGAGTTGTGGCTCGCTCCTCAATTGAAGTGGAATATAGGGCCCTCGCCAATGCCATGTCTGAACTTGCATGGCTTCAATCATTCTACCCTGAACTTGGCATTAAAATCTCGTTTCCACCAAAAATTCTATGCGATAATATAGGAGCCACGTAGGTAAGCTTAAATCCGATGCTTCACTCTTGGATGAAACATATTGCCATAGATTTACATTTTATGCGGGATTATGTGAGCAAATGATTGCTTTAGGAAGCTCATGTTTCAACTCATGATCAACTAGCTGACTTAATGACCAAAGCCTTATCACGCCAGCGATTTCAGCTTCTACGCTCCAAGATTGGTGTCGCCGATGGTAGCACCATCTTGCGGGGGCGTAATAGATGAACATATCAATCCCACCAATCACTCGACCGTGATCTCAGATATGCAAGCTTCATGGAGTGAAATCTGTTCATCTCTTAAACTTTAGGCTAGTGTCATCTTGTACAACAGAGCACCTAAACTTTAGCCTAGTGTAGTCTTGTACAGCAGAACAAATCAATTACTGCCTTTTGTGTAAACATTAGATTTGTATAAATAGGTTTCCTCTTGTAATACAATGTGTGACTTTTTTAATAAAACACAAACGTGTTCAAATATCTTATAGATTCGACCTATTAGGACTAACATATAATTTTGGGTTTGTATTTTTTTAATTACGGGAGCCTTTCACAATTCAAAATATGTACTGTTTATTCATTGGGTCTGAATGCCAGCAATAATGCAGCTTTTGGTTAGTGGGAATTGCTTACTATGGTCTTAGATGAAGAGATGGGAAGGCATCATATATCAATGGGAAAAAGGGGACTCCGATCCCTTGGGCTAAAAAGTAGGGTACTTTCTTTCAACTTTGAAACTTCTCATTGTTTTGCCCCCAAGTGGGAGTTTCTTATTGGTAATTGAAATGACCACCAGATGCTTTTCCCCAATGTTAATGTCTGCATTATCATCCACATTTCATAGCTGTCGTTTGCACCCAGAGCCAAGCAACTTCCTTTTATTTATTTATTTTTTTAAAGATATTGAGGGCCTGAATTCGGTGAGACTGCTTGCATGTTATCATTGTTTAATGTGATGGATAGGATCATTCAGAATTGAGTCATTAAAAAATGTATGGGAAGAGTAGTCATGAGTTGTGGGTAAAAGGATAATGAAGGCAGTCTAGTACTGCTTAATTAGTACTATTCTATAATGTTTATTAATGAGGGGAGTACTGCAATTATTGTAGCTGTAAACTTAGCAAGTGCGCCATGTTCACAGTGCCTACATCTGAATCATGCATATGGCTTTCATTGGGAACTTACTTCAATACACACTATTTTCATTTCTTTTTTTCTCTACATTCTATTCATGATATAAAAATTATCCCCTCAATTAATGTGTCCACGCAACAAACACTGGATATACTATATATATAAGGAAAATAGAGACCCAAAAAATGGATATAGGACTATCAAATTAAGATACATTATAAGCACCTTAAAACATTTAAGATCCGTTTGGGAATACAATTATTCTTACGTATTCTCAGATTTTTTTTTTTTCTAAATATCACTTAAATATAAAATATTTTTCAATTTCAAATATTCAATTTTTTCATTTAATCATTACCTAATCATTAAAACTTTTCTAAACTCCAAAATAAAACACAAAACTGTGTATAACTTTTCAAAACATCCAAACAAAAATAATATTAAAAAATTATAGTCAAACAATATTTTAACTTTATAATAATTTTATTTAATTTTTTTTTCTCTCATTTCTTAAAACTCAATAAAACATCTTAACTTAAACTATTTCTTAATATTCTGAAATATTCTTAGTATTCAAACTATACCTCATACTAACGTGCTTAACAATAAATTATGTAGAAGTAAAAGAACAGAAAGGGGAGGTTGGAACTAAGCTAGTAATCAATCCCAAGTTGCATTTCTTGGCCAATAGATTACTTCATAAACCAAGAAAGAGATAACCCAAAGGGTGGTTTGAGTTGGTAGTCTTGCGGGGGTTTCTGCTATAATTGTAAGGGATAGGTGTGGTAGATGGAAGATTAACTAACAGATGTTGTACATGAATCTTGTAGAGGATAACTAGTTGGAGGGCATTGATTCATCGCGCAATTCTATGTTATAAAACTTCAGGAGTCTAATAATACTCGTGCGGGATAAATTATAAAAAAATGGTGGATTGGAGGATTTCAAAGACTAAATATAAAAGAGTCCAAAAGGTCACACGGGGTGGCAGTGATTTGGGAGCGTTAATAAGTCAAACTTTTAACTTCTATCAAAAAATATAATAATGTGTCTAACATGACTTGAATTTAGGGTAACTAGTAACATAAGCAAACATGGAAGTTTGGACCGATCTTAGTTTTGCTGGTGTTTAAAAGCACGAAACACTATATTGACACCTGAGATTTACACCCTAGTTGGATCTTGAAAATCCAAGCAAAGGGAGTTGATGAAGTGGTGAGTATGGCACTGAAAATACAAGAAATAGGCAGTATGTGGGGCTCACGTGCTACTCTGAATGGCACATGAGACATGCATGCCAATCGGAATAAGTCACGACTTCTTTGACTTTGTAGACCGGCAGTCCAGAAATCAAGTGATGCAGAATGTGTTACTTGGAGATGGCAAAAAAGTATGTAGCAAATTAGCTGCAGGAGAAAAAACACGATCGGAAACATTTCAAATTTTCTTTTTATACCTTGAGAGGTAAAAGGGAGTGTTGCGAACGTGTCTCGTAAGCCTGGACTCAGCTTCCTCGTTCCTCGTATGGGACCTGTCAAGAAAGAGGTTAAGAAGCAATTCGCCCCCTGATTGACTGATTGGAACATCCGATGCTTGAGTCAGTTCATTTTTAGAGGAATTTAAGATTTTTCCCGCCCCCTTGTTTCTTACACGTGTCCTATCTTATATCCTCCTTCTGAGGTAGAGTTTTTGCTTCTTCCATATGTCTGAGGTCGTCTATCCCCTATATAGGGCACCATGCTGCTGCAATTAATTTGGTAGCTTCCACTCATCCCCCAATCTTCACCTTCTGGGCCTTTGATCAAGTGTAGCTCATCAGTCGACATCCCGTCAAGGATAGGTCCTTTTGCCGGGATGTCCTTCCCTTGATTCCCCGTATCAAGTCATTTAATGTAGTTGGGCTTCTTCACAGTCACTCCAATCAGGGACACACCTGCCAAGATTTTGCACCACACTGACTCTAGATCTGGCCATTTAATGCAGCAGGGCTCCCTGCAAGCTTCCCAAGCAAGGACATGTTCATTGGTGTGTCACCCCACATTCCTACATTGAGCTGGATCTCTGACACGACTATCTCGTTGGAACTAAACTATTCTTATTGGGTCTTCATTGTCTTCCCATTTCTAGATCGGGCTCAAGCGCCTTGAATGGCCTGGTTATTTCAGAGATGCCTTGAGAGACTCCTTTTAAGGATGATTGATGTCATGGTGGTGTTCCAAATGGAGGAGTAGATTGAGGAACATGAGGATAGATTGGGTTAGGTGGACAAAATTGAATTTGTTGCTACATCTGTGGTCCACCTAAATTCATGGATGGTTGATTCTACCTCTAGAAAAAATTAGCATGATTCCTTCAATTAGGATTGAATGTTTCTGAAAAATGACTAACAAACGGCTTTCCAAGATTATTTAGTGCATTTGCTTGCTCGACATAACACTTTGAATAAGCCTGTGTGGTAGGACACGTATGCATTGTATGCATGAGACTAGCAAAGAGAAAACATACTCCATCTTGGACTTGATTGAAAAAAAATCATGGTTCTACTTAGAGTTGAACTGGATCTCTAACATGCCTATCTTGTTGGAATTAAACTATTCCTATTGGATCTTCATTGTCTTCCCCTTCCTGGGTCGGGCTCGAGGGCCTTGAATCAATGTTTTGGATTTCGTACCGTACCAGCCGGTAAGGCCGATATTTTTCGTACCGGCCCAAATACCGGCCGTACCAGCCTATATTTTAGCCTGTGTTTTTTTTTTCGTTTTTTCAAATTACAAGCTTATTTTTTAACCTCAAATTTAGACTAGACTAGTTATAATTTATCTATATATATATTTATATATAATTTATTTATATATAGACTATTATTTTGGAATATAATTTTTATATATATTTATATATATAATTTATTTATATATCGACTATCCCGAAACGCTATCCCGAAATGATATTAGTATCGAAATATTTCGTTCCAGTGCCTTAACTAGTATGACGTCCAGTATGGTATTCAAAACATTGCCTTGAATTGTCTGGTTATTGCATGGATGCCTTAAGAAACTCCGATGATTGTTGTCATGGTGGTGCCCGAAATGGTGGAGTACTAGATTGAGAAACATGAGGATTTAATTTACTTTAATTCGGTTCGGCAAAATCGGCTTGCCTATAAGAATTTAATTTACTTGGTTTGATTGTACGTTTTTCTTCAGTTTGAGTTGTATTGTGTCTATATTGTTTTCGTTGACTGGTTGCTACTGCTGTAAGGACGGTATTCCTCCCCTTTGGTGAGGTTTTGAATAAAATGGGAGGTTTAAGAAAATAATAAATAAAAAAATAAGGTGATGGAGGTGTGAGCTGAAGGAATAGGAGGGAGGGGTCTCGGCTGGAGAGAAAAGAATTTCTTCAAGTCCTGAAATCTGTTGGTCTTGGGTGGAAGCTTTGTGATTCTATCTCTTGCAATAGCGTGTATATATATATATATATATATATATATATACACATACATACATGGTTGTGTGACTGGGTACTTTAAGGAGGGTGTCGCCTGTATCATGAGGGAGAGAAGAAAGAAAAACTTCAAAATGGGAAGATCATGTATCGGGTAGGAGCTTGGAGTTTATCTCTAAGGCCTTGTCTGGCCACAAGGTTTCTCAAATTATTCTCAAGTTATTTTGAAGTATTTTATGGTGTTTTTAGGATTTTTCAGATATTTTTTTTTTTCAAACATCATACAAGCATAAAATAATTTTAAATTTTAAATTTTTAACTTTTTCATCTAACCATTACTTAAATATTATTCAAACACAAAATCTAGTACAATTTTTTCAAATTTTCAAATAATTAAAATATAAAAATAATTCTATTTTTTCAAATTTTAAAATAAAAATAATATTCAAATAGTTTTTTAAATTTATAATATTTTTATTCAATTTTTTATATTTCCTTTTCAAAATCTATTAAAATATTTTAATTCAAATTATTTTTATAAGAACAATGCTACAATCACCGTTAGGGGCTCAGCTGGGGTGTAGCATTACTATTTCAAGTGTTTTTTTTTTAAGTTATTTATTATATAAATTTTTTAACAGTTTTACATATTTTAAAAAATAAAATAAATTTATATTATTATTAAAAAATACTTCTTTAATCAGAAAGTAAAAAAATTATTAAAAAATACTTTCTTAATGATGAAGTATATTTCATGATTAAGAATGTATTTTTTAATAATATTATGAATTTTTTTATTTTTTTAAATATTTAAAATTATTAACAAAATCAAATGTGTCTACCTAATTACAGACCCTACTTTGAATGGTGGACGTCAAAAGAAGGGTGGGTTGGAGTGGCTATGAAGAAAAGAACATCATCTCATGTAAGTACATGGTACAGACTTGTGACTCTTATCTCAAGTACATTTGGTCAACATCGCTGATCTGATGCTCACCATGATCACTTTATTCCAATCGATTGATAAATTTCTTTGATATTATTTCTGATCTGTTGTCTGGAGAAGGAATACGTACGAGGTAAGTCACACAAACTTCAGAAACTTTTTTTTGTCTTCCCTTAGATGTTTCTTCAACATGTTTTCTGTCTCAATTTGCTGATGCTTTTTTTTATTCTATAGAATAATTCTTTGATTTGCAAATATATTGGTTTCACGATCCTTTATTCTCTTGCTTTGGTCATTTGGATGCAGAGTTGTTTCTCGACATCGCAAATCAAAGAACAAAATTAAGAACAAGAGGTCAATTAACATGACCCAGATGTCTAGAGAGAGAGAGAGAGAGAGAGAGAGACAAACACAAAAATAAAATAACATGCAAAGCAAAGAATTTTGTTTCTTTCATTTACATCTAATTAGTGAATTTCCTTCATTTTGGTATTTATTCAAATCTTTTTGTCTCAATTTACAATTGAGTTTTTTTTTTTTTTCTATATTATGTTTTTTTTTATCTGTAAATGGCCGTGCAATCGTTTTCCATTGCTATTGGTTTCCGAATATTTTTATTCTTACATTTCAATTTGTTTGCCAACTTATCTTTCTCCATCTCATTTCACATTTCATGTAGTTACTGATAAAGTGTTAAAAATTACATGATTAAGTTGCTAAAATGAATGATTTGTTTAATTAAAAAATGAATTAAGCACTTAATTATATAGTGAAATTTAATGCTTGACTCAATGTTAAATTCTGTTTAATATCCCAAATTTTATTCTGATATTTTACAAATGTTGCAGGGCATTATGGGAAAGATATTAAAAATATATGGGTATTATTGGAAGTGCCCAATTAGCATGGCAGTAACAGAAATTCACAGCAGCTAGGGATTGGAATCAAAATGAGGAAAAGAAATGAAAGAGGGAGGGGTTCACTCGCACGAACGAGCACACTGCAGAGAAACGGTGCAGGGCACCCACGCAATGAAACAAAGAGCAGAGGGCCTCACCGCGAACGCAGGAGCTGGAGACGAGCTCACGCTGAACTGCTCACGCACTCACAACACGGACTCAAAATGCGGGGCTGCAGACATGAAACGCGAATCTGTGCTGGGCAGAAATGGACAGCAGCACGCATGCACGAAGTGGAACGCGGGAGCAGAGATCAAAACGCACGAACGGCAAATGTGAAACGCAGAGAAGACGCGAAGCTGGGCTGAGACATGCGCACTGCAGAGACGAAACGCACAGCAGCAGGGGCGCACTGCAGAAATGAAACGCACTCACGCAGAGACGAAACGCACGAAGAGGGCTCAAAACGCAAGGAGGAAAACCTGTGCTGGGAGAGGCAAAACGCAGAGAGTATAAAAAGAAATAAACTTTTTTCGTGCGCTGTCTCTCTCGTTCGATTTTACTTTTACTAGTTTTCATCTGTTTTTCTGGGGGACAATTCTTTTGTCTTTCAGTTTCATTTTTCTTATTTCCGTGAGTTTTGGTTTTTCGGTAGTTTCGGATTTCAGTATCTTTAAGGGATACAGTATATTTTCAGTCAATCATTTTTCCTTAAAAACAGTAATTAGTGATGTTGGATTTTAATCTTCTTGAGCATTTTGCTAATTTAGAGATGATAGGCTAGATTTTTAGCTTGGGATTCAATGAGTAACCCATGACTATTTGGGATTGGATTCTCTTCAACAATTAGTGCTTTTGATGATTAACTTGATGGATTATATTTCCATATGCATCTAGAAAATATTAGAGTTCTTTGTTCTTGATTCAGATCAATTGTAGACGTAAGGCACAATTGATACTTGAACAAGTAATATGACTTTGATGTTTTTCTTTCATTTTTCTATGATTCTCATATAATTTGTCAAGTAGTTTTATTAAAATAAAAATTGTGGTTTATTGCTATATTATCCGACCATGATCTCTAGGAATGAGAGAATGGTTGAGAGAAAATGAAAAGAGAAGTAAATCCATCACCAAATTAGTGGGTGAAAATTGCATCCCAAGTGTTTGTTTAATTGCTTCTTACAAGTTTAAGTCAACTTCCGCGCATTTTCTTTAAAGCTCGATTCTTAGCAATTTTAGAAAAAAAAAGAAAAATAGATTCACTTTTATTTTCAGCTTTACTTATGTTTGATCATCCCGACAATTTCACTCATAATCCATTCCACACTCTCTTAGTAAATAGCCCCATTTAGATGTTAATATTGTTAGCGGTTAATTTCTAAAATTTATTTTTCTTTTCTTATTATTATTTTTTTGTTCATTGCTAGCTCATTTAGTTTAATCTTTTCTTATCATTTTAAACTTTCGTGTCACTCCAAACGGTAATATGTTGTCTTGCGAAAATGAAATGTTTACTAAATTCTCATTGTCCCTGTGAATTCGATCTTGGAATTTACCCTTGTATTACTTTGACAGCTTCTATGCTTGGAAGTCAAAATTAAAAGCTGATCAGTTACCAAAAAAAGCAAAAGTGAAATAGGAAAATAAAAAACTGCAAAAGTACGTAGAGAACGAACGAAAGAAAGAAGGAAAGAAAATGGAGACTCTGGTGTCATCATTTTTCAAAAAACTTGGAGAATACTTGGCTACTCTTTGCGGAGAACATGTTGGCTATCTGATTTCCTCTGAGAAGAACATCACGAAAGTAAACGAGCATTATCAGAAGCTACTTTTAAAGAAGGAGGCCGTGCAACAGTCCGTTGAAGGAGCCAATTGGAATCAAGAAGTAATCGCACGTGAAGTTCAAACATGGCAAACAAATGTGGACATAAGAATTGAAGAGCTGCGAAAATTCCTTGAAGAAGAAGTTAATGCTGATACGATGTGCTTGAATGGGTGGTGCCCAGACCTAAAGTTTCGTTACTCCTTAGGTAAGAAAGCTCAAAAGAATACTCAAGCCATAGTCGAGCTATTACAAGAAGGTGAAAAATATGAGCGGGTGTTCATTCGTGCTCCTCCGTTGGAAGTAGGATCAACATCCAAAGGACGCTTTAAGAATTTCGAGTCAAGAAAGACAAAGATTAATCAAGTTTTGGAGGCTCTAAGGGATGACAAGATGGACATGATTGCGATATGTGGTATGGGAGGCATCGGGAAGACAGAAATGGCCAAAGAGATAGCCAAAAGAGTAAAAAGTGATAATTTATTTGATAAAGTTGCAATTGCAATGGTGTCTCAAAATCCAAACCTGAAGGAGATTCAAGCTGCAATTGCGGAGTGCCTAGGCCCGAAACTTAATGAAGAGTCTTTATCAGGAAGAGCAACTCAACTACATTCAAGACTAGTGAAGAGTACGAAGGTCCTTATAATACTGGATGATGTTTGGGAACCACTTGATCTCGAGGCTATTGGAATTCGTCATGGAGATAAAGATAATAGATGGAAAATCTTGCTTACCTCAAGAAATGAAGAAACTTGCAATCAAATGAATACTCTTAAGATTTTTCCAATCGAACTCTTATCTAAAGAAGAAGCATGGAATTTTTTTAGAGAGATGGTAGGTGATTCATGTAGTGGTAGCCCCAGTCTACGACTAAAAGCCAAAATGGTTGAAGAGGAATGCGGACGTTTACCTATTGCTATTGCAACTGTTGGAAGTGCTATGAGAAACATTAGCAATGAAGATGAGTGGGATGGCGCGCTTGAGCAGCTTAGAAAGTCTATTCCACATAATATCCCTGGTCTACATCCAAGGGTCTATGCCAGCATAGAGTTCAGTTACAGTCATTTAAAAAGTGAAGAAGCCAAGCCATGCTTTCTTCTGTGTTGTTTGTTTCCAGAAGATTATAATATACCTATTGAAGATTTAGTAAGATACGGAGTTGGGCGAAGGTTGTTTGCAGACATTGATACAATAGCAGAAGCAAGGCGAAGAGTCCATGCAATTGTTCATAATCTTAAAAGATCAAATCTATTGCTAGATAGTGGGAAAAAAATATTCATTAAAATGCATGATGTTGTACGGGATGTTGCCATATCAATTGCATCCAGAGATGAACATGGTTTTATGGTTAGATGTGATGTTGGACTTAAAGAATGGCCACAAAAGGATACATATGAAGGCTTTGCCGCAATTTCTCTTATGCTTGGAAAAAGAACAAAACATCCTGAAGGGTTGAACTGTCCTAGACTTCAGCTTTTAAAACTGTCATCTTCTAATTTTGATCTCCCACCTAATATGTTTGACGGAATGAAGGAAATAAGAGTGTTGTCTTTGGAAAGAATGTCTTTCATGGTACCATTGCCAACATCAATTCAAGTCCTTAAGAACCTTCGAATGTTGAAGTTGGAGTATTGTTCTGACAAATTAAAAGATGTGTCAATAATTGGAGCACTTGAGAAACTAGAAATGCTGAGCTTTTTTGGTTCTGGGATCAAAGAGGTTCCGAAGGAAATAGGAAATCTTAGTCAGCTGAAGTTGCTAGATCTATCGAAATGCTATTATCTTGAGCGAATTGCAGCTGGTGTCCTATCATGTTTATCTCGACTGGAAGAATTGTACGCGTATGAATTTCAAAATTGGAAATCTACAGGAGGAAATGGAGGAGGAACAGATAATGCAAGCCTTGCCGAAATAATCCCGTATTCCCATCAAATGATGGCTTTAAAAATTTCTCTGCCAAGTATAAAGTTCTTGCCACAAGACTTGCACTTCAAAAACCAAAAGATGAAATTTGGGATAAACATTGCACCTTGGAATGATGAAGACATATATTTAAGGCGGGTTAATACCCATGAAAAGCAAGAAATGAGATATTTTTCAGAAGACGAATTGAGACTCGATGGTGACGCAAGAGATATTGTGGAAAAATCTCTGGCGAATATTGCTCCACTATTGGATAAATCTCAAGTTTTGATATTGAAGAATATAAAAAACTCAAAAAATATTTTGCATGATTTAGACCGAAAAGGTTTTCCATACTTGAAGGATCTTCTAGTTGTTCGTTGTGAAGATTTAGAATATTTGCTCGATGTCAGACCAGACGACACTCTACATGTTGTTGCCTTCCCTCTCTTGGAGTCACTAAAGCTCGCTTTGTTGGCTAATTTAAAATAGATATATTATAGCAAAGTCTCGGAGAGGTCCTTTAGTAGTAGAGGTGCCCTCAACAACCTAAGATATCTTCAGTTAATGGATTGCAGGAGTTTGAAACATGTCTTTTCAGTGCCC
This sequence comes from Juglans microcarpa x Juglans regia, assembly GCF_004785595.1. Classification (NCBI taxonomy): domain Eukaryota; kingdom Viridiplantae; phylum Streptophyta; class Magnoliopsida; order Fagales; family Juglandaceae; genus Juglans; species Juglans microcarpa x Juglans regia. The sequence goes on from NC_054606.1 coordinate 12,576,070, forward strand.
ATAGCGAGCAGTTTGGTTCAACTCCAAGAGTTAGACATAACCTGTTGTGAAAATATAGAACAAATTTTCTCATTGGAAGGCAGAGAACATAAGAAGGCATTTTTTGAAATGAATTTGCCGAAATTGAAGAAAATGAGGCTCTGGAAACTACCAATGCTCATTGGTTTTTGTAAAGCAATGGATCCTGTTGATGAGGTATGATTTTTTCCCTTTCCTCTCTTTGGTTACATGCATGCAATTTTATCAGTCGTTCGGTATTTATTTTTAGTTAACAAATCATTGAATTATATAATTGGTTGTTACCTCTTTTCGAAACTAAAAAATACAGAAGAAATAGGAAAAAATAAAATCCACGCTATATATTTACATACCCACACATATATATAATTTAGATTTGACACTTATTCATGATATTCGAACTTGTGAATTTGACAGATAAATGGATCTAGCACTGAACTATTTTCATCCAACACCATTTCTTGGATACCCAATTTAGAAGTACTTGAGGTTTCGGATTCATATAGGCTACAAGTACTATTTAATCTGGAACTGGAAGGACAAAAGGTCAAAGAGGACTGTACACTTTCTCAATTGAAAACTCTGTCCTTGTACAGTTTATCAGCATTGACACATGTGTGGAAGAATATTCCGCAAGGATTTCAAGGCTTTCACAATCTGAAGCAAATTGAAATCACCAGTTGCGATAATCTAACATATTTGTTTTCAACTTCTGTTGCGAAACTGCTTGTACAAGTTCAAGTAGTATATATTTCAGAGAGCAATCTGATCGAAAATATTATTCAAAGAGAGCAAGAAGCTGGAGAAGAAAGGGAAACAGATGTGATTGTATTCCCTAAACTTCGTTACATCCTATTGTGGCGTTGTCCGAAATTGAAGACATTTGGGTCAGAAACTCAGAGCCGAAGAAAACCAAAGAAAATGGACACAAAACTGGATTCAAGAGTAGTAGTACGAGATTCCCCTGATTTTCTTGGCGGATGCCTTGAGTCATGTGTACCACATCGCAAGAATTATAAACCGATGGTTATGTCAGATCAAAGCATCAGCAAGAGATCCAAAGGAAGCTCCTCTGTAGGGAGAACTAAACACTACAATCCTGGACAAATACCAAATAATCCTGCAATCACAGAGGTCTGTAACTCTTAGTTCACATTTTCTTTCATTTTCGTTTTGCTAAAAAATGTCAACCACTGATTTGACCAACCTTTTTATTGTGTACGCATTCCAGTTTTTAATTATCATGAGTTGATTCATGGATTTTCCTTATTACTATATGCTTTAATTTCATTTTACAAAGAAATGACACGATGCAGTATACATGTTATTGCAAGCCTTACTACTAGTTGTGGGTTATGTGATCTTGTCTTTTGTTCTCTTAGGATAAATTCATGAAGAGTTTAGCTAGATAAAGACCTTTTGTGTGTAACCTTTGATGTAAATGCATTCCAATTCTTAATTCTTTTGTCTCATAATGGTAAAAAAAAAAAATCAAAGTCCTATTTCAAAATGTTCACGTCTTTTTCTGTTCAAGTAGTATTTGTTAACAATTTTTAATATTTTGATAGGTTACATTGACTAAGCAAGAGCAAAGTGTGGCTCTTATCCAATCCAACTTGGTTGAGACTCTGCAAAATCTAGAAAAACTTGATGTAGGTGATTGTGATTTATTGGAAGTGATATTTGTTATGAGGTGGCTTGAATTCTGATTGAACAGTGCAAGTGTCGTAGGTTCGCTCGAGCGGAGGTTCACTCAGCTCGAGCGAATTCAGACAGAGAGCTTCGCTCAACATTCGCTCGACACTCAGCTCGAGCGAATTCAGACAGAGAGCTTCGCTCGACATTCGCTCGACATTCAGCTCGAGCGAATTAAGACAGAGAGCTTCGCTCAAGTATCGCTCGACATTCAGCTCGAGCAATATCCAAGTCAGAGAGCTTCGCTCGACACTCGCTCGACACCCAGCTCGAGCAAGTTCAGGCAGAGAGCTTCGCTCGACTCTCGCACAACTGTTGGCTTGAGCGAAGTGCAGAATATCTACGTTCGCTCGACACTCGCTCGACGTTCGCTCGAGCCAATGTTCACAAAAGTAAATTCTCACTTTTCCTATAAATATCAAACGGCGCCTTTCTCTTCCTAAGGACTTCAGAATTCATTTTACTCTTGTTTTAGTGTTTTCTTGAGAGAGAAGTCTAGAGTGAGTTTGAGAGATAACTTTCTTGTGAAGTTTTGTTGTATTGATTTGTACTCCATCTCTGTTGATAGTGAAATCTTCGATACCAACCCCACCAGTGGACGTAGGCTCATTTTGAGTCGAACCACTTAATTCTTGGTGTTATTTCTGTGTGATTATCATTAATTTCTTTTGTTTAGTTCCGCTACTATACTTCGTGTTAGTCTTAGCTACACTTATTCCCAACAATATTTCAACTGGAGGGACTGCATGTTGAGGAAAGCCTTGTCTTCGACAATTTGACACGGTTAAGTTTATCCTGTTTGCCAAAACTGTTGCATATATGGAAGAAGGGTCCACAAGAAATTAGAGGCTTCGGTAACTTGAAAATTCTACAAGTCGATTGGTGTGGCAATTTGAAATACTTATTCTCACCATTTGTAGCTAAACTTCTCGTGAAATTAGAGAAAATGGAAGTTATGGGCTGCAATGAAATGGATAAAATCCTTGCAAAAGGATCAGGAGAAGAAGAAGAAAGAGAGGTGATTGTATTTCCCCGAGTGAAATCCCTTTTACTCGAGAGATTACCAAAATTAGAGTGTTTTTGCAACGAAGCTAATGCTTTTGAGTGGCCATCCCTGGAGACAATAACAATATTTAGATGCAACAACTTGAAAATGTTTGTCCCAACAGAGATGAAAACTCCTAAACTACAAGGAGTATATACAAATCACTCAAAAACCTTACAACCCATGGTAGGAGTAGACCTCAATGCCACCATACAACACATGATCATCAAAGGAAAGGTACGGATGTTACATTCTATAGTAAACATTCTTTATAAAAGGGTAAACTTTTAATTCAGTGATTTTTGAATAAATCTTAGATATAGAAAATTGCATCGCATTAATTATTATGTTTATAAAATTGACTAACATCATTGATCTCTCATCAGCAATTAATGTTTCAATATCCAAAAAGTTGTATCATTAGGTTATCTAACCTGATCTCTGCTTATAGGACGGCTCCAATGATGAGGGCTCCAATGAAATCTACGCTTCATCATATTTGAGTAGATCTCGAAGGTACTTAAAACTAATTAGGAATTATATTATCTTTTTTCTTAGAATCTAATTTCTTTAGGTTATTTTTTTCTCAAATTGCAATAACTTGTTTTGTTTGTCTGATCTCAGCCCTCTCGTCTGTCTGTATTTTCTACCGTCAGTTTGTCTGTGTAATCACCATCACTTTTCCCATTTCTTGTAGTACGTTCTCCTTTGAGCTGATGACTTTTTTTTTTTTTTTGAAAATTAGCTGATGACTAATTAATATAATTATGATGTTGAGGATTATTTGTGATTTTTCTTTTATTTCGAACAACTTTAAGATGACGTTTGCCTATATATATATAATTTTCAAACAGATATATAGGTGCCTTGGATTAATATTGACTAATCCAATTGTTATAGACATGGTTATCCCTAATCTTTATTTTATAATCGGATTAGCTTGACCATGATTCTCTTGTCATATTATCATTTTTATTTTTTTTTTGTATATATTTAATGCATATTATCATGCTGGCATTCAGGTGAATTGACAACTAATTGTGAGTTTGAAGCATGCAGGTACGTGTTATGACAAGATCAACTTAGTACAGATCAATTGCAATATGGTCCGTAAGAGTTCTTGTCCAAGACTATTAATTACTGGTTCTACAGCTTGTACCAATCGAGTGTTGAAGTCTAGGAATGCTTTATGCAGTTAGCTCTTATTATTTCCTCCGTTTTTTTATTATGTATCTAAGTAGGAAACTATCTCTTTGTAACAGATTCCAAGTATATCATGATGACTATAACTCTTCTTATTGTACTTGTGTATCAAATTCTATATGCTGAAGACATGTTTCACATCCTATAAACCGAGGCAAACAACTTGCGACAAAGAAAGATGACAGTCCAGTGTTCCTGATGCACCTATGATGCCTAAGTTAGCAAATACGTATATGGGATTGTTATAAAGGCTCTAGGATTGAAGTTACCTGAAATCACTATCCCTCGTCATTTATATAGACGTAGCACCTTGCTGATAAGAGCAAATTGATAACTCAATCTCTTGATTTTACTTATTGGTTCCTGAACTTTCAATGGGGGATAACATCCCCTTTAGGTGATCTAGGCGAGATTCTCACCATCTCCTTAACAATAGGATCACCTTATCATTCTGGTGGTTATAACATTGATTCATAATGAATAACGATACCTAGGGGACTAACTCGCCATTGGGCTCGTGACATATGGGCCTCACATATCATTGGACCCGTCTTATCGGGATCCGAAAGGCTCCTTCAGTTATCCTCCAAATTTCCATCACGTGGGCGTGGCGGGAATTTGATAATTACAAATGGCTCAAGTTTGCGAGCTCTAATTGGCAGTTCATGTCCCCGTACTTTGGGAGAATTGTAACGACTCCTCTGTTCATGCTCGGTCAAGTCATCAAATCGTGGGATATGCCCATAATGATGTCGTTGTCAGCCTATTTGGCTCACTTTTTGAATGCTTAACTGTCACGCCATTTCTTTTTTACAAATACCCTTTCTCCTCTCATCCTTCTTTCTCTCTCTTCTCGTTCATTGGTTTCCCAACTTTCTTATTTCCTCGTTGTCTCATAGTTTCTTGTTGAAATCCTAGTCTTCATTTTTCCCATTTTTCGCACTTCGGCACAGATAGCTCAACAGAATACCACTTGACTTCCTTCTCGTGGAGCTCCTTGGTTGGCTCCTAAATCTTCCACTTAGTGTGATGTCCCTTATTATGAGGGCTTTGGGTAGTCTTCCATTACACCTCTGCCGACCCTAACAAATTGAGGGATTCCTATGGGATTTTCGACTTCATGATTCATGAAGTTCCTCTTTGCAGTGTTGTTGACATGGAGGGCTTCGATGAGAAGGTTGCCCTTCTCGCATGTGCACTTGCACATGGATTGAGGCTTCCCATTTGTCACCCCGTGTGCGACGTTCTTGATTTCTTGAAGTTGGTGCCTACTCAACTTCACTCTTATGCTTGGAGAATCTTCATGTCATGTTTTATTGCGTGGAGGATGGTTTTGGAGCCTACCCGAGAGGAATATTCTGATTCAACTACCCAAGAGTTTTTGCCACCCATTCGATTAGGGTGTCAGCTGGCAACATCTATAGCTTCTGCTTGCGTTCCCATGATCACCTGGCGCAATTTGAGGGTCATCATTCCAATGCCAAATAGTGGCAAAAGAAGTTCTTTTTTTTCTTTGGTCAGGGCTAAGAATCCCCTAGCCATGAAGTGCAAAGGGTTGAGTTCCCGATCCGTGCCAATTGGGGTCGGGTTCCTGATGACAAAGTGATTGTTGTTACCTTGTCTAAACGAGAGCAATCCTGTATTGAGATGATTTATGCTTGGGTAAGGCCAAACGAGGATGCTGTTTAAAGCTTAGAGTATGACATAGATAAGAATAAATTATATACTACAAGTATTATTTGACTTGCATAATTATCTATTAAAATATTAATTTCTATGATTTTTGTAATTTTATGTGATTTTGCAAAGTTTGAATTTAAAGAGAAGTGTTATAGTCACAAAGAGATCCTATAAAAATAAAGTCACAAACTGACTTAGCTTAATATGTTATGTTAAATCTGCTTTATAGATCTAATGTATCAAAAGTAGATTTCACGTATCGCATCATCTATTTGTAAATTTACTTTTGTTGAATCATTTTATAACTAGGTTTGAAAAAAATTCTTTTGGACAACATCTATCTAGGCTTACCTCTGTTCATCCTGTGCTCAAAGAAAAGAACATGTGAAGCCATGAGAGAAAAAATCATGTCTAAGATCACATGTGGGCAGAACCACACTTATTCGAGTTGTAGCTACATGTATGCCTATGTATTGGATGACCTCTTTCTTCCTTGCAACTTACAAACGAATTCGTATATAGCTGGATTGATGCAAAGTTAAAAGACTTTTGGTAGGATTTTAAAGGGATCAAGATACACTTCAATCCAAAGCACTGGTGGAAGACTCGAATTGATCAGAAGCTTATATGACATCAATAAGGCCCTAATTGCTAAATTTGGAGGAACATTTTGCGTAACAAGGATAAATAATTCAATGATCAATCTGCATCGGAGATCCTAAACATTCTTCTATGAAAACTGGAGACCGAAGACACATTGATTTGGACCTCAAGTGCCGATGGTAGTAGATAGATACATTATAAAATCTGTGCATTGGAAGGGTCAAGAGCGTAGATTCATGCAACAAAGGAGTGCAATCCGGATTGAATGGAAAAGAACTTGGAAATTAAAAATACAGGATAGATTTACGTTAAAGTCTTTGGAGGATTGCATGGGGAAAGTAAACAATGGACCACTTGTTTATCAAATGCCAACATGCGAGAGTGATACGGAGAGGCTCATCAAAATTCACATTGATGATACGGATCATGTCTATAAAACAATTTTTTTAAGTAGGAATTTTCACTCCGTGTCACGTCTTCATAACTCTTCGAGAAACAGAGTGAATATTACAGTTAGAGCCAACTTCGAGAAACACCGAAATCTGCATCGGCGTAGGGGACACACGCGCCTGCTGCAGTACGACCACAACGTTCAAATCTAGATCAATCTAAAATATCTGAGGGTGGGGAATGTCCTAATACGTAGCTTGTAGTAGAATAGTCTCTGGAAATTTTATGGTCAGATCTAGAATATTATAAATAGAATACTATATCATACGTGTAACTCATTAGTATAAAAATACATATATAAAAAGTAGCATATACACACACTCACTCTCAGACGCCACATACATATATATACACACATACATATATATATATATATATGTCAATTAATGATATATACACCAAAAATAACCAGCTGTCAATCTCAGTTTGATCTGGTAAAAGAAATGAGTCCTGCAAGTTTATAGAGCATAAGCATCTTGAACTTCCAATTTCAGCGTTTATGTTTTAGCTCTTTGTCCCCAACATCTGGGTGGTTTTTAAGGAAGTATTGGGAGGTTATCATGGTTTCACCAATACTGCTTTGGAGGCATCAAGATGGTTAAGACGGCAGGTTCCAAGGAGATACTCTGGTAGCTCTTCTGGCGTATTCGCCTATACATGACAGATTGACATTTAGCATTAGAATTAAGAAATATGATTGTCAGGAAGGTGATATTAAAAGAAGCATAATCAATAAGAGTAATGCTAAACAAGCATAATTGATAAAAAAGCAAACTTTTGTTTCCAATTTTTTCACTATCGTAAGTGGCACGGCTCAAGTTCCACATTTATGGTTACACCCTAATAGAAGGCCTAAGCCACATGGACTATACTCTAAAATGATTAGATAATGATACAATTGGAGTTCTATTGAAACCATTATAAAGAGCAAGAACTTTTCATTCCCAAGCAATGTATGATCTCTCATACACTGCCTACTCTTACCACTTATCATATTGGGTTATCACATTATTGATGTAGAAAAGAGAATTGAGTTTCTTCACAGTTCACACTGAGTCATGACACAAAAAAGTAATTCTGCATAATTCAATTTCAGTGGCATATATATTTCTGGTTCACAAGATCTGAACCGTAGAAATAATCAGCTTTCAGTATCTACAAATGAAAACCGCCAAATAACAATTTAGTTCCTATAAGTTTATGCGTACTTAAGATTACTCCCCTGTAATTTCAATACTGTAATTTCCTACTATATTTGTAGTCCCTCCCATCCATCGTTACATGTCACTGAGGCTTGATGTGACCAAAAACAGCCACTCAATAGGTGACATATTGGTGATCCAGAAGTTCCAAGAAAATAAATAAAAACTCAAAAGAAAAAAAATAAAAGAAAAAAATCATAAAAAAAGAACATAGATAGGAAGGAAGAGTCAAGAACAGTACTCAGAGGAAGACAAATACAGAGACGAGTACCATGAGGGTAGATCTGGATAGTGGAGTACCCAACAATAAGGGAATGATCTTGTCTCCACAATTTTTATTTTTTTTTTTATTTTTATTTTTTTTTTTTGGGGGGGGGGGGGGGGGGGGGGGGGGGTGGGTGGGGTGGTTTGATCTGAGGGTTGAATTAAAAAATATTGAAGAATTCATAGAATTCACTTTTGAGTTTGAATAGTGTGGACATCAAGAAGCTTCAGTGCTTGCCATATAGCCCAAACCAAGACACAAGACCAGAGATTTAAAACGGACCAACAGCCGGAGTCTACAAATTCAAGGCAGGTAACTTCCAGCCCCGTTAAAACTCTCCACTACTTCATTCTAAACAACATCCACGCACCTCTTGGACAGGGTCACAGGAACACAAATATTCTAAAAGTAAAGAATATTTTACTAGAAGGAAAAAAATAACTCAGAAACATAAAGAGGACTCGATCTACTGGGGTGAACTTCCCACTAAAACTGTTCTCATCCGTACACCATGCACTGTTCATTGTGCATTTTGCAATTGCCACCAGCTCTGTAACCAAGGCTATCAGTTTGCTAAAATGGAATGCAATCTGAAATGAATTTGTTTTGGGTGACTATGTCCATCTCATGTGCAGTGTTCCTTTCTAAAAGCAAAACAAAATAATAACCTTCAATAGGACATCATTTCAGGTGTCATATAGAGTCCCGAGTGAAATTAAATGCAGCGGCATTGATCGAGGTAACAGATGGATTTCATGTTGAATGGAATCTGGAATTACTGGGTTGAATATTCTCAAGTTGAAAAACCAGGACTCAATTGACAGTAAACAAAAAACATGAAGGTATAAAAATTATAGTTCGGCCAATGAAAGAAATTAGTAGTTTTACCTGTACCAAAAATGCCATCTCAATAACCAGATTGTTAAGGTACCCGAGAACAAGACTGACCACACCCCTTGCAACTGTTGAGGACCCAATATCGATCCCAAGCTGAAATGATTGTTTATTCCAGATTAGCAGATGTTATAAGACCCGATCCTGAATTATAGTATTTCTTCTGTCTCACTACAGTGATCTGGGGGCATGAACATCTCTCTCTCTCTCTCTCACACACTCATGCAGACGCACACACAGAAGAGGACAAGGTACATATATAAAGGAACAACACTTCTTGAAAACTTACCTCCAAATAGTTATTCCCGTGGAAATAGTTAATTTCAAGGCTTGACCAATCAGGCATGCTTTCTTTCCCACACTTTGCTTAACTATCCATGAACCCTGAGAAAATAAATGTTAACACTCCTAACCCATGCACCATACATTTACGATAGAGAAATAATATTTGCAGTCCTAGGGCGTGCAGGCATCGCGCACTCATTTTGACAAAAGTGGGTAAGTCTGGGATCTACATGAAAAAATCATTTTTTTAATGGCGGATCCCACTTTTTTTCAAACGAAGTGCGTGAAGCTTGCATACCTTAAGACTGTATTTAGCATTACTCTAATATATAAATATATATATATATATAAGGTTCGTGCGTAGTATAGACGATTAGGTCACTTCATGCCAACAAAATCAGAAGAATGCTGGAAAATACAAAAGTTAACAACTTCTACAGATCCCTGTTCAGATGAGTGAACCCATAAACATTAATAACTATCATGTGTACAAACATCTGAATGCATGAGATCAAAATGGCAGAATCTGAGTCCCAGATCATAATGGGCAACATATAGTGCTGAAAGCACACATCACAGTAGACATATCCAGGAACTGCGAGGGTCTCTGTATTCAAATAAGCAATACGCTGGACTTAGAAGATATGAAGATGTATGCACATAGAATGGTAGAGAACTTTGTTTAACTTGGTTGTGCACAAAGGATGAGAGATCAATACAATATCAAAATTACTTTCATAACATCTGCAAATATAAGTTAAATGCAACGTTGAGCAATGCACACTTCTAGGCCAATGGTGTTGAACTTAAGAATCACTTGCTTTAGTTTTTTCTAACCTAACAAGAAAGTCAAACTTTATTAATGATCAAAAAAGGTATTGCCCGAGTACTCAGGGCACATACATGAGGAACACCTGATAAGAAAAAGAAAAAAGAGCAAAGAAATCCTGAGAAACAGGAAAACCAAAATGAACAATCGTCTAATGGTAAAGGGTTTTGAAAACAAAATTCTCAAGATCCACCACCATTTCACCATCTTCAAAGTTTCGGTCATTTTCTCTTCAGATACAACATAACATGAATCATCTTCCACAACAAACAACTTGATGCAGGAGGATCCGGGCATGATGATGCTCGGCTGACAGATTAAGGATTAATACCACAGGGCTACCTTAAGAACGCAGATCAGCGCAAAACCGGTGGAAAAAGAAAAAGATTACTTGGTTGGGCGAGAAAAGGGGGTTCGGAGAGGAAGGGTTGATATTTCTTAGTCGGGCGAGGAAAGTGGGTGACATCAGTGTTTTGGACATAACTTTGGCTACGGGTATCAGAATCGTGCATATGACCCCAATTTGGAAAGTTCTTTTCAGCGTGCACGTCATGGTCACCAAGCCGTGCCTGGTGAGCCCCATTTAGACCCAAAAATCAGCTGTTTTCCCTTCTGAATTGCCACTTTAAGCTAATTTTTCATTTTTGGTCATTTTTTTTATGATCATGTTTATTTTTAGGAATGATTTTATTCCGGATTTTTAGGCTAGATTTTAGTGATACTTATCTCATTCAGTACTTTACTAATTGGCCTTAATTACAATTTTAATTTTTTCATTAGCTATTTAGGCCCAACTTGTGGGCTTCAGAAAGGATGATTGATAATCAATTTATTTTTTGAAAGAAAACCTAATCTCAGAGTTTACCCCAGATTTTTCTCTCTATTTGCATTTCTTCTCAATCTCAATCTCTAGCTTCTGTTGTTTAGCCAGGTGTCAGAATAATTCTTATTCTACATCCGGAGTCACAATTAAGCCTCCCTCTCCAACACCACACTGCAAGGCGTAATCCAATCTAGGATGAAGAAGACAAAAATACAATTCTAAAGAGCACTAGCCACCTCACTATGCAATAAAAAAACAATTTAGCATTTCCTTGCTCCTCAAACACATGCAACACCAATCCATCACAATAATATTTATTTTTCTTAAATTATTTAATGCGAAGATCTTTCCTAAAGCAATAGTCAAATAAAATAAAAAAACAATCATAGACAAGCCTTGTTCTGCAAAATATTCTTCCATGAAAATAGGTTACTTTCATGGGGAGATTACACCTAATAACGATTTTACTTCAAACACAACACTTTTTAAGGGGCTGAACAAAGCTTGTCCTTAGGGCCTATTCTCAGTCAGAGAGAATTCAAGCGATGAAAAACTTGTAAGAAACTCCACCTTGCAGTCTTGTGCCACTTTGATAAAACCCACATCCCACTAAGGAGAATCACTCAAAAACTGTTAATGGTGAGCAACATAATCTTCCTTAAAACGAGCAATGTTAAATTACTTCGAGAGAGCTGCCTTAAGAACTTGATCCCCACACCAGACGTCTTGTCAAAAACACTATCTTTGATCCATCTCCCACTACGTGCCTAAAGGGTGTGAACTCCCCCGATCTCCTCCCAATACTTTTCTACAGACCTACGACATGCAATCTATTGAGCTCATTAGAACTCCATCCACCCCATTCTCCAAAAGCTCTCTTTTTCCCTTCTTAGCATAATGTCGTAGCCATTTCCAAAGAGAGCTCAATTGAACCACATCAAACTAAAGACCCCCAATTCTTCAACAGAGATTGGAGACCACACCTTAGACGACTTTACCAAATGAAATCTATTCTTCTCCTCACAATACCCACAAAAAACCTCGTTGTAAGTTCTCCAAATAATATTTTTTAACCTACAGGAAGTGGGAAGAGAGAACAAAATAAATAGGCAAGTTCAACAAGGTACTATTAATCAAGGAAATCCTACCACCCTTCAATAAATACCACCGTTTCCATTTGGCCAATCAATGCTCTCCATATTCTAAAGAATCTAATCCCAAATAAAATCTGCTATAAGTCATGGTCAATTAAGCAACCCTACATCATAAAACGCTCTCCAGACTTTCTACAATCTCATTATTACCAATAGGGAGCAATTCAAATTTGGCCAGTTCAACTTTTAGGATAGATATTGCTTCAAACATACAAAAAATATGGAAGATACCAAGGATGGTCAGGTTTGCCTCGTAGAAAACCAACGTATCGTCTGTGAATAACAAGTTAGAAATCAATAAACCATTTACCGTATCAAAGATAATTTTGCTGAAGCACCTCCATCACAAAATCATTTTGGGCTCTCTTGATGGGTCGTAAGTCATTGATATTAACTACCCCTAGCTTCTTAGAATGGAAGCAATAAAGGTTACATTAAGGATTTTAACAAACTTGATCTTAGCATGAAAGTCCTGAAACCATTCCATAATATTCTCCTTCACCACATCGCAACAAGCGTGGAAGAAAGCCTTAGAAAAGCCATCAAGCTCTAGGGGCATGTTTCCGTTCAAAGCTCCTCTCACCTCAAGTATCTTGATTTCCTCAAAACTTTCTCTCTATCCACATTGTGTCAACCTCAACAAGGGAATCAAAAGAAAGATCATCCAACTTGGGCATATACCTAAACTATTCGCCATACAAATTTTCATAGAATTGCTTAAGATAGTCATCAATCTCAGTTGGTTAGAATAAACTCTACTGTTCACGGACAAGGAGTCGATAGAATTGTTCTTCTGATTAAAATTGGCTAAAATTGATTAAGATTGTCAGGTTGGAAGAGGCTATACCTATCAAAAGGAGGAAGATTAACCCTTATTAAAAGCACCTTTTCCAATCTTCCCACTTATTATCTTTCTTTATTCCCATTACCAATTGATGTGGCAAATCAGTTTGAGAAGTTGTTTAGAGCACTTTTGTGGGGTGGTATGGGAGAGGAGAATAAATTTCATCTTGTGAGTTGGCATAGGGTGTGCTGTCTGATTGAGTGTGGAGGATTGGGGGTGCGAAATTTGAAGAATTTTAATAAGGCACTGTTAGGGAAGTGGTTGTAGAGGTATCAAATGGAAGAGGATTCGTTGTGGAGAGAGGTTATTGATTGAAAGTATGGATGTGATTGGGGGGGATTGTGCTATAAGAAGGGTAGGGGATCTTATGGTGTGTGCTTATGGAAATATATTATGAAGGGGTGGGACAGTTTTGTAAAACATATTAAGTTTGTGGTTGGAGAGGGTGAAAGAATTCGTTTTTGGTTCGATGAATGGTGTGGTGAGAGAGCTCTTCATTCTGTTTTCCCAGTTGCTTTCAGATTGGTTGGAAATCAATAGGCTACTGTTTCAGAGGTATTGAGTCGTGCTAATGGGACTGTGCATTAGAATGTTATTTTTACTAGAAATGTTCAGGATTGGGAACTTGATGAGATTGCAGATTTTTTCAGTTTCTTGTATTCTGTGACTCTAGGAGGAAATGAGAGGGATCGAATGCTGTGGAAACACACGAGGAGCAAAACGTTTTCAACTAAATCTTATTATAAGGTGTTATCTATTCAGCAGCAATTCTCTTTTCCATGGAAGAGTCTTTGGAGGGTTTTTGTGCCATCAAAAGTTGCCTTTTTAACTTGTACAGCCGCACTCGGGGAGAATTTGACAGGTGAGAATTTGAGGAAACGTAGCATGATTGTTATGGAGTGGTGCTTCATGTGTAAGAAAATTAGTGGATCGATTTCTTACATTGTGAGGTGGCTAGGGAGTTATGGGTTGGTGTTCTTAGTAGAGCTGGGTTGAGTTGGGTTATGCCAATGAGAGTAGTGGATCTACTAGCATGTTGGAATAGGCAACATAGTAGCTCTCAATTGGCAGCGGCATGGAGGATGATTCATTTGTGCAAAATGTGGTGTTTATGGATGGAAAGGAATGAGAGGTGCTTCGACAACAAGGAGCAAAATGTAGAGGATATCTGGAAATTGCTTGTGTCTTCTTTGCTGCAGTGGTTTTCGGCTATTGTCCTTGGGAGGGAATGCTCATGAGTTTTTGTTTTCTTTTCAGGTTTCTAGAATGTAATTAGGTGTTTCTTTTGTATGCTCCATGTGTACATGAGCTTCGCCTAGTTTCATTCAATAAAGTTTCTTACTTATCAAAAAAAAAAAAAAACTTTGTGTACTTGTCACTTTCTCTCAGCCTCAATTTCTCCCCTGCATATTTTTACACTTTCCACAAAGCCTCTATCTTTAACTGCATATTTTTATATTTAAAAAATCTTTTCACTGACGATAATATATTTGCATCAAGGAGACTAGGAATATAGTCCAAATAAAGCCTTGGAAACTAAGCTTCCCAATCTGAGGATATGAGAAATCCATCGATATGGGGACATGAGGGGGTATCTCAAATATTAGAACAAGTGAAGCTCCCACCAACTACATGAAGATCAGTGAGATTTTGTTCAAAAATTAAATTTGAGAATTCAATCATAGCGGAACAAGAATGTGCTTCAATAGACCCATCACCAAGGAATGGATAAGAGTCATTCCATTCTCAAAGAATGTGCTCTACACACCGGCTTGAGAATAGAATTTTTCAAATGGATAACATCGAAATCACCACTGATGCACCGTGGCATATCCCACAGAGTGACCATACTTTCCAAATTTCTCTACAAAAGCCTCATGACATGGTCTGAATTGGGCCATAAATGTCAGAAGCCAATTCAAAATGGATTACAAACATTTTTAGAATAGCAACCTATGACGAACTCCCCCACAAAAGTATTCTTGTTCCACCACCCTTCTATCAACATAAGCAAGATCCCTTTAGAGGCTCCACCAGAATCCAGAAAACACCAATCCACATGTTACAACCCCACAAACACTGTACAATACTACATACCATATACCAGAAGGCATAGTTTCTCATCCTAAGCTGTATCTCTACCCCATTCAATCCTTTAATTTTCCAAAAAAAATATGTTACGCTTCATATAAGACCATTAACACAGCTCCCCTTGGTTTATTGACTAGAATTTTCTAGTTTGGAATCATAATTTATAGAGCATGACAATCGTTTCATCTCGCTATGGCCCTTGATGTTAGATTCAGAATCAAAACCACATAATGATGAAAGCTCTTAACTTTGTTCAAAACCCAATCTGATGTCACTATCCCTCTACCTGAATTCACATGCTCAGTAGGCAGACAAATTTTTGAAGGCTCACAATTAATGAGGTCTTTCAAAATTTGAATTTGTCCCCCATTCGAAACAAAGTCCCAATTCATTGCTGAAGCCTTTCCAACCCCTAAAGAAAAATGCTTCCCCCTAGTCACTAGAGACCTAGGCTCATCAGCAACAATGAAAGCTCCTGAATAGGAACAACATGTAAAACATGTTCTTCTAGACATTCAACACTACCAGGAATGGAGATGCACCAACCTCACAGAGGCCTATGCCATATACTACCATCGCCACCTCCATATTTACCCACACTGCCGGAAGAAAGATCTGTGGGTCATAGAGTAGAAGTGGGATGTGAAAGAAGTCAGACTAGATTTTGCTCCAATAAATAGCCAATGTTGATATTGATCAGGGAATCTTAACACTGTGGCTGAGCCACCAGAACTTCATCAACCGTTGACGAAGGGAATGAGTCTACAGAAATTGGACCCATCTCAAAGTTATAAGCCGTGGATGAGGAAGAAGCCTGGATCTGCAAAACAATCCTTTAAGATTGGATTATGCTGGGCTGGGTATTGCTAATAATACTTCAAATATCAGGACCTTTCCTTTAGCATAAGCCTTGTTAAAAGGGCCTTAGAAGGGATCACTTTACAGGCCCAAAAGAATTGAGCTTTGAACTAAAATAGACCTCCTAGGAGACTTAGGCCTTGGCTAGAACAAATTGTATATGGCCTTATTTTGGCCCAAGTGGCATTCAGCCCATGCCCACTTTAATCTAACAACACAATCACCTCCCCTCTAATATTTAGTAGCTAGCTCCTCATCATACAATGAGTATCGTGCATCTTCCTCTCTGTACTACCTTTCAATACACTATATGCACCAGAAGGAACATTTTTGGCAAAAGAGTTGCCCTGGCCCAACCAAAGCCTCTGCATGGGACTGCTTCTCAACCATAACAATCAATTTTTCAGTATCAACTCCGAGGAATAACCCACCATAACTGATTTTGGGGACTACAAAAAGACCGCTCTATTTCCCTCGCCAATGAAAGACTGGAAAAAAAAAAAAAAAACACATTACAAAGCTCTCTAGCAAATTCATTCCATCTCCCTCTAACTTCTAGAATGATGAGATGTCAATTAGGACGACCACCTCCTTACTCTAAAAGGGCCAAATATAAATCATGAAAATTAGAACATCACAAAGCAATGAAGGTTTTGTTTCCTGATTGAGAAGATCATATTAGTCCGGAAACTTATCAGCTAAGCTTCCAAGGTGACCAACAGCCATCCAAGACTACCTTTTCCCATAAGAACTGTTTGACTGTCAAACTCAAATACACCATAATTGATAACACAAAACAATTCAATAGGAAAATGAAACACAAATCAATTTTTCATATAAATTAGAAGCTGATAATCCAATTTACAAAACGAAAGCCCATGCTATAGTCACTTGAATACCCATTCCTTTTGTGCTTCCTTTTCAAGAGGCTTAGAAACTTGGGCTTTTGATTGATTGAATACAGGGATTGAATGGAGTAGATATTTGGAAGACAAGAAATGCATGAAAATTGAAGATGCTATACCCTGTAAATAATTTTTTTCTAGGTACAATACCCTGTAAATAATAATAACAAGAAACAAGAACTATAGTGGTTAATGTTTCTTGTTATTCTTAGTTGTGAATTCGTCAACAAAAGAAATTGGTAACAAAAATAATCTTCTTAGCACTGTGATTCCATAGTTTCTAATCCCAAGAGAATATACTAACCTTAGATATATACGGTATGAGCTTAAACCTCGAGTTTCTATATGCATCATCCCCCTTGATGAAATTTTCTAGCAGGGGCGCATCTGCCACAGCAGTATTCAGCATATAATACAGAGCAAGGCTATATGTTGTTGAGCCTGGGACCTGATCACAGTATATTACTTGATTATTACTGATTCAGAATAACAGAAAAAAGTAATAATATAGACATAAACAAAAGACTGAATTGACCTGTATGTTTACAATGAAGAAGAACTCCGGCCCACCCTGTGCTGCATATTTCTGCCAACAAAGCTTGTAAAATTTATTTTCAATCACAAAGATAATCATGCAAATGAAGTTAGTGCAATTAATTTAGATGATCATAGCTATGAAATCAATACCAATAACAAATATACATGCAACTAACCTTGGCTGGAACTAGGATCTTTTCACTTGTGTGAATGTTTTTTTTTTTTTTTTTTTTTTTTTTGGGGGGGGGGGGGGGGGGGGGGGGGGGGGGGGGGGGGGGGGGGGGGGGGGGGGGGGGGTGGCAACCTTTGTAAGTACATTATCACAGCAATACTATAATCTCTCTCTATATTTGTGCACATTTATGTAGAAGAAAAACAGACAAATGTTAAATTAATTCCATAAAAAGTTATACGCCATGACTATGTACAAAAGTTTGATATCTATACAATCATTTCAAAAGA
This sequence comes from Juglans microcarpa x Juglans regia, assembly GCF_004785595.1. Taxonomy (NCBI): domain Eukaryota; kingdom Viridiplantae; phylum Streptophyta; class Magnoliopsida; order Fagales; family Juglandaceae; genus Juglans; species Juglans microcarpa x Juglans regia. The sequence continues at coordinate 12,593,913 of NC_054606.1, forward strand.
TGATTTTTCTACTTTCCCACAGTAAGTTGTAATTCTTGTTTCTTAAAGCGTTGTAGTCTTCAAAACTGCATGTCTAAATTTAACACTGGGATTTATATAGTATTTGGATTTTTGGGTCACATAGTGTTTGTTTCAGACAGACACATGCTAGGGTTTTGATATATAAGACTGAGAGAACTTGGAAAGACTATTGAAAAGCCTACTATTCTGCATACAACCCAAACTTAACTTTTGTTTTGTTTTTTATAGAATTAACCAGCTAAAACTCGAAAGGAGTTATCTTAGAGTAGCCAAAATTAACTTAGGGGCACTTTATACAAAAAGCTAGTAAGAGTTCAAAATTTTTTTGAAAACTTTTTGGGGGGCCAAGCAATTAGGTAGTTCTGCCCCTGCAAGTAACTATCAACCTGAACAATGTTCCCAGGACGGCCTGCAAGATCATCTTCTCGCTTGTCAGATTTTAGCCAATCTGCAGCAACCATTTGCATTAAGGTGTCTTTTGCCTTGACCTAGAAAATAAGCAACAAGCGAATAGAACTATCAATTAAAATTCACCAATCAACACTATAATTCTAACTGTGAAATGAAGCTTTGGTAATGTTTAGGAATGACATCACTAACTTTAATTTAGTACACTGGATTAAAAACTGTAGCAACTACAATCCATGGTATTGATGTCTCTATTATTGTTTCTGAGAATTATGAACTGAACACTTTCTTTGCTGGGAAAAGTATAGAAAAACACCATATGTATGGTCGGTACTTAAAAAACATGCTACAAAGAAACAAATGGAATAATCCATAATCATAAATCAGGCATTCTCACAGATAACATGCCAATTAGAAATCAAGAACTGCAATTCTATGCTGATTGAAAGCCAATTTTAGGATCTTTCATTGGTGAGCATGATGAACATCTTACTGATACAAGTAAGAGTTTTTTAGACCCTTAGTTTGGGTTCATTATTATTTGTTGCGCATACCTTCTTATGGTCATCCAGGTAACTAGGTCCACGAATTAGGAAAGTTGAAGGATCTGCTGCTATCCAGCTGCAAGCCAATGCACAAGATGGGTCTTTTGGAAGAGTTGTTCTGTAGCAGCATGAGATACAGTCTTCCCTTGCCATCTCTTGCAAGTCCATATAGCCCCTCTTGTGAACTGCAGAGCATCATCTCTGGCCACAATCAAATCATAAAGGAAGAAAACATAGAACTACTTGAGTCAGAATAAGTGATGTGTACAGATATCAAATATTAATCACCTGCAAGATCATGCAATCTTTTCACAAGACCAGCAGCAGTTGATAATTTTGTTTGACGTACATCCTGTAATCTCAATGCCTCAGTAACTAAGTGAGAAAGCCAAAATCAGTGTGTGCAAAGTTTAACATCATCTCTTAAAACCAAACACTGAAAACAAATGTACAACAATTAATACCAAAACTGAAAGGCGTAAAACGGTGACAATTCTGCATAGTGAGTTATGTGCACCACAAGAAATAGGGCTAAGGTAAGTGGTGAAGAATTGATATCTTTATCCTAGCATGCATTACAGCTGACAAATGTTATATGATGGTACAGTGGTCAAAGTGCACATGATTAAGATCCAGAAAATACTCAAACCAGGATAAACAGCCCAGCCATATGCATAGTTATATGGTCAATTCAGAGTTATATGCATAAAAAACATAGTCATAGCAGCAAAAAACCACTTAATTATGAGTAATCTACAGCACAGACTATCTTCTGCAAACACTTGAACGTACAGAGAAGTTAAGGACAATGATCACAATCATCCAAAGTTTAGACTTTAGACAAACGGATATCTGAGAAAGGCCTCTGTGACTTTTTTTCCCATCATCTCACCAATGACTCAGTCATGATTTCAGAGCATGAGCCAAATACTAGTTATACAGAGACACACATACAGATTCCCCAGGAAGATAAGTTCATAGCAGAAGGGAGTTTTCTCCCAACTCTAGATACCCTTAAATTACAATTTTAAATCCCTAAGTGAAAGAGAAGGTCTCTTTCTGAGTTTTTTCAACCAGTTGATCGTGACTTAAGCACATCATTGGAACCAATATGATTCAAATGCCAGTTAAACTAGAAGATGTCATCATGCCATAACAGAAAAGCCTTTACTCTAGACTCCCTTTACTAGTTACATTACATCTGCAATGAGAACAATCTTCAAACATATTGTACCTGGGAGTATATATCTGGACCAAAATCAGAAGTCTGGCTATTTTCACATTGATCGCATTCGGATGGTTCTGGGACATCAAAAAATTCATCAGCAGCATCATTCAAGCCAACAAGGCTTCCATGTTCCGAAGGTGTTTTCTCCATTTCCTCAGCAATATTTTCCTTGGTCTTCCCATCCCCTGTCAGTACTCTGAAATCAACCGTGCTAGCCCCTTCAATCTGATTCAATCTAGTGTTTCTAGTCAACTCTCCTGAAGAGAAATCGGGAGATGTATAATTTCCTAGTTTTCCTCTAAACATCTCTCGTAATGCTGCATGTGAAAAGCAATAAAATGGATAAAAAAAAAATCAACAACTGATAAAAGAAAAAAAAAAAAAAAACCCCATCTAGAGTGGAAAGCTACCAGCAACTCTCCCAAGCATACGGATGGTAATAGATCGTGCTGAAGAGTGTCGTAGATAAGATTTCCAGAATTTCCAATCAATAGCAAGCATGTGCTTTACAACTGATTGTTTCCCTTCATTCACAGGCAATATAACATACCCTCCACCTGTAAGAGGCAGAAGCATTCATCCCCCAATTGCTTCCATTGGTAACAGTAAAAATAGGATTCCAAAACCAGCAATGTAAAGGTACAATATTATAAAACGATGCATGTCATAAAATTATGAGTTGAATGATGATGATAATAACTAAATCACAGTGAAGAAAGTTCCATACCAGGTTACTGAATACATGCTTACATATTGACTACATATGATGCAATAAAATCCATGAGGTGGAAAAAACTTGAAGGATGACGGTAATAACTAAATCACAGTATAAGAAAATTCCATTGCATGTCACGTATAGAAAATCCATGAGGTCTAGACATTTGTTTTATCAAATTTTAAGCATACATTACTTTTAAGGCAGCCACGGACATAGCCTCTCTGAGGTGGACACTTCTTGTGAAACACAGAATGATAAAGAATAACTGTGAAAGGAAAAACCAAAGGAAGTTACATTTCTGATACAGATAGATCAGTTGATAAAACAATATTTACATATTTATCCAAAACATTACTACCATATGTTCCATCCTCCTCCCTTCTCCAATAACGTCGCAATAATAAATCTCTTCGCTTCATCCCCCTGCATAGGAGGATATGTCAATGACAGATACTACACCCCCACCCTGGAAAAAAATAGAAAAAGAAAAAGAAAACAATAGTCTTAAATTTGATCTAACCAAGGTAACCAATCACTATATAATTGCTTGTGAATAATATCGGTATGACCATCAAGGTGCTCAATCACACTGCCCTTGTAGAAACAGAAGTCCCATCTGCAAGAAAATTTGTAGAGTTCAATGTTTAGTAACTAACAAGATATTTCGATATGTCTTCAATTTATCATTGCAATAAAATGATGGACAATAAGAACTTCAAAATACGAAGCTACAATATAAGGAGACCATGGGTATCCCACTTACTCTGATCTTGCGGAACCAAGAGACATAAGTGTCCGGAAAATGTCTTCCGAAGTTACATCCACCACACCCACAGCCATTATTGCTGGATGATCATCCCACTGCCAGAGAAGGGAACATGTGTAACAAATAAAATGCAAACAATAACTGGTGAATAGAAAATCCACCAACCTTCATACAAGAATCCCGATCTTTAGCTTCTTTAAATAGCCGTAGACCTGCATATATACCATAATCTCGTACATGCAACTTCAGCTAACTACAATGACATATTGTGAATTTCATTCTTACCATTCTGACAACCAAATATCGTCCAAGATGAAGGAGCAATAACATCCGAAGTCACAGGATCCATTCTCGAGGAAGAATGAAGAGCCCAGTCAATAGGACTACAATGATTTATCCTGCTAGAACCACTTAATCTGTGCATTAAAAATTTCCAAGTACCAAAAATAAATTATTTGATAAGCAATAGAATTATAAAGTAACAAAAAGTAATTATTAAGGGAAATGAACATAAAGATGTCAGATGAAAACCGCAGATAAATTAATCAAGGTAGTGTAACTATAGCCCGTATTTAGCACCAAGCCATATCCAATAAACTTTAACAAAATTATCTCCATTGTAAATAGGCATGCAAAACTTCCAGATTATATGGATTTTTTCAAACAAGAATACTCATATAATATAGTTATTATACCTAAAGGATGGCCATCTGCTTTGCAAGCAACCAACAAGATTATCCACCACTGCAGGACCACCCTGGATATATACCTAAGCATTAGCCTCTTAAGCATAATAGTTGTGCAGAATATTTGAAAATTGAGCACCTTATAACCTTTAAAGCTGCTTCCTGAAAAGAATGAATCCATCGTGCTGCTTCTTCAGGACTGCTTGCTCCCAACTACAATATTTAAATCAAAACTTTAAGCACAAATATTACAGATAAATACCACAGTTTTTGAAAATTTAGTTAACGTACGTTTTTTTGGTAAATACAGACCTTAAGTTGATCATTGTGATTGGAAGTATTATAAAGTGTGAATATGAAGAGTACCTGCACATCACGGATAGTACCATTACAAACCATACCCTTACCACATGATCATGTGAGAAAATAAACTAGAAGATAAATTGCCACCAATGCAAAACATTCATACTTTTCTATGAATGCTCTCCCTCCCATTGTCCATTACTCGAATGCAGGAATCTATAATAGCACTTCTAACAGGATCCTGAAATAAATAAATAAGTAAATCAAGCCTTTTACTTTTAGCACTTCTACCAGATAATGATTTAAAATATGTCAAACAAATAAACAGCAAAGATACACACATGGTACCATTCCCATTCCAAAAGTGGGCAAGCCAAAATATAACCACCAGATCCCAATTCATTTGGGCAAAACTTCATGGACTAAATAAACAAAGACTCTTATTGATCATAGTGCCAGGCAGCAAGATGAACACCAAATAACGACACAGTAGAACAAAACAAATTAGATTTTTATATTAGACAAAAGACATGAAAGGGAGGGTATAAAGCCACTAGATTTGTAAAATTAGAATTTAAACAGAAAATGAAAACATCAATAAACTAGCATGCACAGGCGATGCTCTTGTATATGTCCCGTATACTTGAGTTTTTGCCTATTCTTATGATCAATAAAATTTTGTTTGCCGATGAAAAAAAAAATGCAAACAAAAGCATCTTTAATAACTTTAAAAGGATGCTAATGAGAAAGATAATAGAGGGCAAGATCCAGCAATAGAAGTAGTGGAAGTACATTCTATAATGCTTTTTTGGGTAATAAGGTAATAAGTATCATTTCTTGAGGGGAAGGTTTCTTCCTCTTCTTTCTATTTTGTTTAGTAGACAAATTTTCAAGGTTATTTCAATATAGAAAATTAAAGGAAAAAAGTCCTTCAACCTTAGATACTTGAAAGCACACAAATACGGAGCACTCTTAATGAAACACCAGTCTTCCTAAATTCCCTCAGATGGGCAAGAGAAGTGGAATTATAGTATAAAAAAGAGTTTAAACTTGAGAAAATGCCTGTTCCATTATAAATACTTTACATGATGCCCTTAAAAATTATTTAATATTTTTTTTATGTATTACATGCAAGAAACAAAAGTATTTACTAAAATAATACAGAATATATTACTTTTAAAAACCCACGCTAGACTTATTTTGATTTAAAATACTAGATTTTTAAGTCAAACGAATAGACATTATTGGTCATTCATTGACAACATTTTTAGTTTTATCAAAACCAGGTAAGATTTGTGGGTTAGTCCAACACCTTTTCCTTCTTGAAGCAGCTTTCCCAAAATCAAAATTAAAAAGAAGCAATAAGAAGAGGAGATATAACCAAAAGGAAGAGCTTTAGTCAAATGAAACTTTTGTGGACAAATTTTAATTTTTTGCAAAGAAAACAAATATGGCTTTTGTCTTGAAGGTTTAACAAATGCAGATTATAATGTTACTTATCTATCCGTTTATTATTCTATGTAAACAAATGACTGCTTCTTGACAATGATATACTGCTGTATTTGTTTCCTATGGTGGCTTTCTCTCATGAATTTGTATGGGTTTGACCACTGTCATGAGAATTCGTACCATGGAGGGAAAAATGCATATTCTATTAGTCAGGTCCACCAAGTTAAAAAAAGGCACATCAAACCAAGTTAACCAACGGTTTTAGGTTTAGGAAATTCCGTTTATTTTGAGATGATCAAAAAGAAAAAAAAATATTATCTATCATGGACTGAGGAAGTAATAAAAACAGCTCCAAATTCCAAAGGCCTGAATATCATCATCAACCTACAAGGAGTAATGTCCAATTGTGAAAAAAATGGAAATGAGATCTAATAAAATGATTTAAAAGTGGGGCAAATATGAAACCAGCATTCTAATTGTTACTACTTCAAACAATCTCAAAGCATGCCCATTGGGCTCACATGATGCAACAAAAAAGGTTTGCACCATACGAAATATATATCCAAATCACCATTCATGTAAAATGTTTTTCATTAAAATTTCAGTCGAAGTAGGATCTAGCTTAATTCACATCAAGTCAAGTGTAAACAAAAAGTCCATGAATCAATACTATACATGTAACTATTTAAGGCCATCATTGGATGGGATTGAAGTTTGGAATCTCCCCAAATTTATCAAATGAAAGAAAAAGAATCCAGAAAACTCTTCCTTTTATTTTTATTTTGCATATAAAAGAAATTGTGTCTGTATGATATACGGAGAAGTTAATAAAGAACTCAATTTTTTTTATCGGTATATATATTATCGATATTAATAAGGAAATAGGTGTAGCCCAAGTGCACGGGATGTATACAATAGAAAACACCTAGTCAAGAGCGAGAAATAGATACAAGGAAATTGCAAAAGCTAAGTCCATTGAAGTCTATAGCAGCTGCTCATAAAAATAAAGTATAGCCAATATTAATCAAGAATTCAAATTATTAACTTATCCATAATCTATTAACCATATCAGCATTGGTAAAACAAAACGCAAGAATGGAAGGGGAATGCTAAATCAACTTCTCAAACACAGAAATATCCATGAAAAGATTCACTCAAAGTATCCAACCATTTAAATAGAAATCTCTTACTCATCTCATATCCTACCATCCAATCTACGTTACTCGTCATCGACCAACAATCAGAATAATAATATAACAACCCATCGCCTCAGCTCACCAAATAAAAAACATAATGCACTGTTTTGACATGTATATTTTTTTTTTTTTTTTTAAGAAGAACAACCCGTTTAGCAACATTAACATCAAATCCAACGGCATGAGAATTGGATTAAAAAAGAGAACAAAAGAAGGAGAAAGGAATGTGCATGGACCTCGTTACTTGAAGTGGGAACCGATTTAAAGCATTTGAGATGGTGATCATCGAGAACGAAGTAGCGCTTACGGGAGTACTGAAGCCCAAACCGATATGAGCGTATGAGATGGAGCCACCCCTCCATTCTTCCCTCACTTTGCGACGTACCCATCTCAGAGAATCCCAATCCTCAAGAGGCCCACTTCTTCGATTCCCAGATTATTTTCTTTCTTCTTTTCTCTCCCCTTTTTTTCTTTCTTAGAAATTAAAATTCATGCAAAAATGATTTCCAATGATGTATAATTCAAAAAATGGAGAAGGGTAAAGATGGTGAACCTCTGATCCCAGCTATGGGATTCAGAGAATCACGGGGGTTTCACAGGGAATGGCCCCTCTTTGGAATTGCAGGTAAAACTCTCGCTCTCTCCCTTCCCTCCCTCTCTGTTTCTCTCTGGGAAAGCAACTGAATGCATGTATAAGACAAAGATTGCCAGGCAAAAGAGACAATGCCAAATGACTCTGTTGCCCTTGACGTGTAGAAAATTGGATCTAATATATTTTATTATAAAATATTTATTTTTTTGCTTGGTCACCTGTATCTTCCGTCCGACCATGACCTAAGGCCAAATGGATAGTGGGTTTGCATTATGAAAAAAAGCTGCTTTGCCCACTAATTATTATAGTTCTACTCGTTCGTTTGGGAAAAAAAAAAAGAAATTATTTTTGATTTTTACTTAATAATTAAGAAAGTGATTTTAAATATATTGATATATTTTTTATTTTTAAAAAATATTTAAATATGAATAAAAAATTATAAAAGTAACTAGTGGTAATAGTAAGTGGTGCTACTTAGGTGGCAAAGACGCAGAGTAACACCGCTCTTGTATTATTTATTCTTGTCTCATTTCAATATTTAAATAATATTTAAATATAAAATTTTTTAAAAATTTTCTTATATTTTTTCATATAATTATTAAAATTTTTTTAAACTTATATTTAAAACATAAATAAAAAAATTATTTTTTTCAAATTCTATAATAAAAATAATATTAAAAAATAGTATTGCTATTCAACTCCATGAGTTTTCCCTCTCAAACTTACTACTAGTGTAAATTGTATTTTTTTCAAGTATTTTTTTAAAATAAAAATATATCAAAACAGTAATTGAAATGACAAATTCATGGAGCCAAGTATCATTTTCCTTCCAATAATCGTATTAATTCATGCTTCTTCCTTTTATTACTAACTCTTACGTCTTCCTTCTATTACTAAGGTGTCGAAGTATGTTGGGCTGAAAATGGTCCATAAGTTTACATAAACAATGCATCAACAATCTATGCATTCAATGTAAACGGATGGCTATAGTCCTTGATCATATATATTAAGGTCTCATTTGAAATTTGAACTGAATTAAGATCAATCCATAAATATCAACGCGGTTGGCCTCCATTGCCGCCACCGCCATCATCATTAAAACCATAGTTATTATGATTATTTTTGGTTAAGTATATATCATCAAATGATTACTTATCAGATTTATAAATAACGTCCATATAATATGAAACTTTAGTATTTCTTTAGTGATGAATATATATATATATATAAACTGCATTAATATATTAATTTTGTTGGGTGTTCATTTATCTACCAATTTATGAACAAGTTCGGACCATATGGCTACCTTTATGATTGTAATTTAATAATTGCACCAACTTCTTAGTTCATTGGATACATCAATCTTTGAGGTGGTTCTTACATTATTGATTTTGTGACTGAAATTTTTTATTTTATTTTTAAAAAAATACAAATATTCTTTTAAATTATTACTCGAAGTATCTAACTCTATGCTTTTATTTTTTATTGCCTAATCGAATGTGTCGTTTATTTTCACAACTCTTCTCAACTTAGTTCATCTCATCTAATCATTATAATTTTTTTAAATTTTCTCACAAAATAAAATAAATATTTTAACTTTTTTAAATTTTAAAATAAAAATAATATTAAAAAATATATTCTAATAATTTTTTATTTAATTTTTAATTTTAATATTAAATCATCTCATTTTATCTCTGAAAACAAATTACGCATAAATCTACGGCATAACCTTAAATTGATACGAAACCTATCTCTCGTGCAGAGCCAATACTTTAATTTTTGAGCTTGTAAGGGAGGGGCACTATGGTAAAGTCTTACTTTACACAAGGCTTGTAGTACAGGCTACTGCTTTCTCTAGTGCAGTTGTGATCTCAATATTTAGATTAAAAAACGGTAGTAAAGTATAATTGTTGGTAAATTAAAAAGCGGGATATGTCAATTTGAAAAATTCTTCTCTCATATGTTATTAATCACTATCACACGTCTCATATCCTATAAAAATATCTATAAAAAATATTCTCACATTTTATAAAAAAAAAGTTATAGATATAAAATGTAAATAGTAAATAGTGACAGATACATAGAATTACTCTACCAAATTAAACCGAGACTATCGGTTGTTTGGAAATAAATCTTATTCTAAAATTCTCATATCATCTATTTTTATCTCATCTCATTTTCAAATATAATTTAAATACAAAATTTTCAAATGAATCATTACAATTTTTTAAAACTAATCATTACAACTCTCTCTTCTTCTCAAAATTTAAAAAATACTCAATTGATCAAACTGTCTCACTAATATTTACAAATTATCTTATTACTAGTGATAAAATTTGCATCTCATTTCACTCTCCAAACGAGTCTGTTTATCTAGATCTGAATATTAGTAAAATATTTTGTATATAATAATAAAATAATAGTGAATAATTTATGAATAATAACAAAGTACTTGAAAATATCTAAAATGCAAACAAAACTTGAATGAATCCAACTAGTGACCTTCCATTTGACAATGATAATTACAAATAAGAACTATTTTTTATTTTTTTTGGTAGTGAAAGAAAAATCAAGATTTTCAATAAACGTAAGATTAAAAGGTCTCGAATTTGGTGACAATATTTTCTTTCTATATATATATATATATATATATATATATATATATATATGTCTGTATAATAATTCTATTTGAAACACTTTTACAGATTACATCACACACTAATCAGGTGTCATAACTTGATTTAGAAAATAAATTTTAAAATTTAAATTTTACAAATCAAATTGTATCATGCGGATGATGTATATTGTAAAGTCTTTCAAATTAAATTACTATATATATATATATTATATTTCCATAACATTATATGTATGCGATAATTAACATTGTGTTAATGTTGAAAACAACATATATGTCCACAATGATAACTTGTCAGTGTTATGCGGATTAATACATTGATGTATTTTAATTTTTTTGGAATCATGGTACATTGATGTTTGATCTAAAAATAAAGGTCTATTTTCAATGATTTGGCTTCAACATATGCGGGATGCTTCAACGTATCTTATTATGATTATTGATTAATATAATTTTATAAACATAATTGATGTTATTTTAATCATATAAATACATTCGATAAATATAATAAAGTATTTGACTATTAGTCGCTCGGTTTTGTTCAATAACCATAAGTACATTGCCAAACACGATAAATTTTTATTAAATGATATACAAGCACCTCTAAATTTTTATAACATTAATTTTATATAACTATATTTTAAATTGAGAATATTTTTCTAAAACTATATTACTTTTACAAACTATTTTATGAAAAATATCTCTTATTTAAAATAAGATTATGTAGAGGCTATTACTTCGTTGTAGTTACTTTTCCAATTCCGAAAGCATAATCATGTTTATCTTTCTTTTTTCATCACTCTCGCTGTATCGATTCTTTTCGCTCTCTTGAGTCTGTGACCACTTTGATCAGCAAAGTCTCCCCCTTTTCACAAAAAATCTAATGGTTTCAGTTTAAATTCTAAAACTCCTATCTTCAAACAAGAAATAAGAGATTTATTGCCCGTCAAATTTTGAAGGTCACTTAACAACTATATATAAAGGATGTAAAAAATAATCGAAAAACCGGTTACAAATCGATACTAGTTCTTAAGAATCGAAACCGGTTTGATACCAATTTTCTTATTTTGAAAATTAGTTTGAATCAAACCGGTATATGTATGTGTGTGTGTGTGTATATATATATATATACACACACACACACACAAGAAATGCTACTTTTAATTTCTACACCACACACCAATATATAATTTGTCATTTTATTTCAACAGTACATGACATATTTACACATCAATATGTGTGTGTTTAGATAAAATGATAAAAATGACAAATCACATGTTGTTGTGTGGTGTCGGGAATGATAAGTAGAAATTTTATATATATATATATGTTTTAATTTTTTATGTTATATATAATTTTTTATATTATTTTATATATATATATATTATATGTTAAATACATATCTAATTAATATAATATGAGATTTTAATCTTATTATTTATGTCTATTAATTTTATAACATAAAATTAATTTAACATGAAGTTTTAATCTTAAACATGAACATTAACATATACTAAGTAATTATTAATATAAATTTACTTTCGAGGAGAACGAGCATTAGATTAGGAACTACTATACGTGTAAATAGTAAACTAGAAAAATCAGACTGGATTGGACCGAAATTAAAAAAATCAAAAGTTTCGATTTCAATAATGAATCGGTCCATATTATATATCGGTTTATAAATTCTCAGAATCAGTGTATATCGGTTTGATCTCAAAATTTATCTAAAATTAGACCGAGCTAAACTGATCAATTACACCTCTGGCTATATATACTTTGGATAAGTATGAGACAACTTCTCTTTTCATCATCAACAAATAGAAATAATTTATTACTGTTTGAGATCATAGAGGCTCCGCTTCTTTGGAAGGTTCAAAAATGGAAGAAAAGAGAAACCCATCTCATGCTAGATCGAGGATATGAAGCGAGAGTTATGGTTCTCATAACAACTTTTTATGAATGAGCTCACAATCGATCCCAAAATCGTTTAAAGGGTGCAATTATTAGTAGAAAAAGGTAATTTATAGTAATTTTTTAATTTTGCTAAATTTCCTATATTGATGTTCTTCACTTGCACTCTGATTGTGGAATTACATAATGAGAAAAACTTTAGGTACAACAATATTATATAAAAATAAATTTATAAAATAACGTAATTTGATGTGATATATTAAATTATAAAATAAATTTAATAAATCACATAAAATTATATCAGTTTATGAATTTATTTTTATATAATTTTAGTAATAATTCATTGTTGTAATTTTTTTTTTTTCCATATTTTTATACTTAGATTTGAATTTAGCATGCATGTCAAATCAAAGTCATCTTCCACCATGCCGGCCTTACTTTCGGTTGAAAAAAGATGCGTTTTAGAACGAAACAAATATTAAAGCTACGCATGCATGCATGCATGCATTGAGTTATCAGGCCAACGTCTAACCACTACTGTAGGTTTTATTCAAATGGATGGATCTTGGTAGCTGGGACCACGAGCTTGATCATGATGATCTCGAGATAAGAAACTCCTAATAAATATTGGATGCATGTCCCATGCTTCATTCAATTGTATTGTATGGTTGAATACAGGGCTTTTTTTAATTTCTGATCTCTTTCAAGACGCTTTATCGATCTTTTTTGTCCTTTTCTTTAATTTTTGGGTCATGAGTAGCTAGCTTTATTTTACAAGAAATATTTAATTACATGTTCAAAGCGCAAGTCCTATCAATCACTTCCAGATGTTTTTGCCTACTGATCACTAGACGTTGTATTATTTAGATCATTACAAATAATATCAGATCGGGTTAAGGGCATCATGGGTTTAATGGAGACCGGCCAGATTTCGTAATAGCTTAGAGGTTTGGTACGAGAGGAATTTTTTATCATGTAATTCGAACCTTTTTTTGGCTCATTGCAGTTTTTCCATCTTTGATTATCGCATATGTTTTTAACTTTTTATTACTACCAAAGTTGGTACTTTTTTTTTTTTTTTTTTGGCAATTCAAAGTTTGTGATTATTAATCAAACGGAAAAGTATCTACAAGGATATTAAACTATTTAGGGTTTGATGTCCAATGCTTTTGTACTAGATCATTTGGCTTTTGGATTTAAAAATCTTTGAAAAATACATTAACACAAAAAGATCTCACAAAAATAAACTTACAAACTAGTACAGTTTAATGTGATACATTAAATTGTAATATTACAATTATTGTAAATTAGTAGATCTAACATATGTTGACAACGTGTTTTTCACATCAATCATTGGACTCAATCTCATGCAACACAAGAAAGGTGGGGGCTCGGGATGTGAGAACGTAAGTTGAATTCTAACTGAGATTTGGCTTTTATACCTCCTGCCGAAATGGTCCCTACGTATTCTATGTTAGATGTGCCCGTTTTCCATATTGGGTACCTTGTCCTTACATTTAATGCGGCGTGACTCACTTGGATTGTGTCCTAAGTGGCAGGTTAGTGAGTGCGATCACATTGTGTGTGTTATGTCAGGGACAGGCCGAGGTCCTTGTCGAGATACATGTCCACATCCTATATCTGACTCCTTAATGCAACATGACTCTACTATTACGTGCATGTGCATGAACATGTTGGTAGGGATGTCGTCCTATCTTTCCATGTCGACTCTCTTCCACATTGGCTTTGGGCTTCATTCTTCTTAACCTGACTCGTGAGTCGACTATACTTCAGTCATTGGGCCTCTCAAGATGAGTTAGATCTAGCCTGATAAAGAGTGTAAATAATTTTTTTAGTAAAATAAATCTAATTTATCACATAAATTTTATGAGTTTATTTTTATAAATGTACTACTTCTCGAAAAGTTATTTGAACAATAGTCTGATCATTTGCTGACTCAATCTGTCTGGCCTAGCTAGCTGTCATGTTGACAAACAATACTTCATATATAAGTACCAGATTGGTTTCTTACCAATTTATTAAACAGTATGTGTAGTAGTACCGGCCTATCACCATGAGCATGCAATGTCCCATTCGTGCGGGACCCGATAACCTTAAATTCATCGGCCTACTTATGTGGGCCTGTGACAAGGATGAGCCACCAATGGAAAACTTTAGAAACATGTCGTTGTATATGATCTTTATTTTTCTATTATTAAAACAATCATCTTTCTGCAATACGTTAATGTGAGAAGAGCGCTGGAATATTTAGTTTATTTATTTATTTATTTATTATATTTTTATTATTTAAAAATAGAAAAAATATATCAATATATTAATAGTCACTTCTTTAATTATTAAATAAAAAATTAAAATATATAAAATGTCAAAATGGAAGAACCAGTTAAATTGACAAAATAACATTTTTCATGTGAGAAAGCACTCCAATTAGCTCAAGAGATTTCTACATGTGATCATTTGGAAGGGAAGATTCGAGACTAAATAACGAGCATGGGTACTTTGCTAGCTATTGATTTGTGATTCATATTTTAGATTTGAAAAATGATTTACAATCTTTTATATAATTATATTTTAAATGAATGATATTTTTTATAAAAATAATTTATAAAAATAATATCATTTTACATAAAATACCTTCGTTTTAAAATAGAATAATATTAAATACAAGTCTTATGCAACCACTTTATAAAAAATAGATTTCATTAATAAAAAACATTTCTTTTTACACTTTCAATATGGGTTTATTTTTTTACAAAAACTTATGCAAGATTTATCTACTTATGCAAGATTTATCTATTTAAAACCTATACAAATTATTTTTCTTTGATGAAATTGGAGATGGACGGGATAGGGTCTACATAGATGTTTCAAATCTTCTTACAAAGTAATGCTATTATATCCCTTATTTATTCCACTCATTTTATCTTTAGATGTGGTGCCATATGTCTTATTAAAAAATTAAAAAAACGTCTATATTAAAAATAAAATAGAATTGAAAAATAAAAAAAATTAAAGATTAAAATCTTAAATTTCCTCTATTCTTTTATGTTTGTATTTTTATTTTTTTAATAAACCTCACGGCACTGCACTGTGATGTCGCATCATGAAAATAAAGTGTGTGGTATAAATTATGACTTTCTTATATATCCCATCCAATGTATCAGTTTTTTACTAAAAACTTTATGAAGAAAAAAAAAAAGCAACAAACCAAGTTACAAATAGTCATTTGAAAAAGGGCTAGTGATCAGAGGGATTTCCTTTATCCGGAACATGTTTTGCTTTTTCTTTTTTCTTTTTTTTTTCTTTTTTTAAGTAAAAAATAATGTTTTAATTACAAATATATATATATATATATATCTGTGTTTATATTAATTACACAAATAGTTTTAAAGAATTTTATACCAACCACTTTTTCTCATTCTCTCTCCCCATAAGTCCGTTTGGTTTTATAGATCTCAACTTATTCCATCATATCTTATCTCAACATCTAAATATAAATATTTTTTAATTACAAATTTTAAACTTTTTTATTTAATTATTTTCTAATCATTACAACTTTCTCAAACTTTCAAACAAAATACAAAAAATAGTTTAACTTTTTCAAATTCTAAGATAAAAATTATATTAAAAATATTATATTCTATTCATATTTTAACTTTATAATATTTGTATTCAATTTTTTCTCTCTTATTTATCAAAACTCCATAAAACAGAGTAAGGCAAATCATTTTATTACTATTTAAAAACTATCTCACTATTATTTACAGATTTTTCATCTCATATCATCTTATATATGTAATCAAATGAGGTCTAAACCTCCCATCCAAAACCCATCTCTTAAAATATCCTTCCACCATTGTTCAGTGGGGGTGGAGCTTTGGCTCTTCCTTCCCTCCTACTCTCCGGAGTTGTCCAACGAATTTTTTTATTTTTATTTTCATATTTTTTGAAAATAGCACAGAGATTGGCCAATTTACTACTTTTTGATCACCCATAAAAATTACGCGCTGCGCCACAAGATTCCTCAGTTGTCGATCCTTTGGCGTTGGAAAATTTTCGTCCATACGAGTATCGCGTATGTCCCACGCACAACCTAAGCCGTGCATGAGATCCATGCACCACCACGCTTGGTAGAAATAGGATCATCTGCCTCATATCTCTTGTAGATTCGACCAACGTCCTCTCACCAACAGTGGTGCATGATCTCTATGAGATTCGACAGCCATTGATGGTTGTTCGCTAGCGTATCAGACCATTTACCATATGTTATTTTTCTATATTTCCACTTCTTCTAACCAAAGATCATGAGAAAGAAAAAGTAGGAGTTTCTTTCAGGCCTCGTTTGATTTTGTAGATGAGATGATATGAGATAAAAGTTAAAAATTGAATAAAATATTATTAGAATATATTTTTTTAATGTTATTTTTATTTTGAAATTTGAAAAGGTTGAATTGTTTATTTTATTTTGTGTAAGAATTTGAAAAAGTTGTAATAATTAGATGAGATGAGTTGAGAAATTTTGTGAAAACAAATGAGGCCCAACCAAACCGGATCAACAAAGTGCAACACAAAACAATCTATTGCTGCTTTTGGTCTTAGTATCGCAATCCAATTTTCTGACTGCAACAAAACTTCTTTAAGCGACTTTCTCTTATAGGAAATGGGTGGAAGTCAAGTCATTGATTTCAAATCAAGTTGTTTTTTTTTTTTTTTCCTTGTATTGTATTACTAGTTTCGATTTGAGGCCTCATATCCTTTTAAATTTTGTTTCATGTAACTATTTAAAATATAACATGCTTGCTTATAAAAAGAAGGTAATTTTATAGAAACTCGTAGGTAATCATATATGGAAGCCAGGCCAGCAAAAACTCAATTAACTAATGATTTTAGAAAAACACTGGAGGCAGTCGGCTGGTGCAAGTGTTTGGCAAACGGCGCTGACATGGAAAATTAAAAACAACACCGTTTTGATTTTATTAAGTTTGCCACATTTCCCCAGCCCTCCCTCCTTCTCTCCAAGTTTTGAATCCTCTTCTATGTTTCTCCTTCTCCGAAGACCTCTCTGTGTTTTTCGACCCCTCTCCCCCTTTCTCTCCCCAACTGCCCCTTCCGTCCGTCCTCACTGTTTTTCTTAGACCCTCAAGAAACTTCTCTCCCTCGAAGCCCCTTCCTTCATTTCTTTATGTGTTTCGAAGACCTTGAAGCTATATTTCTCTCCAGCAAAGCCCATTCCTTTCTCTCTGTGTTTCGAAATGTAAAGCCCTTCCATTTCCCTTCATTCCGACTTCTCACCTCCTTCGAAGATGACCCAGTAGACCTCCCTCCCTCCTAACCCTAACCTAGCCGATTTCCCTTCATCTTGAAACCCTAACCCTAACCCTCATCTTGAAACCCTAACCCCAACCCTAACCCAGCCCATTTCCTTTCATCCATAACCCTAACCCTAAATTTAACCCGAACCCTAACCAGCCCCTTTCCCTCATCCTGAAATCCTAACCCTAACCCTAACCCTAACCCTAACCCTAACCCTAACCCTAACCCTAACCCAGCCCCTTTCCCTTCATCTCGAAATCCTAATCATAAAAGAAGGTGATCAAGGCACAAGGAAGACACTCGCCCTTGTCTGGTCTAGGTGGAAGGCAAGTACATATCCTTTTGTATTATGCATTATTTTCTTATTTTGTTATTTGCTTTTGTTTTACTTTTCAACTATTTTGATTTGGAGTTTTTTCTGGTGATCATGCTTAAACTAGTGAATGGATTGTGCCTATGGTATACATGCATTGCATTCCTTTTGAATGCTTGGATCATGATTGGACCAGTGAATGTGTCGTGATTTGACAGTAACAAGAATTTGGGTTTATGATTCTTATTTAATCTTCTGTAATGAAGGAGTAGTATGGTTAATTTAAAGAAAGAGAAATTACTAGGCTGAGGCATAATCTATATGACCAAATAAATCACAGCAAAGATGAGACCAAAATAGTAGTTGGTTAAAATGTCGGATGGCATAAAACATACCACAAAGCAAGGAGAAGAATTGGTAATTACAAACCTAATTTAATTTACAAGGCACTTTAATTTACAATCGCAATTATTGTACTGCAAACATCAAGATTCCCATGCTCTCCTCTTTAAAGTTAGTGTAGAAGATATTCCTCATCATTATTAAAATTGAAATAGCTTAGCTAGCAAATGTATATTTGGGAATTAGGAAGCATGTTCCAGCTATGAAATACCAAAAATATTCCAATCACTAGTATAAATCAATTGCCAATGCCACAAAAACAATAAAAATAAAATAAAACGAACCAAACATTAATGATATCGCAATTCAGGTGGTGGAGGTGGACTATATTTTCTAAATGCCAACCTTGGAATTGTATGAATTCATGAACTTTATAAAAGGGTCCCCCTGCCAATCTAATAAGAAGACTCTTGCATAGAAAACTCCAATTCCTTACCTCAACCTTTAAATTTTCCTAATTATACACACACAATTGTTTAGGAACTACATAATCGTAAGGAATAAAAAAGACTACGTTGTAACACCTGTCCTTATGGTGTGACTTTTTATAAAATGATTTTATAAAGAACGACGGGAATTACTGTTCGATTTAAAACTTTTTGCTTCCATACCCAGGATGCAAGACTCTACGTTATAAAATAAAATGTGCTTTGAGAATAAAATAGGTTTACAGCGGAAAACATCAATCTTACAATAAAATAAAAAGGTCTCTCATGCAATTAAAACTCTCATGCCTAGACTTCCATGCTTTTCCCTTTGGGCCTTGTCTGTCTTGACGTGTACTGCTTATTCAGTCCCTGTAAGAGGAGGGGCATACATAAAAACTAAAATGAGTAGATGATTCGTAAGTATTATTTTATACAGTTAAAATATAATAACATAGGTTTTCATTCATGTATTCAATAAAAGAAGTTTACAGCGGTAAACATCAATATTACAATAAAATAAAAATACCTCTCATGCAATTAAAACTCTCATGCCTAGACTTTCGTGCTCTTCCCCTTGGGCCGTGTCCGTCCTGATGCGTACTGTTCATTCAGTCCCTGTGGAGGGAGGGGCATACATAAAAACTAAAATGAGTTGATGACTTGTAAGCATTATTTCATACAGTTAAAATATTATAACATAGATTTTCATTCATGCATTCATCATTCCATACATACTATACGTACATGCATGCGTGCATTTGTTTAAAAACTTCACTGGACGGAGTTTTTCTTTAAAAAATGAGCATTCTCTTCGTAAAACGTATCTCCCATCAATGCCTTCATTTTTTTAAGAGTTTGATGCATTCATACATTCTTTGTTATCATTTTCATTGGCCAGTACACACCGTCACGCCCCTATGTTAGGGTTAGCGGTCTTTTGGACCTGGATTCCGCCAGTGACCATGAGTTAGGAATCCCTTTTTAGTTAGGGGGTAGCATTGGGTGCAGTACTAGTACTACTTACCCGTCATTGCCATCTGCCCATTCATTCGATACAATTTTCATTTATTCATATGACTGTTACATATTTTCATGCATTAAATGTTCATTTCATTCAGTCCATTCATTTAAGTTCTTTCAATTATTCCTTTTTAGTTCATTTCAGCTCTATCTTTTCAGTTCATTCATGGAAAAATGTGATTTAAGAGTATCGGCTGAAATGACTAAAATGGCATCTTTAAAACATCAATTCATAGGGACCTTTTAAAACACTTTTTTCGTGTCAGTTAAAGCATCAATTAAAGCTCAAGGCACCTTAATATTTCTTTTCGTAGAAAATACATACAATAGATACTGCATATAATCATCCATTCACATGCGTATAATTAATACTTTGATTGCATAAAAAGGGGATGCCAAGTAGGGTCGTACATACGTATACTTTGAATACTTATACTTAGCATGTTTTTGTAAAATATCTTACATGTTGTTTCGTAAGGCATCGTAAGGGAAAATCATTTCATTTTCATTTCATGTATTTTAAAAAACTCTAGAAGAGTATGAACGTAATACTTACCTGGACTTCATGTTACTTTCATATCATGCAGTCTATTCATGTACATGTCAGATGGCAACCTACATCCATACACATAACCTCGACATCATTCTTTATCTAATGCATAAGCAACTAAATTTAGAAGACATAAACTACAATTCATTTGAAACACTCACCTTCTATCTCGTGCTCTTACGGGCCTTTTACTATGTTAAAACTTTCGGGATCCACTTACGATCACTACATCTTCCAAACTCAAGGTCATACCTCAAGTGTCCATCCACTAAAGTGAATCCATGATTTACCTTAGGATTAAGACACTAAGACCTTCATCTTACTCTTCCTATTGACCACATTTCGACGCATGACTCCGACAGACGGAGTCACGCATCCCAATCCTAGAAAATACACCCGTCACTACCTCCATGCACCTTAGCTCACACTAATCCTCATTTCCATCCATACATGCCACACGGCTCTAAGCCAACTCTGAGGTTTAAGCACCGTGTGCCTATGCTTAGGACAGATTATCCATTACATATGGTGAATCCGTCCAGCACATGTGTCTCACCAGAATACACATGTACCTTATCCCTGCATCATTTAAGACCAACATATAACACGTTGATCACATGCTTGTAGGGACAAGCGCCATACTCCAATACCAACCTTCTCTTAACCCGGCTAGCATGACTCTTCATGCTACCCGTCCCTTTTGACCGTTCATCCCAATACTTAACACGACAAGACTCCATTCACAACTATGCTTTACGTCACGTCATATAGCTTGAGACTACTCCAAGCTACACCGTGACCTTATCACGTCATTTGACATCCTGCTACGTCACTCCTAACTCATCGTAAGTACGGTCCCTCGTTCCTGCTACACCATTCCTACACTAACTCCTCACCCATCACAAGCACGACTGCTAGTAACCATGTCACTTCGTGATATTCCTCAGTCATGCTTCTGCTGCGCACTCTTACACTTGTTCTGTCACTTTACACATACTCACAACCATGAATCAAACACGGTGACACCTGTCACCTCAGACTACAGGCCACAACACAGCTACTTTGGGACACTATTCCACAATTCCCAACACTACTCACTATGCTCTACGCCAATCAATTATGCAACCATTATTGTCTTCGCGACACGCCACACGGTATATTGCTTCACCTCGTGGAGTACACCCCACATGTACTCCTTTCACACACGCCATATGGTATATTACTCTACCACATAGAGTATATTCCACTTGTACTCTTCCCAATCCACACAACGCCACGTCACCATTACAACACATACTCTACAACCATACTTCGCAGCACAACACAGTCCACAACACTTCACAACATAATTTCTAACTACGCCCAACACTTCACATACACAGGACATCACATCACCACACTACACAGCGAACCCCACAATACAGCGAACTCCACAATACTAACAGCACAGTCCACAACCTAACCAACCAACCAACCAACTAACATATAACATAAATAACAAGGGAGATAGGGTTATACCATCGTCAGGATAACCTGTGCGTTGCTCGCTGATCATCATAGTTGATGATGTCGGAAGGGTTGTACGTGGCGGCTAACCCATGTACAGTGGCTGTCCACCATGTATGGTAGTTGTCCACCACATAAAGTGGTGGTTTGGGCTTAGGGCTAGGCTAGGGAAGGCCAAGGGAGGTTGAAGGTGGTCTCATGGTGGCTGGGGTGGCGGAGCACAGTGGAGCTATGGGCATCCAAGGGGAACCCGTGTGTCTCAAAGCATAAAAATGGGGGGGGGGGGGGGGGGGGGGGGGGAAAGCTTGGCTAGTCGTGGCTGGCCATGGAGGGGCTTAGAAGGGGTTGTTGGTGGAGCTGTGGTGGTGTTGGGATAGCGCCACAGTGGCTGGAGGTGGCGGATCTAACCATGAGGTGGAGGGAGAGTCTGTAAGAGAAAGGGCATGCGTGACGGTTAGATTGGGGCTATGGTGGTTGGGGTAGGCCGATTGTGGCCAGAGGGGGCTTGAGACGGCGGCTGGATGTCGTCGGTGGCGACGTACGGCTGTGGAATGGGAGAAACCCGTGTGAAACCCATTTATGGGTTATGCATGTGTGCGAGGGAGAGGGAGAGAGAGGTTCGTGATGGTTGGGTTTGTGAGAGGTGGTCGCTAGTGTGAGGTGGTTGAGGTGCAGTGGCTTAGGTAGTCATGTATGGCGGCTCTAGGAGTTGCGCACGGTGAAGCTGTGAGTGAGGGGCTGCGAGCGTGCGTGGAAGAGAGTGGCTACGAGGTGGAGGCTGGGTTCGGTGGTGGGAGCTCGCTAGTGTGAGAGGACGTCAATGGTGGTGGCGGTGAGGCCAGGCGGCGTTGGGTTGGAGAATAAGAGAATCAGGTGAGGGAGAGGGGGAATAAGACGTATGCTGGGGGAGAGGGAGGAGAGAGAGAGAGAGAGGGAAGGAAAAAGTGATGGAGAAAGAAAGGGGGCTTGGGTATTTAATCTAGGCCCTTCATCTTGAGATCTACAAGACGATCTAAAGGTGGGGAATTAAAACACAAATTTAAAATGCGTAAATATTAACTTAATTAAAAGCACTGAGAGGAATTAAGGTAGAATATTATTTAAACTAAACTTTAGTTTATAAAATAATATTCCTTCATCATTTTATAAATAATGAAATCTTATTTAATATCTTTAAGGGAATAAAACCATTTAATTAATTTAGAGTTTTCAACATAATTCAAATCCTATAATATTTTAAATAATTGAAACCATTTTAATAAAATGATATTAAAATGATTTCCAACAATTATAATATTTTTGGAATTCTTCAAAAATATTATAATTGTCTTATTTAAAATCAAATTTAGTTTAATAACATTGAAAATATCCCATATAAATATTTTCAGTGCATTTAAAACACTGGGCGTACTTTAAAAATCACATAATATTTTTAGAAACGCGCCATCGAGATTTAACATGCATAACGAGACTCGCAGTTACTAGAGAGAATGAGCAGACTATTACATAATTTTGGTCCTCAAAATTTACTTATATCAGAAAAAAGGAGTGGGGTGTTACATGCGTAATGAAACATATATGATATATCTCCCATAATCTAATATTAATATCAGTAACATATATGTAGAGACTAATACACTAATACCATATCCAAGCTTTTTCATTGTAATTAGTGGTAAAGTTACATAGGAACTACTATATATATGTAGATCTACCAATGCTTGGGGTAAAGATGAGGGTAATCACTGGTCATAGTGGACTATATGCTTGTCTAAAGGGAGCACAAAGTAACCAAACATATATGATATATCTCCCAGAATGTTGCTTAGGTTTTTGTTGCCATCAGGATATAGAAGGAAAGCTGGTGACCATGCAGACACTAATCCAAAGTAACCATGCATGTAATTTAGATAGTTTAGTAGACCAGTTTGAGGGATGTCCTAACATAAAAATAAAAATAATAATTAGGATGCTAAATATTGAGTTGCAATAAGTTTTTTAATTATGAAATAACATACTAAGTTTGAGGGATTTGAGCTAGATGGTGTTAGCGAAGATTGGTGTTCTTCTCCTTTTCCCATACTCTGTTCAAGTTTTTCAATATTCAAGGTCAGTCTTTGATAAGTTTTCAGGGAATTTAATCAATCGACCAAGAGTGAAGATTAATATTGTACATACTTCTTTCAAGAAAAAAAAAAACTGATCAAAATTTGATAAAAATTCAAATAAGATTTACACATGTCAGACGATTGATGCCTTTGTTTGTGAATTACACAACACCAATGACAACTAATTATGAAAGGTGGAAAACAACTAATTCATGAATATCATCCCTTCACATTGAAAACACAAAAATTATATATATCCATTAGCTAATCATCCATTGAATTAATTAAGAGGCTAAAAGAAGGTAGCCTAGAAATTAAGTTCAACACTCTTTTTCAAGTTTGAACTGTTGATGATTTGGTTACATAGTTCTCAATTATAATCATCCATTGGCAGACAAGAGTCGCATTATAGAGCATGGGCTGGTTTTTCAGAATTGAACTAATGTACATGAGGAAAAAGAATAATAATCATTCATCATTGTTGATCCATCGACACTCCTTAGCTAACCAATCCATGCAATATAATCAAACGGACAAGCATGCCTTCTTTAAAAGGACCACATTGATCAAATTTTACTAACATCAATCTTCAATATTTTTAATATTATTGGGTAATTAATTAATACAATTAATTTTTTTATATGTGTAGGAAAATAAAAATATCATTTGGGAGCTAGTGTTTTGATGATCAATATATCTACAAACCAGAAAATTGATATTTTCAGCCAACAAACCAGAAAATTAATATTTTGCATCCAACAATATCTAATCTAAATCACAACATGCTGTGGAAGAAAAAAAAATACTAAATCACAATATGCTTAATTGTTTATCACTGACCAGACAAGAAAATTTCAGGTTGGATGGCGACGGTAGCATGCTTGATTTGTTTCAACAGATGATCTATCTAGACAAATCTTGTCTTGTCTAACATGTGTGCAAATGTTGAAACAAATTGCAGATTGAAGCAAACATCCAAGATTGATGGTATCTTTTGGTTGCGACGGTATGGGGATGAAGATAACCCACGAAACTAACCCAAATTGATGCTAACCCACGAAGCTGACCCAAACAAAATCCACGAAGTTGACCCAAACCAAGCCCATGAAGCTGACCCAAACCAAGCCCACCAGACCGGCCTTGGGTTGACCCACCCAATGGAGTACCCACCCCAATCGCACCCACACGAGGAAGGAAGAAGCCCATTTCTGGATGGACGATGAAATATCGTGCAGCTTCAGAATGTTTTGGTTTCAGAAGCGGGAAACGAAATGGATTTAGTCTCTCTATTTTTCTTTTTTTGTATTCGTATTCGTCTTTTTTCTTTTAATATCAGCTACTTCACAGCGCCTACATGAGATGACTGTGCATAGAAGAACCGATTATTTTATAACTAAATTTTTTGTCTAGCTATCAAATTGACATGGACAACTTAGGCTTTATATGTGCCATGTCAACTCAAAGAATATTCCTCAGGAGAAAGTATATACGGATGTTTTATACCTTTTGCATGTATTTGATAAGTTTTATTATGAGGCTCGGTTTAGATATGTAAATCTATCTCATCTCATTTAGGAGTGTAATTAATTCGGTTTGATCTAGTTTTGGATAAAATTTAGGACCAAACAAGTATGTACCTGTTTTGCATTTTCAAGAATTGATTTTGCACCGGTTATCTCCTAAACCATTACTTCCGGTTCCGGTCCAATTTTGTCTGATTTCGATTATATAATATATATAATAGTATATTATAGTATATAATACTATAGTGATAATATATTGTAGTATATTATAATATATATTATAATTGTATTATAGACTAGTGATATATTATATTATAGACTATAGTGATATATTATGGTATATAATGTAGTGATATATTATAGTATATTATAATATCTAGTTATATAGTATTAATATAACTATTAATACAATAAACTATAGTAATATAAGATTTTAAAATTTAATATTATATTAATTATTAATTTATTAGGGCATTCAGAAACTCTCATCTGAAGCCTCTTCCTTTTTCGCCCAAATCACTATAGTCCTCCTTACTCCTCACTCTCAAAATCCATCCATTGTAAATCTTCATTTCTTCATGTCTTTTGCTTCCAATTCTTCTGAGAATTAGTCTCCTTTTAAGTATTATCTTTAATAAAGAAATTGATTTTGTATATCTTTTCTATATTATTTACTGCACATATTTTCATCATTTGATAACCGTTTGTTTTAATATTTAATATTAAAGCATGTAAGATATTAGTATTGAATAATAAAAGAGAATAATTGGGATAACAATTAAAATAAACTGGACCATGGAACAAGCTTGATTCTACCATTCCAAGTAATGAATCATGAAAATTACAGTGTCTTCCATCTCTTAAACAAGTAATACTGAGGTATTTAATCCACTTCTGTTAGTAATGTGTCAGGAGAAATTGGTACAAGAAGCTGTGGATACACTTCTTGATAATGGAATCCGCGGACAACCGAGGGACGGTCATAATAAGGTTTACAAGTCGTTTTCGGATGTAATTGAAGGTAAAGAGGGAAGATTTCGTGAGACTCTCCTTGGTAAACGGGTCGATTATACTTGTACTAGTCCAATATGTATGAAAGAGTAATTCTATTCTTGGTGATGTTTAATAGCCTACTTTATTAATAGTTGTAACGATTCATAATCATTATTTAAATTAATAGTTTTATCTACTGTTTTAATAGTATAATTTGTAAGAAATAATAATTTAGAAGAAAAAATAGAATGTTTATATATTTGATTTTTTGGAACATTAGGAATTGTTTAATGTTGTAGATTTCTTTATATATCTATTATACTGTAATCTTTTTGGTTGATGTTATCAGGTTCTATGGGGATACTAGTAGTGGATTCATTAGTTTGAATAAGGAATTCGTTGAGATAGGTTTTTAAACAAAGATTTTCTATATCCAAAGAGAAATAAGTAAATTAAGAACTCGAGGGAACACCACCTAGACCACTCTTAAAGTCTTCCAACATAAATGAGCTGACCAAGGAATTTTTATGACTTACCAATACAAGCTTCACAATATACTTCGTTCTATTTTGTTATGGGTTATCATTTTAAAAATTTGTATCAGCAAGAGAAAAACAAAGAGAAAAATAAGTTTTTATGCTAAAACGAGTCTTAATACTAATGAATTTGATGTATCTTTTTCTAGCCGTGTGTTTAGTGGATTGCCACCTATTAGGGAGATAAAGTACTACATTGATTTTGTGTCATGTGCGACAATTTCTATCCGACTTTTCTTTAAAGAACATGAGTCATTGACACATTTGAAATGACAAAATAAGTTGTTGACTAGAATGCATGTAAGTGGAAGGATTGTATTGAGATTTTTTCTCATGTAATCAAATACACACATGGTGAGAAAAATTTTATGGCTAATGCATTAGCAAGAAGGTATGTCTTTATCTTTATTTTAAATGCAAAATTATTAAGATTTAAATATGATAAAAAAATTGTATGCTAATGACGATGACTTTGCTAGTGTGTATGAAACTTGTGAGAAAATATCGTTTGGTAAGTTCTATAAACTAGATTAGTACTTTTTTAGAGAGAATAGACTTTGTGTGCCTACTAGTTTTATGCATAAGTTGCTTGTGTGTGATAGACATGATGGTTTGTTGGGTAACTTTGGTGTAAGGAATGCTTTGGACGTGTTGCATGAACGTTTGTGAGAGTATTATTTGCCATTCATTGACATGTTACATGAACGTTTGTGGGAATATCATTTGTCATTCATTAACATGTTGTATGAACGTTTGTAGGAGTATTGCTTGTCATTCATTAAGTTTGCATATAATTGGAGTGATCATTTTGGTGTAAGGAAAACTTTAGATGTGTTTCATGAACATTTGTGAGAGTATTGCTTGCCATTCATTGAGTTTGCATATAATTGGAGTGGTGTAAGGAAACTTCAGATTTGTTTCATAAACGTTTGTGGGAGCATCATTTATTATTTATTAAATTATTACATGGACGTTCATAGGAGTATCATTTGACCTTATTAGAGTTTGCATATAATAGCACCATGCATACTACTATTTCTTATTTTTCTTTTGAAGTTGTTTATGGTTTTAATCTATTTACTCCTTTAACTTTAATACTTTTGTTTGTTGATGACAGGAGTAACTTAGATGGACTTTTCCAAGTTCTTGAAAAAATTAATGAAAATTCATATCAAGTGGATTTTCTAGGTAAGTATCATATTTCTGCTACTTTCAATGTTTCTGATCTTTTTTCCTTTGATGCAGGTAGAGATTTGAGGTCGAATCCTTTTGAGAAGAGGATGAGTGATGGACACCATGGTAGATGAAGTCCTAAAGATCATTTGTAAATTTCAGATGGGGCAATCACAAGTTCGAGAGCTAAAAAATGCAAGGAAGCAATGCAAAGATTGGTGCAACCCACTTGGGACAAGTTTAGCAAGAGCCAAATATTCAAAATGGGCTTGAGAGAAAGAGATTTAATGATCCTCCACGTGATACAAGCTATAGAAGAGTGTAACATAAATTAAGGCCTATTATTATGTTTATGTGATTGAAGGCCTTGAACTTGTTTATTTTATTAAATGGACTTATTTTATTAGTTATAGGTATTAGTCTAGAGTAATTGAGTTTGAGGATGCTTGACTCACATATGTTTTATTTTGTTGAATAGGGTTTAAAGAAGTTATTGTAGCCGAGTTACTATAGTCGCGATACTATTTATTCATGGGTATTTTTGGTAGAAAGAGTTTTATTTTAGCTAGGGTTTTAATTAGATTTTGGTTTAAATACTCTTTATAATATCATTTTAAAAAGTTTATTTTGATGAATTTATTCATTGTGAGTTGAGTTTTTTATTTTTTATTTTATCTCATCTTGTTCTTGAATGAACTTTTGAACTTATCAAAGGTAAATCACAACCGTTGTGGCATTCTTCCTTGTAATTTGGGTTCTTGAGACAGGTTCTTCAACGGGTCTAGATTTTCATATAATTTAGGTCATTGAAACGAGTTCTCAACTAGTCCAGATTCTCCATCCATTGACTTGATTTTGACTTTCTTAGATGAGTTTTCAAATTGGTTATGAGTTCAAGATATTCCACTCTCATGGGTTCACATCAGTGCTCGTACCCTATTAGGGAAAGGTCAGGGACCACCCGACCTCCCATGCGCTCTAATAGGCAGCCAAGTCTCTTGACTGCCCGGCCATCCTTTGTGCGCACTTTACATGGTTGAGCCTATCTCCCACCTTAGCTGAGCTTCATGCTTGCACTCTATGTGGTTGAGCTAGCGTAAATCCAAGCTCGAAAATCTTTACTTCTTAGCACGAGGAATGAGTGGATAAGGACCAACCTTCATAATTTATTTCCCTAAGTACTCGAGTAGACCAATCTGATTGTACTTTTTACCTTTGAAATTCTCAAGGTATTCTTTCGCAGGGTATTGTGAAGGGGTAAAACTTTAGGGCCTAAAGACTAGACCTAACCCACCGGGTTAGGAGCTAGGGGGAGTCAGGAAGCATAGGAGGCATGAGGTCAGGGAGTAGGGTGGGCTGTTAGGGGTCAGGAAGTAGGGAGGGATGTCAGGGGAAATGGGAAAAAGAGGAGTTTGTCGGGCAAGCAAAGCAGTCCCTGTTCCACCATTGTAGAGGGCACGCGAGAAAAGAAATTAGATAAATAGGAGGTTCGGACGACTTCCAAATGATGGATCTTCTTCTTCTTCAGCTTCATTTTCTTCTTCGACTTCTCTTTCAACCTCTGGACGAGGAGCTTGTTTTTCTCCAACAAATGTATCCGAAATCACCATTGTACAGTAAGGAATGAGAGATTGCAAATAATAATGTTATAGTGAATTTCTTCTCCCTAAATGACTATGGACGTCCGCATTATACCGAACCACGTAAACCCATTTGTTAATTTCTCTTTATTTCTCTGCACTTACTCCCCTTTCACTGCCATGGATGTGTGCGCCGTTACAGTATGTGCCACACCAGACCACTGCTAGAGGCACCAGATGTAATGTCCGTCCTTGTAGTGTGACTTTTTATGAAATGATTTTAGAAAAGGACGACGAGTATTACCGTTTGATTTAAAACTTTTTACTTCCATACCTAGGTTGTAAGATTTTACGTTATAAAATAAAATATACTTTGAGAATAAAAGAGGTTTACAACGGAAATCATTAGTCTTAAGATAAAAAGGCCTCTCATACAATTAAACTCTCATACTTAGACTTTCGTGCTCTTCCCCATGGGCCGTGTTCGTCCTGACGCGTGCTGCTCATTTGGTTCCTGCTAGGGGAGGGGCATACATAAAAATTAAAATGAGTCGATGACTCGTAAGTATTACTTCATACAGTTAAAATATAATAACATAGGTTTTCATTCATGCATTCATCATACCATACATACTATATGTACATGCATGCGTGCGTTCGTTTGAAAATATCACTGGACTGAATTTTTTTTTTCTTTAAAAATGAGATTTCTCTTTGTAAAACGTTTCTCCCGTCAGTGCCTTTATTTTCATATGTTCATACATTCATACACTCTCTCTTATTACTTTCATTAGCCGGTACACACTGTTACGTTCCATGTAGGCTAGCGGTCTTCCTTTGGACCCGGACTCTGCCCGTGACCACTGGTTGTGAAACTCTTTTCAGTCAGGGGCAGTACTGGGTGCACTACCAGTACTACTTACCCCGGCATTGCAATGTGTCCATTCATTCGGTATCCTTTTCATTCATTCATATGGCCGTTATGCATTTTCATACATTAAACGTTCAGTCCTTTCTTTCAGTTCTATCTTTCATTTAACAGTTCGTTCATGGAAAACGTCATTTAAAAGCAAGGGCTTAAATATCATCTTTCATGGCATCATTTAAAGTATTGGTTCATGGCATCCTTAAAACATCAATTCATAGGAACCTTTTAACACACTTTCTTCGCGTCAGTCAAAGCTCAAGGCACATGCCTCAACATTTCTTTTCGTGAAAAATAAATACAATAGATACTACGTATAATCATCCATTCACATGCGTACAATTAATACTTTTGGATGCGTAAAAAGGGGCTGCCAAGGAAGGCCGTACATATGTATACCTTTAAACACTTATACATAGTATGTTTTCGTAAAACATCTTTCGTGTTGTTTAGAAGGCGTCGTAAGGGAAAAATGTTTCATTTTCATTTCTTATATTTTAGAAAACTCTAGAAGAGTATGAACATAATACTTAGCTGGACTTCATGCTTCTTTCATATCATGCAGTCCATTCATGTGTGTGTCAGATTGCAACCTACATGCATACACATAATCTTAACGTCATTTTCTATCTAATGCATAAGCAACTTAAACTATAAATAGAGTTACACATCACTTGGAACACTCTCCTTCTATCCAGTACTCTTACGTGCCCTTTACTATGTTAAAACCTTCGGAATTTACTTACGCTCACTACCTCTTCCAAACACGATGTTCTACTTCGAGTGCTCATCCCCTAAGATGAACCTATAATTTACCTTAGGATTAAAACACTAAGATCTTAATCTTACTCTTCATGTTGACTACATTCCGATGCATGATTCTGACCGACAGAATCACGCATCCCAATCCTAGACAATACACCCATCACTGCCTCCATGCATCTTAGCTCACACTAAATCCTCATTCTCATCCATTCACGCCATAAAGCTCTAACCCAACTTTGATGCTTAACCACCGTGTAACCATGCTTAGGATAGATTACCCATTACATACAGTAAATCCATCTGGTACATGTGTCTCACCAGATTACACATGTACATTACCCCTTTATCACCTAAGACTAACATATAACACGTTGATCGCATGCTCATAGGGACAAGCGCCATACTCCGATACCAACCTTCTCTTAACCAAGCTAGCACGACTCTTCATGCTACCAATCCCTTTTGACAGTTCATCTCAACACTTAACAAGACAAGACTCTGTTCACAACTATGCCTTATGTCACGTCGTATAACTCGAGACTACTCCCAAGCTACACCGTGACCCTGTCATGTCACCTGACATCCAGCTACATCATTTCTGTGCCAATTCCTAACTCATCATGAATACGATCCCTCACGTACTCCTGCCACATCGTGACATCTTGTCACGTTCCTGCTATGCCATTCCTATACTAACTCCTCACCCATCACAAGCACGATTGCTAGTAGCCATGTCACTTTGTGACATTCCCAAGTCATGCTTCTGCTGTGCACTCTTACACTTGTTTTGCCACTTTACACATGCTCCTAGCCATAAGGCAATTACGGTGACATTTGTCACCTCAGATTACAGGTCACATCACAGCTGCTTCGGGACACTGTTCCACAATTCCTAACACTACTTATCACGTTCTATGCCCATCAACCACACAACCATCCTTATCTTTGCGGCACACCACACGGTGTATCACTGCGCCTTATGAAATACGCTCCACGTGTATTCCCTCCATACACGCTATAACTCATTACTACTACAGTACACCCGCCATATGGTGTATCACTCCACCACATGGAGTACACTCCATGCGTACTCCCTTCACACACATTACGTCTCACAGAGTACACTCCACGTGTACTCTTCTCATTCCACCTTACGCTAGGAGGGTATATTTTACATATACTCTCCTTATCCCACACTACGCTACAAGAGTACACTTTACATGTACTTTATTCCTAATCCACACGAAGGCGCATCGTCAGTACAACACATACTTCACAACCACACTTCACAGTATAGTCCACAACACTACACAACATACTTTCCAACTACGCTCAACACTTCACTACACAGCACAGTCCACAACACTTCACAGCACATCACATCTCCATACTACACAGCAAACTCTACAATACTAACAGTACAGTCCACAACCTAACCAACCAACCAACCAACATATAACATAAATAGCAAGGGAGAGAGAGTTATACCATCGACGGGATAACCCATGCTTTGCTCGTTGATCGTCATAGTCGATGATGTCGGAAGGGTCGTACGTGGCAGCTAACTCACGTATAGTGGCTGCTTGGGAGTTTGGATAGCTACATGTGGTCTTGGAATGGCTCATGGTGACCTTGTGGTGGCGGCGAGGGGCGTAACACATCATATCTAGCCGTGTACAGTGGCAGTTAGCCAAGCACAGTGGTTGTCCACCATGTAAAGTGGTGGTTCTGGAAGGGGCTAAGCATATAGGGGCTTGGAATGACCTCGGTGAGGTGATAGTGGTGTTGGGGTGGTGCCACGATGGCAGATATGAGATGTGCATGAGGGAGGGTCCGTGAGAGAGTGAGAGAGAGTGGAGAAGCTAGGTGGCTTGGTTGGGCATGGGGGTGGCTAGGGGAGGTCGCCGATGGGAGGGGAAGCCTCTGGTGGTGGTGCGGTGCCCTAGGAGGCGGAGCGCAGCTGTGCGTATGGAGAACGAGTACGTTGGAGGAGTTTCATGTTACTGAGGAAGGGGCTATAGGCTTCGGGCCAAGGGGAGGAGGAAGGGGGGGAGACTCAGGGGGCTCGTGGTGGTGCTCGGCGGCCGTGGGTGGCCATGTTCGGCTGTGGAAAGGGGTTCACACTGTGAAACCGTGCGTGGGTTGCTTCGTGCGTGCGATGGAGAAAGTGGCTGCGAGGTGGAGGCTGGGTTCGGTGGTGGGGGCTTGCCGGTGTGAGAGGACGCCGTTGGTGGTGGAGGTGAGACTGGGTGGCACACGACGGTGCCAGGCTGGGCGATGGAAGAATCAGATGAGAGGAATGAGGCTTGCCGCGAGCGACGTAAGGGAGAGGGAGGGGAGAGGGAGAAGGAGAGGGAAAAGGGAAAGTGAGGGAGAAAGAGAGAGTGTCTGAGTTTTAATCCTAATCCTTTTATCTTGGGATCTTCAAAACGATCTAACGGTAGAGGATTAAAACACTGCTTTGAAAATACGTAAACATTAACTTAATTAAAAGCACTGAGAAGAATTAAGGTAGAATATTATTTAAACTAAATCATTTTAATAATCTCATAATATTTAAATAACTGAAATCATTTTAATAATAATATTAAAATGATTTCCGACAATTATAATATTTTTGGAGCTCTTCAAAAATATTATAATTGTCTTATTTAAAATCAAGGTTAGTTCAATAATATTAGAAATACCCCATATAAATATTTTCAGTACATTTAAAACACTGGACGTATTTTAGAATTTACATAATATCTTTAGAAACACGCCAATGAGGTTTGACAAACATAACGAGGCTCGCAGTTGCTAGAGAGAAGGGGCAGACTGTTACATAATTTCCGTTCTCGAAACTTGCTTACGTCAGAAGGAAGGAGCGGGGTGTTACACCAGACCATGCCGTTCGAGGGCCGTATCACCTCAGCGGGTTGAGAATGACTTTTTCTCCCATTCTGCCCTATTGTATGACTTTTAGAGCATCAACATATTGTCTCCTGAAGCCCGTTGGAAAGAAATCTTGATACCAAAAATGATATTTATAGTTTTAAAATTTATAAATTTTAATTTATATTTTTATAATATATGAATAAATATGAGATTTATGTAAAAAAAAAAAGTTAATCTTTTAATAGTAGATTTTATTTTTTAATACTGTATCTAGTATTATTAATATAAATTAAAATTTGCCTCATGTGTTACTAACGTGCACATTTTGTTTTATTTATTTATTTTATTTAGGATATCAGATAAACTTAACAACCAGTAAAGGGAGGGCCATTTAGGGAGGGCAAAAGCTGCCTAATTCATTGAGAAAGGACTGCGAAGCAAACTTACGTAGAAAGCAAGGTATTCTTTATTATCATTCCTCTTTTATCTTTCCTCAGGTTTAAGAAAATCAGAAATGCTATTGTAATTTGTCACCGAAAAATGGGTTCCGATTCGGTACCGAATTTCATTTATTTTATTTTACTTAATAATTAAGTAAGTGTTTTTTTTAAGTGATATCGTTAATTTAAAATAAAAAAGTATACAAAAAATGAATAAAAAAATCAAAATTTGTTCTTTTCCTGTTTCTCCTTCCTGACTTGCAACTTCCGCATGCAGTCCAGTTGGTCAGTGCGGTAGACAAGCAACGGAGGGGGTTCGGGGGAGCTGTCTCCTGCTACATCCACCGTGGATGTAGCACGGCTCGTAAGGAAATATCAAGTGGGTCAAAATGATACGACTAGAACGTAAACACAACTTTGGTAAGTTTTTATTTTTTGGGAACATGTAACACAAACTTTTAGGATATGGATCGGGTATTATATTTTCACAAGAAATGCTACGAACTATATATATGCATTTTACTTTTATCTTATTAAGTCAGATGTACTTTTAATTACATCTGCTGGGATGCTATTTACGTTTATATTTGATTTTTTTAAGTCAAATTTATATATTCTTTGTTTTGAATGAAATGTGATCCCTTTTATTAAAAAAAAAAAAAAAGTGATAAATGTTGATGGGATAAAAAATATACTATGGTTTCTCAAAATGAATGATAGAGATTTATAGAAAGAGAAATGTTACATACAGTAGTAGAGTATGTAAGCACCGCACCGTATAATCGTTTTGAAAAATAGTATAGTCTATTATTAAAAAATTAATTTTTATTCACGTGGGTCCCGTATGTACTCATTTTTTAAAAAAGATTACACGAAACTTACACACTCTACTATTATATATATAATTTATCTGATAGAAATTATATCCCAAAAAAAAGGGAAAAAGTGTTGGTTAAGTTATAGGAAATCAAGGTCCTAGACTCCTAGATACCGCCCTCTCTAATTTTTTTTTTTTTTTTTTTTTTCTCCTTTTCTGCAACTTCCGTTTTGAGGACGTGTTGAACAAGCTAAAGGGGCCCAGGAAATTGACATGTCAGTCCATATCTTGCGGGCACTAGTATAGCTGTTTTAAAATTGGGCCTGGGCTTTGAATTATAGAGATGGAAGTCAGGGAGTTGTGACTTGTGATTCCAACAACCTACGGCAGGTGATCTGGGCAGCTGCTCACCTGTCCGGAGGCATGGGCTCATAGCCCTCCCTCTCTAGGGTAGGAGATTGCATGGGACCCTAATCCCAATTGTTAAATTGTAATTAAAACATTTTTCTTTTCCCTTTTTTGGATTTTTGATGAAGGCTATTTGTGCAAACTCTTTTACTTGGAGAGTATATTGAAATTTTTAATGGTTTAAATGAGTGATTTTTGAAATTGATAATTTTAGGAGGTGATTGCAAATTGGGTAATAATTTGAAAGGGTTGTATGTGTTTTTGTCTTTATTTATTTTTCAGATTGAAATACTAAATATAAGGGCATAACCTGTGGACATTAAAAATAAGTGATTTATAGACTAATTTTATTATTATATAATGACATGTGCTTATAAGTTCGGTTATATTTATTAATAAGTTTATATTATTGTTCTATAATTGATATAATTTATGTTTGTACTATAAAATTGTGTTAATTGAGCACTTCGATCAATTCAACTCATTTAATTTAGATTGATCGAAATAGACTGAAACAAATCTGATTTATGTTGGAATCCATTTAACATAATTAATTTATTAAGACCTCGTTTGGTTACGCAGTTCAGATGAGATAAGATGAAATGTTTTGTTAAAAATTGAATAAAATATTGTTATAATATAATTATTTAATGTTATTTTTGTTTTGTTGAAAGTTGAATAAAATATTGTTATAATATAATTATTTAATATTATGTTTGTTTTGAAATTTGAAAAAGTTGAATTGTTTATTATATTTTGTGTGTGAGTTTAAGAAAGTTGTAATTTATACGAGATAAAATGAATTATGAGAGTCATCCTTAAGTTTGGACTATACAAAAACTTCAATGATTTCTAATTTTAAAAGAAATACTTAGAAATCGTTTGGATCTCTTGCACACTTTTTGATGCAAAATATCCATTTGAGTTTGTGGGTTTTCCAAGTTTATTGGTAAGCCCATTGACTGGCCATTTGCTTTGGAATGTGGTTGAACCGTTTGATTTTGATGCTATCGTTGAATTGTGAATCAGAATATCACTCTCCTTTGAATGGTTTAAAACTGCTTGGTTTGATAAATTTGTTCAAATATTCTTGATTTTTTTGACTCAGAGAGTATGAATCTTTTGCCTTGTTTCTTTGAGCTGGCCACGCCTGCTAGATGATGATACATGTGGTTTGGACAACATATATAAAGGAGCAGAGTGGGAATGTTGGAATTTATTCAAAGAATCAAAACCATTTACACTCAGCAAAATGTCTCGAGTTTATAGGGAAAAAAATGTCCTGAATCCGGAAAGAACACCAAAATACATGAACCTTTTGACACAAAGCCTATGTCTTAAACAACAGAATCCTTGCTTGATTTCTTAGCCTCTTGAGTTTCCTTATCTGGATGACCCATGCCCTTCCCAGACAAAAGTGGTGTTGTGTCTTTATCTTTAATCTGAAAGTTTATTTATTTTTATTAAAGAAAAGAAGAAGCAAGATCAATCCTTGAATTCATATTACTGTGAAAAACTTTGTGAGTACTGAAAAAGAAAGGGAGAGATGGTGGTACCTGAGAAACCAATGGTGGATCAGAGGATTGTTTCTTTTTACTCTCCTGGGTGCAAAAATATGAATACAATCCCATGCCCCAAACTGCAATTAGGATTCCAATGATGTTCCTCTCTGTGAACGGGTCACGTAGTAGTGTATAGCCAAAGGCAAGAACAAGGCATGTCTTTAGGTGGCCTAGAACTTGATATGTAACTGGTGAAGTCTTTCCAATAACAAGAAAGGTGCTAAAATTCACGGCCACGGCTATTAGGCATGAAAGCACAATGAATGCCTGCACAAGTTCACTCCAATCTATTATCACAAACTTTTTTAGTAATTTTAAGCTATTTTTACAAATCAAATTCTATCATGTCAATACTGACTTGCAAACAGAATTTTTTTATATTCATATTTATATTGTGTAGGCAGGTATGAAGCAACAACAAGACAAGGCAGTAATTTACCAAAACTATGGGAGAATATTTGTAGGCGAAGACATTTTGCTTTGTGAGGAACCGATCCACCACAGGGCCCGAGACAAAGAGAATTGCTGCCTGAAATGGGGCTGACTGATATAGCAGCTGAGTTGAAGAGACATTGAGCCTCTTTTGTATTGTGTTTGTCAGCTGATTGTTAGGTTAAGAATGATGGTTTAATACAATTTGAATATATAGAGCTATATGGTTGTTCTGCAAACCTCTAAAAAGCATGCTGCTGAACTAGAAAATGGTGGAAGCAAAAGGATACAATTTGACCAACACATGTAGTTATGATGGCTAAAACAGATAGAACTGTCCCAAGAAAATTGAGCTGAAGATCAGTTATAGAGGCAATGCCAACTCCTATTAGCAAGAGGAAGAGAGAGAACTTTATCTTTTGGCTGCAAAACAGAATGGGAAAGGTTACAGTGAGCTTTTACAATCCTGTTTGAAAAATCCCAAGTAAAAGGTCTCTGAGTTCTAACATTACCTGAATTGCTTTTTCAAGAAAATAGTTTCCAATAATACAGTGAACGGTATGATTGCAAGTTTTGTCATCTGCCAAGAGGGAAGAAGAAGAGGAAAAAAAAGATGAGAATGCACAGACATATCTATACTAAAATACTGAGAACATATAACAATTTTCCATATGCAATAAGTTTTGTTTCATAAAGAAGGCAGTTCATCTGCTGCTGAAAGTTGTATTATAATAGGTGTTACTGAAGCTACATGTCCAAAAATAGCTTCTGATTTTACCCCCACTATATCCAATCCCTGAACTTGGCCATTAGATTTCTTCTGGTAGCCACACAAATCATGTTATATCGAATTTTTCTTCCATTATCTCAATATAAGAAAGTCCAAAACTATTGTTTTGTATGCAAATAACATGCAGAAATAAACATAGGCTTCATCTTATAACTATAGTCTTTTGGATGGAACTCAATTCACTAGTGATCTTGTGACCAGAAATAAGAGCTACAGTTACATTTATCATGTAAGATTCTTCTAACTAGGAAAATTGAAGTCAACCTGGTAGAATCCTATGGAGTTGAAACCCAGGCTCAAGTTGAGAAGTCCAATTGAAACCCCGTTTAGAATGCCAAAGAGTATTACAGTCTTCGTGTCCGTTGATTTCGATTCGAAAAAATTCAACCGTTGAGCCACATGAAGGGTGCAGAATGTCACAATAAGATGCCAACTAGTGAGCGTAGTAGCTGCAAAAGAAAGAAAGAAGACAATGAAAAAGGGAAACTGTTGGGAGAGAGGAAAGGACCATATAATTAAATAAAAAAGAACAGAAAAGATAGGCATGCATTTAGCAAACCCCAATAAAATAATCAATAAAAGCGAAATGTAAAATAAAAAAAGGAAGAAGTTAGTATATGGAAACAAATTGAATCAGTGTATAGGAACTGCTGTTGAAAACATTTTTAGTACTTAACAGAGCTTTTGAAATCACATAAGGAAAAGGATGGACTAACTACCAAAAGGGAAGCCAAGATTGCTCATCAAAGCTTTGTTGCAGATGACAATGGAGACAGATGATGCTACTGAAAGGAACAGCGCGCCAATAACCCCCAACTGGAAGCTCGACATTTCTCCCATCCTAAAAAGCGAGCGAGAGAGAGAGAAACAAAAAAGTAATATTGTCAGAGAAAGAACATTGTATAGCTGAGCACTTGGAATGGCAGAATAAATTTGTCAAAACCAGCCATTAAAGTAGGAATTTAATATAGGAAAAGAGGCACTGGAACAACTTTTTGTGTGATATTAACACTGTTTATTGAATAAACCAGAACAGTCTTTTGCGTGTTCAGAATTCAGGTGCAGCATTACAACTATAACTAATGTAATCTTGTTGGAGCTTCGAGAACAGATTTTCTTTTCATAGAACACAGATAAATGATACTCCTAATGTACCTTTTCAAGGGATAAGAAAGTCTTGGAGGTTAGGAGCCCTGAGAATAAAAAACAAAAAGAACATACTAAATTGATCTTACACACAAACAAAAACAAGCACAGAGTCTGTGAATCAACAGATTAGTTTAACATACCTAAGAAAATATTCTAATCAATTTACAGGCTCGTAAGGCCTCCTAAAACTCCATGCAACAGCACGGCTCCGGCGAGTTTCGAGAAACCAAAGCTGGGAAGTGATCAAAGATGAGGAGTGAATGAGAGAATGGGGATATTGGATAGTTGCTTAGAGATAAAGACTGAGAATGAAGGAGTCTAAAGGCTTGTATGAGAATGTAGCTTTTGGGACCTTTTATTTTTGATGGTTTTGTGGTTGGTGCCTAACAAAGTTTAGTGTAGCGACTCTCTTGTTTTTTGTTTCCTCGTGGATCGCTTCCAGAAGAGAGTTAACGGCTATTACAAGCAAAGAGACAGAAAATCAGTTGCAAGGCCGTTTAGATGGTAAGACTTGTGATTAGAATGACAGAAAAGGCCATTAATAATCAATATTACAAGTGAATTTACTCATCTGTTGGCTTCGTGTGTGGATCACAAAACAAAAGGTTGTGGTCTCAAAGCAAAATACACAAACTGGGTGTGATACCTCTTACAGAATGAGCATAGGAATTTATAAGGTGGTGAATGCCAAGTCATATTTTTTGGAAAAAGAATTCTAAATGACTCTAGTTGCAACATTGACTAATCTTTTTAGAATATAAGCTGAGATGTGAGCAAATGGTATAATTCAATGATAAAAGAAGGTATTATGTGATAAACTTTTTTTAAGAAGATGACAGTATCCCAATTTTATTAATTAGCCTTCACTTATGGCGAATGAATATCTGATACAAAGAGGAGCAAGAAAGATATAGAAATCCCAAAACCGGACTCCTATAAAAAAAAAACTATAATCCATAGTATGTGATAAACTCACTGACCCAATTTCTCTCTCATAATCAGTTTTCTGTTTTCATTTTGCTGGCAGATGATTTGAGGCTTCCTTCGGTCATGGTGGCAGAGAGCTTATAGTGCCAAAACTATGATGGTTGAATCAAGGTAACACGTATTTTTCATGGTATATCAAAGTAATTTGATGGAGTATATAGGTTATAGTAGATTAAAGTGTCCATGTTATGTTCATAATTAGAAGGGTGTTCTAGTCCAATGAGATATAGATCCTCAAAAATCTCAAAGCACATGAATTATAGTCTATTCCAATATAGCTTTCATGCATGGAATATTAAATTATAGTCTTAGGACACAAGCGTGGAAGGTGAGGTGACCATTTCTTTTATGCCCTTAGGTATGTATCTGCCAATTCAAGCAAAAAATGCTGCTGCCACCCTCTTTTAGTGTTTGGTGAATAATCTTCAATCTCACTCCTAACAATGCTCACCGGGCATAAACGTTCCTTACGATCATATATAAATATATATATATATATATATATATATATATATAATATGATCAAATAGTACCTTCTCTTTTACATATAATAAACTTAATATATATTTTGAATTTTAGAAAAATTTGTAAAGCCAATCTTCAAAGTTTTTAGGAAAAGTTCATTTTTTTTATATGTTTAGCATTATAGATTAACTTTAATATATACCTACGTATATGGTTTTTAAATTGTCTAAAAAAGTAGTTGCCATAGATTTTTGGGTAGTCAAGGGGTTATTTTAAATTCTTTTTTTTTTTAATAAAAATATCTTTTCCCTTTGTTTTTGTTAAAAAAAAAAAATAATGACTGCATTATGATTGTTTTAATGGTAATTTTGTAATTTTTTTGAGTTTGGATGATATTTTTATAAATTTTAAATCCAGATGGCTATCATATAATTTCAAAATCTAAAAGGGATTTATATCATTTAAATTTTTTTGTCGCTTTAAATCCGTCCCCTCATTCTCTATTTTTTTTAAATCTCATTATTTTTAATAATTTATCTTCTCTTGATTTTTTTTTTATCTCAACCCAAATTTGTGATTTTTTTAATATTATTTTTTGACACCAATATCTCTACATTGTTTAACGTTTTTAACGTACATTCATTTTAGAAATATTCAATCATTCCATATATATTTATAGCTAATTTTGAGATGGTATATTAGAGCTCACCATTATCGAAATATTCCGTTCTAGTACTTGAATTAAAATAATCACCGAAACGAAATTTAAAATATTAATTTATATCGAAGAAAAGGGATGGATGGTCGTGCTATGATTAAATATTTGTATAAGATGAAATTAGAAGATCCATTATACTTTTATTGTAACCTGAAAACGATGACGTTACCGATCCTAGATCAGTAGTTGATCATAGACCCTTTGGTGGCATGATGTGCTTTGATAAAAGTTACCAAACAACTGCATGTGGGTTGACCTTTTGCACCATTCATGGGGATTAATCATAAAAAAAAAAAAATAATAATAATAAACGATTATCTTTTGGGCATTACTACTTGAGGATGAGCCGAATATTCATTTAGTGGTTATTTGGAATTCTTTTTAAGTTTAATGTCACGGAAGCAACCAGCAATTATACTCAGTGATCAATCTGCCACACCAGCCAAAGAAATAAGTGACTTTTTTCCATAAATCACATTATAAGTATGATATGCATTATTAGAAGAGAAGTACTAGATTTTTAAAAGGGTATCTTGTAAAAATAAGTTACAAGTTGACGTGATTTAATGTTACAACAAAAAGTGTTTTATAATGTAAGTGTATCTTGTCAAATTACGTCAATTTATAATTTTTTTTTTAATCAGTTTGAACCAAAATTAGAGGGCAGGAAATGCTGCCATCAATGGGGCCAAAAGGTTGTTGATCATGAAGATATGGATGGAGCAATGGTCGGCTCGCCATAACAAAATAGTTATCTTTGGTTAATTTAGAAAATGAGAGAGGTTGATGGGTTGGAAAGGATTTGAGGTTGAAGAGAGGCAATGGGAGAAGAAGACAAGAGATACCATGGGATCAGGCGTTAGTCTTGGAGGGGCTTTGGTACCACAAATTTGAGTGAAGTATGCTCTCCACGCTTCATGGTCAACTGATGTGTACATCATGTTTATCTAAAGGATATTACAGATTTACATCATCTCTTTGTTTAGTGTTTATCTACTTTGACCGTATGGCTAACTTCCTTGGCTTCATCCCCTTTGCCATGTTTATCCGCTGAGCGATCTTGATCTACAGTTGGATTAGGAATAGTGATTTTATGAGAGAAATAAAGTCGAAAGATCCAGAGTAAATGCCCTGTTCTCTCTCTCTGTCTCTCAACA
Source organism: Juglans microcarpa x Juglans regia (assembly GCF_004785595.1). Lineage (NCBI taxonomy): Eukaryota > Viridiplantae > Streptophyta > Magnoliopsida > Fagales > Juglandaceae > Juglans > Juglans microcarpa x Juglans regia. The sequence continues at coordinate 12,637,332 of NC_054606.1, forward strand.
TATTTTGACTTTTCCATACTACTGGCTTTATGAAAGACGACAAGATTACTAGGTTTTACTCGAGCTGTAATCAAACTGAGTCAAGTCAATTTTTGGGTTGTTGAACTCGAGTTGGGAGCACATTGAGCCAAGCCCAGCTCAACTCGAATAGGTAAAAATACAAGCACGAGCTAAGTCTGAGTAATTTCTCAAGGTTTGCTCGTATTTGTTAAAAATACTTTTTATTTTTAAATGGAAATATATAATTAAAAAACAAACTTACAAAAAAGTTATTAAATTTAATAAAAAAATTTCAAGTAATAAGCAGATCCTATATTAAATTAGAAAATTATAAAAACTTTATGAATGAATAAAAACCTTGAAATAAAAGAAAACGCATTAAAACTTTTTAAATCTCACCCTAAATAATTACAAATGGGGCAAAAATAATAACAATCACATGATAGGTAAAAAGTTGTTATTATTTATTTTATTTTATTAGCGCTTAGTTCGATAAACAAGTATTGGGTGGACAATCGTAGAGATTAGTTCACTTGCAGCCCTCCCTCCCTTCCTCTATCCTAAAGTCATCCCTCACTACCCTCCCATAAAGGTGTTGTGGATTCGAATTAATTAACCTAATCTGTGAAATGTTTTGACGTTCTCCATAAATTTTGAGCTTGGATTTTACTTTAAACGGGGGATAGCGACTTGGCATTTATAAGCCAAGTAAGCCATGGTGTAACCACAACGAAAATGAAATAATCCAATCCCTTTGGTAGTTATTGCCAATTTTATCTTTCAAGGATCGCTGTTACTTCAACTTCCTGTTAATGGATCCCCCACAGAAAACTCATACACTTCGCCTTCTCAATGACCGAATATTTGAAACTGAAAGTGTTCAATCCCTATCATGTGACAACGAAGACTCACCTGGAGACATCCCAGTTGTTACCACAACTGCTGCTCAAGAATCACACCAAAAAACACAAGTGGTTTGAAGACCAGAAGACTTTCTCTAAAAATGGGCGCTCCTGTTAGTCCTGAGAATGGTGAAAAAACTAGAATGCACTGCAAATATCCATTGAAAGGTTGAGTACAAACATTCCTAAAATCTTAGTGAAAGATGGGCTGTTTCAAAATCACACCAAGATTTCTGATGGCAGCTACAGCTACATGTACAGGATGGATTTATGCAGAGTAAAATGAGATAATTAGGGATATTCAAAATGCCATGAACTCATCTATATAACAAAGTAATGATAACGGACGTAATAATCCCAAATTGATACAAATCGACAATTTAATCAGGGGATGCTTATGAAGTCCCAGTCTTGAAGCCAACATCACCCACCACCACTGCCCTAACATACCACAAATTAATATTTACATCTGAAAGAAGGCAAAGCCATCATGGTAAGAATAAAACCACGGCGAAGAGTAGCCTAATAAACCTGTGTCAATCCACTGACAATAAGGCAAGTTTTTCTTCTCTTTCGCAAGTATGGCTGACAAATGAGAAGTAGAAAATGTAGCAAAATATAAAATAAGCCTACTACCCAGAGCACCTAAAACAAATCGTGGCATGAAGCATTGAGCTCATTAACAACACCCAAGACAAAATAAAAACACGCACACTGAAGAAAAAAGAAAAGTGTGGAAGAACAAGGGATCTGTCAAATTTACTCTTTCTTGCTTTGAGCAAGGTATGTCCTCTCTGAATTGGCGAGGCGAGACCGAAACTCAGCCCACTCATTTCTACACCTTGCTCTCACCTGCAAGAGAAAACAACCAAGCAAGAAAGACTTACACTTAGTTGATAAACTTAGCGTCAGTAAAGAAGTTACAGAATGACAGCACCATGTATAGCTGATATCAGGTTTTGGTAAAATACGACATCTATTAAAAAAATGATGTGGCAGATAAAAATGAAACATATGCATACCCCTTCCCATGGAGCTTTCCCATTCTCGGACTGGCCCTGAAAGTTAATAGATAATTAAATAATTAAATAACAAGAACATGATTGAGAAAGCAAAATTGAAGCTTTCCCATTTTCCTGCATAGAATATTTACCTGACATTACTTATAAAAAATATATATATATATATTTATCTGACACTTAAATCTAATTTGGCGCAAAAATGTACAAAAATGTCTTAATGCCTTGCAAGATCCAGGATTCCAATGCATGCTACATGCACATACTTACCATGCATGGACGTGGGGTTTCTAAGATAAATCCTGCATGCAACTAAATGCAAATGGAAATATCTGACACCCTTACTGACAACTCACCTGGCTCCCAAGAGAAGGTATTACTTGATGTACAATCCATTGTGAATCAACAACCCCAATTTTTTTGTGTGCAGGCTGTGTAAAGAAAACAAAACTGATTAGGATGTGATATGAAAGTAACTAATTAATCAAAGAAAAGCAAATTTTATTAATACAATGATGCAAACCTACCTGATCGATTTGACACCGAGTAAAATCATAATTTCACTTAAAATTACGAACCCTACTTTTCAAAATCTAAAATTTCTTTTGATTCATCACTTTTCATAATAAAAAATTAAGGACCCCAACTAGTCCTAGCTAAGTATTTTGTGATGAAAATTAAGTTTCAGGCACACGTACAAACAGAATATGTTTAACAAGCCCCTAAGTAATCTTACCATTACATGGTTAAGGTTGATGAACAGGAAATGCTTTGTAACATGCAGCTCCTTCCTTTTGACGTAAACAAATTCCGAGGACCGAATTTCTAATAAGGGAGGAAGGATTGTAATACCCAGCTCCTCCTTTCTGACATAAGCAAATTTCAAGGACGGAATTTATTACAAAGAGGAGAGGATGTAACAGTTTGCTTCTCTTTAGCGACTGCGAGTCTCGTCTTGCGTGCCAAACCTCAAAGGCGTGTTTTTAATGCTAGCGGTCTATTCTTAGAGTACGCCCAGAGTTTTAAAGCTCTCGAATATTTTAAATGTCCTCAAAATATTTACATGGGGTATTTCCAGTGTTATTGGACCCAACTTGATTTTTAGTACAACAATTATAATATTTTTGAAGAGCTTCAAAAATATTATAATTGTATAAAAATCATTTTATCTAAATGATTTCAGTTATTTAAAATATTGTGAGATTTAAATTATGTTGAAAACTCTAATTAATAAGATGGTTTTATTTTCTTAAAAATAATTAGCAAAACTTCATCATTTTATTAATGATGAAAGAATATTATTTTATAAACTAAAGTTTAATTTAAATAATATTCTATCTTAATTCCTTTCAATGCTTTTAGTAATGTTAATGTTTTCGAATTTTCAAATCAGTATTTAAAGCCCACTGTTAGATCGTTTTGAAGACCCCAAGGTAAAGGATTGGGATTAAAACCCAAGGCCCTCTCTTTCTCCCCTCACTTTCTCCCCTCACTTTTCCCTTTCCCTCTCTCTCCTCCCTTAGCTCACACACCCGATGGCCTCTCCCTACCCACACAACTTTTCCTTCAAGAAACCCCACCCAGTGCCGCCGTGTGCCACCAGTGACGTCACCGGCCAACACGGTAGCTCCCCCTCAAGCCGGCAAGCACCATCCCACCGAACCCAGCCCCCACGGGCAGCTCCCTCTCTCCTTCCTGAAATGGGTCTCTCCAAGGGTTATTCACCCATTCGGCCACCATCGGCCACCGCAGCTTAGCCCAGCCACCACCACCAAGCCCCATGACATCCTAGCAACCCCCACCATCGAACCCAGCCACTGTAGCTCCTCCTTAGACCACGCACGCAGCTCCTCCACATGCACGGGTTTCTCCCCATAGCGCCGCCGTTAGCCACCCCCACGCCACCGCACCACCACCATCAGACTCCTCTCTCACTGTCGACCTCCCCATGCCCAGTTGAGCCACCTAGCCTCCACACGCACCCTCACTCTCTCGTATGTACTACACACAGCTAGATGCCGCCGTGCTCCACCCCTCACCGCCACCATGAGGCCACCATGAGCATCACCATGGCCACCACTTCAAGACCCACCAACCCACACGCCCAAACAGCCCTCAGCCACCGTGAACAGCCATTGTACATGGCTAGCAGCCACTGTACATAGCTTTAGCCGCCACCCATGAACTCCCACCATGTCGGCCACCCTCACACAACCTAGATCCACCCGCTAGAACCCTAGATTTGGTCCCCTAGATAGTCCCGTTGTAAAGTTACGACAGTGATCACGACGGAACGGTCACTGCCCAAACCAGTGGCTTTTGACAGTGTCGGGCAGTGAGCAAAGCATGGGTTATCCCGATGATGGTATAACTCTCTTTTCCTTTCCCTCGTTATTATGTTAGTTGGTTGGTTGGATTGTAGATTATGTTGTTGGTATGATAGAGTTTGTTGTATTGAGGAGTTTGTTGTATTGTGGAGTTCGCTGTGTAGTGTGATGTGAAGTGTGGTTGTGAGGTATGTGGCATAGTGGTGATGTAGTGTGGGGTAATGTGAAGAGAGTACACGTAAAATAAGGAGAGTATACGTACGTGAAATATACCCTCTTGGCGTAGTGTGGAATGGGAAAAGTACACGTGGAGTGTACTCTATGTAGTAAAGTGATGCATCATATAGCATGTATGCCGTAATGGTGATGTGGCGTAGTGTGTTGTGAAGGGAGTACACGTGGTGTACTCCACGTGTACTCCATGTGGTAGAGTGATGCACCATATGGCGTGTGCACCATAGTGGTGATGTGGTGTAGTGTAATGTGAACTTGAAGAGAGTACACGTGGAGTGTACTCCATGTGGTGAAGCAATACACCTTGTGGCGTGTCGCGAAGATAAGGATGGTTGCATAGTTGAGGAGAGTAGAGCATGATGAATAGTGTCGGGAACTGTGGAACAGTGTCCCGAATTAGTTGTGATGTAACCGGTAGTCCCAGTGGCTGGTGTTACTGTGTAACAGTGTTACGTCTGGGAGTACGTGTGAAGTGTCGGGAACTGTGGAACAGTGTCCCGAATTAGTTGTGATGTAACCGGTAGTCCCAGTGGCTGGTGTTACTGTGTAACAGTGTTACGTCTGGGAGTACGTGTGAAGTGTTGGGAACTGTGGAATAGTGTCCCCGAGTAGTTGTGATGTGACCAGTAGTCCCAGCGATGGGTGTCACCGTGTAGCAGTGTTATGGTTGCTGTACATGTGAAGTGACAGAATGGTGTAAGAGTGACGTAGTGGGAACGTGACGGGATGCTACGATGTGGCAAGAGTACGTGAGAAACCGTACTTGTGGTGAGTGAGAAGTTGGCGTAGAAGTGACGTAACGGGATGCTAGGTGACATAAGGTATAGTTGTGAATAGAGTCCTGTCGTGTCAAGTGTTGGGATGAACTTGTAATATGACTAGAAGTAGGAAGGGTCCTGCCAACCGAGTAAAGGAGGGTTGGTATCGGAGTATGGAGCCTACTTGTGTAAGGGTGTTAGTGGATTATATGTTGCTTTTAGGTGTTAAAGGAAGTAAGGTACATGTGTAATCTGGTTAGGCACATGTGCCGGATGGATTTATCATGGGTAATCTGTCCTAAGCATAGGTACACGATGTTTGATCCTCAGAGTTGGCTTAGAGTCGTGTAATATGCATGGATGAGGATGATGATGATGATGAGGAAGCGTAGGCTCGAATGTAGGAAGTGACGTGTGTATTGTCTAGGATTGGGATGCGTGACTTAGTCGGTCTGAGTCATGCATCAGGATGAAGTTAATAAGAAGAGTAAGATGAGGGTCTTAGTGTCTTAACCCTAAGGTGAATCATGGGGTTCACTCTAGTGGATAAGCACTCAAAGTAGGACGTTGAGTTTGGAAGAGGTAGTGGCTGTAGTGGATCCTCGAAGGTTTTAGCGTAGTAAGTGACACGTAAGAGCCCTAGGATAGAAGGAGAGTATCCCAAGTGAAGTGTAGTTCTATTTCTAGTTTAGTTGCTTATATACTAGATAGAAAATGACGCTAAGGTTATGTGTATGCATATAGGTTGGTTGTCATCTGACACGCACGTTAATGAACTGCATGGTATGTGAATAGCATGGAGACCAGGTAAGTATTATGTTCATATACTTCTAGAGTTTTCTAAAGAAACAAAAGAAATGAAAAGAAAATATTTCTCTCTACGACGCTTTACAAAATGAACGAGCTTTTATAAAAACATGCTAAGTATAAGTCTTCAAGTATATGTCCGTATGGTCATTCTTGGCAGCCCCCTTTATACAACCCAAGTATCTAATTGTATGCATGTGATGGATGACTATACGTAGTAGATATTAGATGTAGCCTTTTTAAAACGAAAACATGAGGCTTATGCCTTTTACGAACTCATGCGAAGAAAGCGTTTTAAAATGTCCCTATGAACTGTATACTCTATGGATGCCATGGACTGATGGTTCCAATGATGCCTCAATAATGTGATGTTTAAGTTTATGCTCATGCTTTTTAATGATGTTTTCCATAAAAGAAGGGAAGAAAGGTAAAGATATCACATAGAAGTACCTATAGAGCATTTACTGAATGAAAAAATGCTATGATGTATGAAAACACGTAACGACCATGATGAATGAACGAATGCATGAGGGTACCAATGAATGGACAGATTGCAATACCGGATAAGTAGTGCTGATAGTGCATCCAGTACTGCCCTCAAATTGATGGATTCCCAACCTACGGTCACATGCGGAATCAGGGTCCAAAGGAAGATCTGCTAACCCCAGCACACGGGGCGTAATAGTATGTAACGGTCGATGGAAAGTGATAAGAGAATGCACGAGTCTTCGGACTCTAAGAAATGAAGGCACCGATGGGAGAAATGTTTTACGAGAAGAAAACCGTCCCCTTTTATAAAATCCCCGCCCAGTGACATTTTCAAAAATGAATGCATGCCTATTGTCTTGTATGTATGTACGTATGTATGAGTGAAGAATGCATGATTGAAATCTTATGTTGCTATATGTTTACGGTATAAAGTAATACTTACTAAGTATTTGACTCATTTTAATTTTTATGTATGCCCCCCCCCGGGAACTAAATGAGTAGAACGCGTCAGGGCGGACATGGCCCAAGAGGAAGAGTATGGAAGTCTAGGTATAAGAGTTTTAAATGTATGAGAGGCCTTTTTATTTTAAGTTTTATATTTTTCGCTGTAAACCTCTTTTATTCTCAAAACACGTTTTATTTTATAATGTAACGTAGAGTCTTTGCACCCTGGGTATGGAAGTAAAAAGTTTTAAATCAAATGGTAATTCCCGTCGTCCTTTCTAAAATCATTTTTATAAAAAGTCCCACCACAAGAATGGACGTTACATGCTTTTACTTTGATCGTTTACTTGTTTATACTGATTGCTATTGGGTTAGCACATATCTCCAGACTTCTTAATCTCCATACAGATGTGACCCAATGTGATCATTTCTGCCTAAACCTCATCAATGTCTCATATTATAGTGAAAAAGTGAATGACCTGAGTTATAAAAATATCATGCATTGACACCAATGAAATCACTTTATAACTATTAATTATACACATTTAAAAATAAATAAGTATTGATATAGGCATTTTTTTGCCATGAGTTTTTCTGATAGATCAACGTGGGAGGGGAAACAAAGTGATGATGATGACAGTGACTGACCTACAAGGACAGTTAAGTCTGCAGTACCAAAACCAAATCTTTTCTGGGCTAACTGGCCCCTTTAAAACTTATTCGTGATAAAAAGAAAGCAATTGAAGAGAACGATCGGGTGGTGCTAGCTTCAATCCACCAATGGTCGAGTTCTCTAACTTCATATATGAACAAAATTTACTAGATCTTCCTCTTGCAGGTCGCACTTACACTTGGTCAAGGAACCGAGAACACCCCTCTCGGGATCGATCGATTCCTAGTATCACCTGAATGGGAAGCATATTACCCAGAACTTATCCAAAAGAGGCTTCTCATGTTGTGTTAGGATCACTTTCCCATTCTTCATGATTGTGGGGGTATTCATGGTGGCCCAAGGTGCTTCAAGTTTGGAAACATGTAGTTGAAATCAGATGGTTTTCAATCGAGTTTGGCAATGGTGGTCTTCTTATCAATTCCATAGCACTCCAAGTTACATCATGGCATGTAAATTGAAGTATCTGAAGAAAGGTTTGAAGATTTGGAATGAGCAAGCATTTGGTAATGTAGAAGCTCAAAAGTCTACTACTCTCTTTGAGGAACTTAAAGGATTGGAGGGAGTAGAGGAGGAGAGGGGATTATCTGAAACAGAGAAGGCTCATAAAATTCAGGTGTCTGCAGACCTTGAAAGGGTCTCTCTATTGGAAAAAATATCTTGGAAACAAAAGTCGAGAGCACTTTGGTTGAAGGAATGGGATAAATGCACCAAATTTTTACATCGGGTGGCTAACTCGCGTAGGGGGAACAATGTCATAGAGACATTGATGGTCAATGGAGCAGTTTCTTCCAACCACAGATCACATTCTCAACTGTTACAAGAGTTTGCTTTTAGAATAGTTCACTTGGCGACTGCGATTAGATGGGCTTCACTTTGACGCTCTTGATTGCAAGAAGCAGGACAGCTTGAGAGGCATTTTGAAGAAACAGAAATCAGAAAAGTGTTAAGAAGCATGGCGGGTGATAAAGCTCTAGGTCCGGATGGATTTTCTATGGTTTTCTTCCAAACTTGTTGGAAAGTGACTAAAGAAGATACAATGGGGGTCTTTCATGAGTTTCATGAAACCGGTATGTTCAAAAAGAGTCTCAATGCAACATTTATTGCTCTTATTCCAAAAAATAAAAAATAAAAAATGGTGTTGTAGGGGAAAAAGATTATCGCCCTATTAGCTTGGTGAGTGGAATTTATAAGATCCTTTCAAAAATTTTGGTAAATAGATTGAGCATGGTGGTTGAGAAGTTAATCTCAAAGCCTCAAAATGCCTTT